>NC_143131.1:56274510-56576564 GCF_059928025.1 Delphinapterus leucas | reverse complement strand
CGTTTTTGGTTTTAAGTTACAAAAATAACATGTTCAATGGAGAAGAATTAGAAAAATCATATAAGCAAAATTTTTAAAAATTAAAAAATCTGTAATCTCTTAGAGATAATGACTATTGATATTTTGCTGTATAAATACTTTATTTTTCTATTTGTTTAGTTAATTTACCCAAATGGGCTCAAACTAAACATATTGCAGTTTTTTTCAACATAATATTTTGTGACCATCTTTCCATGTCAGTAACTTTATAGCTACACAAACGTTTCAAAGTACAAGGTGTTGCTTTGGATGGATTTACTATAATTATCTTAACTAATTCCATATTGCTAAATGTATTCTGAGATTTCCTACATGTTTATCTTCTAGGTTTATGATACTTTTGTCAAATTAAAAATGTCCTATTGGATTTTAAATGCAATTGCATTGAGTTTACAGATAAATTTTGTGGGAATCTTTATGGTATTGGGTAATTTTATCTGGAAACACAATGTATCTTTTTTTTTTTTTTTTTTTTTTTTTTTTTTTGCGGTGCGCGGGCCTCTCACTGTTGTGGCCTCTCCTGTTGCGGAGTACAGGCTGCGGACGCGCAGGCTCAGCGGCCATGGCTCATGGGCCCAGCCGCTCCGCAGCATGTGGGATCTTCGCGGACCGGGGCACGAACCCGCGTCCCCTGCATCGGCAGGCGGACCCTCAACCACTGCGCCACGAGGGAAGCCCGAGTTGTCACATTTCTTACATCTTATCTGGCTTGAAAAAGCAATGATCCCAGACATGGAAGCTGCAAGATGCCCGATGACCTAACCATAGAAGTTTCAGTGTCACTTCTGCTGGATTTTATTGGTCAAGCCAGTTGCTGAGGTCAGTTCAGATTCAAGTGGAAGGGAGTTAGGCTCCACCTTCCAATGGGAGGAATAGCAAAGAATTTGGAATCATCTTTAATGGCTTATTATTTTTAAAATTGTTGCTGGTGTGATTTGCTAATATTTCTCAATATATTTGTGCAAACATTCCTAAATTATGTTGGTCTAGAGATTTCTGTGCTGTATTTACCAGGCTTTTGGTAACAGGATTACGACATTTGGTTTTTAAAATTGAATTGGAAAATTTTGATCTTTTTCGTAGTCTAACACATTAAATAGCATTAGAATTTCTTGCTTTTTTAAAAAAAATTAATTTTTGGCTGTGTTGGGTCTTTGTTGCTGCGTGTGGGCTTTCCCTAGTTGCAGCGAGTGGGGGCTACTCTTTGTTGTGGTGTGTGGGCTTCTCACTGTGGTGGCTTCTCTTGTGGAGCATGGGCTCTAGGCATGCGGGCTTCAGTAGTTGTGGCTCGCGGGCTCAGTAGTTGTGGCGCATGGGTTCAGTTTCTCTGCGGCATGTGGTATCTTCCTGGATCAGGGCTCGAACCCGTGTCCCCTGCATTGGCAGGTGGATTCCTAACCACTGCACTACCAGGGAAGTCCAGAATTTCTTGCTTCTTGAAGATTTATAAAACCTCCCAGGCCAAATGTCCTTTATAATTTGACAATTCTTTTTTTTTTTATTTGCGGTACGCGGGCCTCTCACCGTTGTGGCCTCTCCCGTTGCGGAGCACAGGCTCCGGACGCGCAGACTCAGCGGCCATGGCCCACGGGCCCAGCCGCTCCACGGCATGTGGGATCTTCCCGACTGGGGCACGAACCCGTGTCTCCTGCATCGGCAGGCGGACTCCCAACCACTGTACCACCAGGGAAGCCCCTATAATTTGACAATTATTTGATGGTATTTTTATTATAATATCTTTGATCTTATTTATATTCCTTACTTCTTCTTGAGTCAATTTTGTTATTTTATATTTTCCTAGTAAAAGAAGTCACAACAATTTTTGACAAGTATTTGTCACAACTTTTGCTGTTTTCCAGGACTGATATAGATGTCTTCTCCTTCATTTTAATTTTTTTTGTCTATTTCATTGGGAATGTAGGAAGGAAGGCAAGTTTTTTTGATTTGCCAAACTTTAATACAGAGATGTAATGCTCTAATTGTCACAGCTGTGTTGTAAGGTATTGCACATTATTTATACCTTATATCATTTAATAGGAATGAATACCCTGTGAGATAACAAAAATTACTCTTTTATACAAATGAGTTTATGTTTTACAACACAAGTCACCTACTGTAAGTTCATTACAAAGAATTATTAATTTAAGTTCAGTCATCAAATACTCTTTGTTGAATCAGATGGAAAGCAGGAATTACATCTATAATGTGTTTCATGTCATCAGTTGTGACTTTTGTCCCTCATGCTGGTTAATTCATTAAGCATATTTAGTTATATCTACCAGCCTCCCTAGAGAGATGGTGAGGTCCATGAAAAATAGACCATATTTAAGTTGCTAACAGAATCTTAAAGTACATAATAGTAACCAAGAGATAGAAAATGTTTAATATTTGATATAAATGTCCAATTGGATTAAAAAAATGTTTTTTCTTGGGGTATTGCTGTTTTACAATGTTGTGTTAGTTTCTACTGTACAGCAAAGTGGAGTTCCCTGTGCTATACAGCAGGTTCTCATTATTTACCTATTTTATACATATTAGTGTATATATGTTAGTTGCAGTCTCCCATTTCATTCCATCCCCTCTTTCCCTGCTTGGTGTGCATACATTTGTTCCCTACATCTGTGTCTCTATTTCTGTCTTGCAAACCAGTTCATCTGTACCTTTTTTCTAGATTCCACAAATATGCATTAATGTACGATATTTGTTTTTCTCTTTCTGACTTATTTCACTCTGTATGACAGTCTCTGTCTCCATCCATGTCTCTACAAATGACCCAATTTCGTCCCTTTTTATGGCTGAGTAATATTCCATTATATATAAAAACATGGAACGCTTCACAAATTTGCGTGTCATCCTTGCGCAGGGGCCATGCTAATCTCTATCGTTCCAATTTTAGCACACGTGCTGCCGAAGTGAGCGCAAGGAAGGCAATTTAATGCATGGGTTCAAATTGGCATCTTAAGAATGTTCTTATAGTCCTTTTTCTGAGGTAGAACTATCTTAGAATATGTCCATAGTGTTGTTATAAGTAAAGCTTTAAACAGAATGATCCAGAAATCTGTTTTTTTGTGGCATTTAAACTTTGTGTTTTGAACTAAAGCTAAATGGGAGCTAAAGATTATTTTATACTGTTCTCATAGAGATGCCAATACTGTCCCTACTAAATGAGGGCTTCATCAAGATATGTCAGCTCACAGAGGAGAGAAGGAAGATGAATCTTAAATTACAGAACTCAGATATCTGACTACTGATCATCAAGATCAATAAGAAGACAGTGAGGACCCCATGAATTGTAGGGTAATTGCTGGTTAATTTTCATTACCAGGCTTCCAAGTGAGTCTGTGTGGTGTGTGTATGTGCCTTGTGCGAAGTTCAGAAAGTCCTTTTGGGAAGGATGATGAGATAACGGGGAAGGCAAGCAATGCAGTATGCTGAGAGAAGAGACGCCAGTAACTTGCCATTGGCACAGGCTCACTCTTAGCCTAAGTTTCCCAATTCTGGGAACATTTTCTAATAGGGAAATATGGTCTATATCACTAATGACAAGGGGAGATACCAGAACTCTGGATACTTCAGATGGAAGCACATGGATGGGTGGATCACTCATCTTGAAAACTTTGAATTTGTGCTGCAAGGAGAGGTTGCAGAAAGCATCTTTCCTGGTAAAGCATCTCACTATTTAGAAAGTAAATTTTACTTAAAAGGAAGCTATGGGTAGACCGTGCAAAATGAGACCCAGAAATAATTGGAAAGGCGGCAGAGGAAAAATGAGAGAGTTTGAATAAATCCTGAAAGCCCAAAGGCTGAGAATACCAAGATAATTTAAAAATACAGGGAAGATTTGAAAATACATGTAGCTGCAGGGAGGGTTGGCCAAAGAACAGAAATAGAGAAAACCATAGGAAATGGAAAAGAGGGGAAATGGAAAGGGATGAAGATGTTACCCTTAACAGGAATGCAGATGCACGTGAAAAGATGCCAAAAAAAGCCAGGCGAATAAGTGCTCCGGATGGAATTTAGTGTATGTAGCTGAGGAATGAAAACAAAACCCACCACTACACTAGTAATAGAGGGCGGGAAGACTACCAGAAAATCAGGGGAGAACAATGTGGGTCTCAACAGGAGGTAATATATTGTATTCAAAGGCATTTGAGCATACAGCCTAGCATTTAGACACACGATCTAGAGAATGCAAGTGCAGAGAGCAGAATAGGAAAAGAATGTCTGGCCACTCTATATATAAACCTGTAAGTCTGAGCTAAATTTCTCTTTGTCTACTCTGGTTACTGTTTGCTTCTTTGTTGACATGTAAAACATTTCCACAGAGTGGTTTGGCGGGTATTAAAGTGAAACCAGGCTCATGGTAGAAAACAGAAGACTATGAGAGGATTTTATGATATTTGATAGTTGCTTTATAATATAAAAAAAGATTTGTTTTTTTTTTTGGTTGTTACTGTGTGCTTTACAGAATCAGTCTCACGGCTTAATAACCTTACACCTTGAGCACCTTTGTATTTTGTGCTTAGTTGCAAATACTTTAAGCAACAGCTTTATTATTTCTGCCTGGATCAGCCCCGGCTCCCCTTTGAGGAACTATGTCTTCCAAGAATTCAGCTGGCCACATAGTCCTAACCCTAGAGTTTTGGGGAAAAGATTTGATTGTAGCTGCATATTTGTGTTTTTGTTCCAGTGGAGTTAGAATTTACCTTGCAAGGAGTAAATACTCATCCTTTGGCACCTGGTAGATGGTATAGCATCTTAAAATAACCAGAAAAGTAGTACAAGAATCTCTTAACTTACCTTTCTGCCTCCAGCTCATCTTCGTTTTTTTTTTCCTAGTGAAATGATCTTTAAAATAAAATAAAATAAAACTCACTTACCATTTAACATCGTAAGTGAGGTTTAAACTAACCCAAAGAAAGAAAATTATCTGTAAGTTAAGGGGACTTTTAAACTAAAATATCGACTTTTGTGGCAACCTTTTGTCATCTGGGAAAAGGCAGGTCTCTAGGAAGAAAAAAGAAGTGTGAAGAGGTGGGAAGGAAAAAAAAATGGAAGAACATCTTCGTCATTTAAGAAATATTTCACAGACACCGAATTGTGTTCTAGATACTTTAGCGTTTCATTAACATTTTGGGCTCCTCAATTAGAGTGACAGTTTTCTGAGAAACAGGATTATGTCCTTTTAGTTTTCTTGGCACCAACCACAAGGTCAAATAGCTAAATTCAAAAAATTTTATTCTCTTTAACTTTTCTACAGCATTTGACTCTGTTGAGAAATTTCCTTTCTAGATATTCTCTCTTTTTTTTTTTTTCTTCTCTACAGACACTGCTAGAGTTGGGCTCTCATCTGTCACCTGGTGTCCCACCTGCAGTTTTCTCTCCCCATCCCTCCCATTTCATCCTTCCCATTGCCATCGAAATTGTCTTTGATTAATTCACATCCCTGCTTAGAAACCAGTGATAGCTCCTCACTGGTGGATGCTATTATAGGCTATTATTGTGGGCGCTAGCGGAAAAATTACAAAAATCTTTGGCCTTGTATCTAAGTCCAGTCCCAGTGGATGGAGGATAATCAGTTCCTCCCTCGCCATTGGGCCCAGTCTTCCTTGTTCTCCCCAGAACCTACCCTACAGCCACACAAGACATGTGGCTCTCCAAGTGCCTCCTATGACTAACCTGGGTCTTAGAAGGAGAACATAGCTGTGGAGACCTGAACCTCAGTTGCAGTGGAGAAGAGAGGAAAGATTGAAAACCAAGGGGCTTGTCTGAACAGTGGTGACCTCAGCTGTCTGGGCAAAGCGGTTTACTAAAGACCTCAGTGGAGAAATTCTGTGGCTTAAGAGCAGAGTGGAGTGTATTGGTTTGTGTTCAGTGTATTTGCTCTATTGTTTTGGATGGGAGAGGGGTAGTGGTTGGATATGGGAAGGCAAAAGGATGAAAGTACAAGGGAAGTGACAAATGCCTCCATTTGTCTGAACTTACTGTGAACCGCTCTAATCACAGGTATCAAGTTTCCTGGAGAACAGGTTCATGGGTTAAAGAGAGGCTTTTGAGCGGGTATTTTTGGCTCTGATTATGGATGCTGTTAACCACAGTGTGCCTCCGTATGTATCATAACCATGGTGACCATATGTTTCCAGGTTAGTATGAGTCCAGGTGGTAAATTTTAATATTTACTTGGGAAAATATGGTCACCATAGCTATGGACTACAAAGAAGAATGATCCTTATGTGACCAGTGCATGATACGCCCAGTCAGCAAACAACTAGGAAAAATTGAACGTATTAAATAAAACAGTATGAAGTATGGAGAGTCCAAATCAATTAGAATCTGATTTCTACCACCCTATGTTACCTTCTTCTGACCAGTTTGGTAAATTTTGTCTTCTTTAACCTTAAAGTGGCCGATTCTAGAGTTAAACTGATTAAGCATACATCTTTGACCTGGTTTTGAAATCCAGGAAATTATGAATTTTTATGAATACATTGCAGTAGGGAACGAACACACCACCAAGTTTGCATGTGACCTTGAATTTAAAAAAAGCTGTGCTACTTCCCACAATCACCATTAGCATTTGGCCAGAGCATCTTTTTTTGAGCCACACGTAGGCACTCTGCAGGTTCCTTGTAATACAAACAGGCAAAACATAGAACGTCGGACAGGTTGCTTAAATCAGGTAGGACAGATGTTGTAACCATTATTGCCTCCCCTCACCCCACTCGAAGGTAGCAGAAGAGCACCTTGCTCTTACCTCCGTATGCTCTGTACATCGTCTCAAATATCTGCTCTTATCCGAGCTCCACCAGAATGTGGACCACTCATCCTGCAGATTTTCCTTAGACATTGGAGTTTCAGTAATCAAGTATCATCTTTTTAAAAAAATTTTTATTTATTTATCTTACTGACTGACCTCCGACACTATGTTAGTTCGATATTTCTGTGCATTAAATGATCAGCACAAGAAGTCTAGTTGCCATCTGTCACCACACAAAGTTACTACAATATTACTGACTATATTCTCCTTGCTGTACGTTTCATCCCTGTGACTCATTACTTTTGTATCTGGAAGTTGTACCTCTTAGTCTCCCTCACCTGTTTCCTCACCGCCTGCCCCCACGTCCCTCCCCTCTGGCAATCACCTGTTTGTTCTCTGTTTTTATGACTCTGTTTCTGTTCTGTTTGTTCATTTGGTTTTTAGATTCTACATATAAGTGAAATCATATGGTATCTACCTTTCTCTGTCTGACTTATTTCACAGCGTAATACCCTCTAGAATCATGTTGTCAAAAATGGCAAGGTTTCATTCTTTTCTTGGCTCAGTAATATTCCCTAATCAAGTATCATCTTATCAGACTCTGAAAGCCTGTTCATAATTAGTGCTGCAAATGAAACCAAACTTCAGAATAACTGGGCTTCCCTTTACATTTTTTTTTTCTAAATAAGTAACCAGGCAGGTGTTCCACGTGAAGTGGGCATATCAGGGTCCTTGTGATTTCCTTTTGAGCAGGAAAAGTGTAAAACACGAGCAGCAATGTGATTCAAGTCAGTGATGTACCACTGAATAGGGCTGGGATGCTGAGTCTATATTCTCAGTATCACCTTTATGTTCTTGTGTAGATCAGGCTTCCGCTTGCCTTCTTTGTGGTTGAACATCATATTACAAACTCTCAGTGTTCCCTTTTGACCCCCTGGACACAGTTGTCTTGGGATTTGTTGGCATTTGGGAGGGCTCTGACAATGGTGGAACAAATCTATTCCTGTAATGGGGTATCACGGTGGCTCTGCTGCATAAGACAGGATGCTTGATGTCTTTATCTGCCCTCCCAGACACTTTCCCCCCAACTTCACCTTGTTTTGTGCCCCAGGAGGCTGACCTGTGTGGACCAGATCAATGAGCTGCCTTGCCCTCAACTTCCAGTTAGGTTTGGCAGTGTGAGCTCTGGTGGCAGATGGAAGGGAGAGAGGAGAATGAGGTCCAGGTATTCATTTCCTTGCCTCTATGCCTGGGTGCTAATGGCATGCTGGCCGCCTCCCTCAGCCGAAGGCCTCAGCTCCTGTCAGCTCCATACAGCCTTGCCTCTGGAGTCTGTGTTAGGGCCTCAGGTGTTAGCAGTGCCCTTCTAGTACTAGCTCTGACGTAACACACCATCTCTTGTGTTACGTTATGTTGTGGGTATCCCTGCCCATACCTTTGTAAATAGTCCCTTCATTAAACTCCCCTCAAATTACCCATTTCAAGTATGGCATCTGTTTCCCCTGGGACCCCAACTGATACAGGGAGTTATTCTTGAATAAATGATGTTGGTGGAAGAGTCCTGAAGGACTGTATCAGTGACCCCCAGAACCTGGCAGTAAGCAGTGTAACTGATGCTCATCTGTAAGTCGCCCCTGGATGCTGCCCGTGAGAGGGAAACTCTGACTGCCTGTGATTTCTGTTGCTGCCATCTGAGGCCGCCTGGGTTACCAGCCTCCTTGCCCCGGGGCAGCTACACCACAGCTCTGACTTTTATTTGGAGCCTGGGAGAAAGGAGGAAACAAGTTTTCTCCATTAGTGCTGTTGGACAGAGGAGGCTTCTGAATCAGCAAGGGAGAAGAGGTTTTGAAGCATCACCAGGTCTCTGGTGGCCCTCATCTCTCCTCTGGTGCTGGTGGCCCAGGTCCATCCTGGCGGCAGGTGTCAGCGAGGGGAGCTGCGCCGAAGCACCGGGCCTGGTGCCTCCCTCCTGTAGTCTTCTTTGGCATCCCTGTCCCCTTGCAAAGCAGAGCCCCATTAGCAAGTGAAATGTCTTAGTTTCAAACAAACTAACAGGCCCTGCAGTCTGCCAAGTTGTCTGGGTGAAATCACAAAGAGATCTGTGTCCTACGCCTAGTTGGGGCCTCCTCTCAGGGGACTGAGTAATGCTTTCATGACAGGAGCAGGACTCAATTTCTTCCTGCTCGAGGGTGTCCAGCTCCAAAGCCGTGACTCCTTTCTGCCAGTGACCCTGCCTGACCAAGCCTAGGGAGGTCCCTGGGAGCTGGGTTACCCTCTATCCACTGTCAATTTAAGCAACTTGGTCACTGTTTGGGATTCGATGGATCCCCTCTCTTGCATCCTTTTCCAGTTCCAGGTTCCCTGAGGGAAGCTTCCCTCTCCACTTGACTTTTCTTGAGTAGCTCATCAGAAAAAACCCAGGGACTGCTCCAGATTGAGGAAAGTGGGCAGGGACACTATCTCTGCCCAAACCAGCAGCCAACTTTATCAAATTCTGGTAGCACAGGAGGGAGGAAGATGCCAAGTAGAGTTGAATTCCTTGGCAAAGAAATAGTAAACAGCAAAACAGTCATTTCAGAGGGCAGACTGTTTGCCTCACTAATAAAGCATGGCTCACGATGGAAAATAACTCAGGAGAAAGTAGGGAGCAAATGGATTTAGTTGCTATGGGAACGCAGTTGGAAAAAAACATGCAATATGTAAATACCATAATTTGGTATTTTAATGTACTTCTTTTCCATGAAGAAAATGCTTTGACAACTAAAACTAACAACTCATTCCTCTGCTATACACAGAACTGATTGACAGAGGCTGGGCAAGTGGGTTTCTGAATTCCATTTTGCCCCTAGGAGCAAATAGATCTTTATTCTCAGGTGTAAAAATCAAACATCAAGAGCAGTGGTTTTCAACTCTGGCTGCATGTTAGAGTCACTTGGGGAACTTGAAAAAAAATTGGCCACACCTGGTCTGATTAAATCAGTTTCTTGGGGGTGGGGAGGTGGGGGGTACTGGGCATTGGTACTTTTAAAAAGGTCCCCAGTCTTGTCTTTCCTAATGGGCAGCCAATGTGGCAAACCACTGGCCTAGAATCCTGATTTGAAATACTTGGCGAATATGGATCACTTATTTTGCCATACGCCTTCACTAGGTTTTATTTCACCCGATTTTTGTTTGTTTGTTTGTTTTTATGGCCACGCTGTGTGGTGTGTGGGATCTTAGTTCCCCACCAGGGATCAAACCTGCACCTCCTGCATTGGGAGTGCGGAGTCTTAACCCCAGACCAACAGGAAAGTCCCCGATTTTTGATGATTGGATATTTTAATACCAATAATATGAAGTGATTAGCAATCATCAGTCTTTCATTATTAGTGTTATTATCTTCACCATAATAGATTAGTGTTTCTCTTATTATTTAGAGCAAACATATGATACTATATTACAAATCATTATCATTTAGCCATAATAATAAAGATGATTAATTGCTATTATTTGAAAAATTATAAATTGATAACTTGGGAAGTTTAGACGTTGCTCTGAATGTTGGTATCAGTCTATATTTTAATAATTACCATTATAAATTATCATTAAGCTATGTAATAAATTGATAGAAAATATTCTCACAGACATAATTGTTCAACTTGCTTAGCAATAGTCCACACTGGAGCTGGTAAGTGGCATAATTTTTGTTTTCCAGATGGGAAAAAAATGTTACACACAAGAGACATGTATCTTGCATTAGTTTATATGTTGCAACCATGGCACACCTGTGTGCAGAACTCCAAAATTTCAATTTATTTTTTTCTAATTGCCTAGCTCCTCTGTCTTTATCTCTGTCCAACATGAAGTCTCAACCCTTCTTCTATGGGGATTACTCCAGGAACAAGTTAATCCAGAGCTTACTGGTACCCAGAGAGAATTTGAATAGGTAGGGAAGGAGGGTTCATTGAAAAGTTAATATTATAGGAATCAAGAATGGATTGTGAAAATCTCACTTGGTTGTCCAGTCTACATTCAGGTGGTCAGGAGGGATAGGAGGTTACTTGGGATTCCAATCTATGGAAATTTTGCTTTCTTCTGAAACATTCTCACTCTTTTTACCTTTAACATTATCTTTATTATGTTCAACCTTTGGAGGCCAGCCCTCAGGTCCAGCCTGACTAACTTCAGGTTATACCTTCCATCCAGGCTGCTGGGTCTCCTGAAGATAGGCCCAGCATGAGGGCTCCTCTTGCAATGTCTCCTCTGATTGTTTTTGAGATGACCTCCTCTTACCCTCCAGACCAGGTTAGATTCTTTATTCTCTGTTATCTGCTTCCATAGCACCATGAAAAAGCCTCCTTTGTAGCCCTTAGCACAATAATTAATTCATAATTACTTACATAATGCTAGCTGTTCCCAAAAGGCAATCAGTTCCATGAGGGCAGGAAACAGTAGTCTTCATCCTTGTATCCTAATTATCTTAGCACAGTCATTGGCACATATTGGATATTCAATAAATACTGTTGACTATGACTGTTTTTTCCTCCTCTGTGCCTATTAATTAAAGCTACTCTGTTTCAGATACTTAACAGTAATTTTTATTAAAAATTTTTTTTGTTAAGAAAATTTTCAAATGTTCTACAAGTAGAGATTTTATAAAGAACAACTATGAGTCTGTCATTCAGCTTTAACAATGACTACATCCTGCCAATCTTAAGCTTTTTTCTAATTAAAATAGATCATTTTTAGACTTTCAGTGTCAGCTCTGAAACATCTTTGGATTGAAAGTCACCACTTCCGTTTTTGCAAGAAACATTGGAATAAACTATATACCAATGACTTTTCTGAGACCTATCAGAGAAATGAAGTTGCAGGGCAAATCACCACCCTGAAATCTGGAGAGAAAAGTGAATCCAAAGAGCCACAGCTTAGATCTGTTTATCTGAAGTAGAAGCTGCAGGTAATTTTGGTAGTAAAAGAGATAATTTTGATGAATTGCTGGAAGCTGAGTGTGAGCTAGCCCGAAAGTGAGAAACTCCTGGTGCTATAGTCTTAGGGGGTCCTCACACTTCTGTGGGTTTCACCTCCAGGAACACTACCAGGTTCTCATGGTGAACTTTCAAGAGGGATTCCCTGTGGCTTTGGCAGGGGAGGGGAAGAGTAGTCATTGTGATATGCCATGAGCATGTTCCCTAACCAAGGCCTACTCTCCAAGGGGAAAATGCCAGAACCTTATCTCACTGGGGAAAGAACATTCTTCCCACTCGAACTCCCTTTAGCCTTCCATTCTCATTTAAGTCAGGAGAAAGCTACAAGAAGCACTGTGAAGGTCAAAGTCCAGAGACTAAAGTCCACTAAAACTGAGATATAATCATATGTTTATAGAATGCTTCCTCTCTCCCATACCTTACCACAAGGCTTACCAAAGGCAAGAATAAAATAGTCTGAAGAGACTAAGCATCAGGCCCAGACTTAGGTATGACACAGATGTTGTAATTATCAGATAAAGAATTTAAAATAATAGCAATGATTTATAAGTTAAGAGCTCTAGTGAAAAAAGTAGAAAAAGTATACAAGAACATGTGGATAATGTAAGCAGAGAAATGGAAATTCTAGGGAGGAATCAAGGGAAATGTTAGAACTAAAGAAAATACTGTAGCAGAGATGAAGAATGTCTTTGACGTCTCATCAGTAGACTGGACACAATCAAAGAAAGAATCACTGAGCTTGAAGATAGGTCAATAGAAACTTCCCCAACTAAAATTCAAGTTGAAAAAAGAATGGGAAAAAACTCCCACAAAGACCAGAACTCATCACCCAAGAACCAAAAGTACTATTTCAAAGGTGTAACATATGTTTAATTGGAACACAAGCAGAAGAAAGAGAGACCAGAACAGAAGAAATATTTGAAGTATAATGCACAGGGACTTTCTAAATTAATGACAGACACCAAAGAACAGATCCAAGAGGCTCAGAAAGCACTATGCAGAATAAATACCTGCTTGACATATCATATTCAAACTGCAGAACACCAAAGACAAAGAGAAAATTTTGAAAGAAGCTAGAAGAAAGAACACCATACTTGTAGAGGAACAAGGGTAAGAATTACAGTGAACTTCTCATCAGTAACCTCATGAACAAGAGGAAGGTAGAATGAAATGTATAAAGTATTGAGAGAAAAACTCAGCCAACCCAGAATTTTATATATGCTGAAATTTTCCTTCTAAGGTGAAGAAGAAATACAGGCATTTTCTGATAAACAAAAATTGAAGGAATTTATAACCACCAGATCTTCTTTTCAGGAAATGTTAAAAGAAGTTCTTCAGGCAGAAGGAAAATGATATAGGTCAGGAACTCAGATCTGTATAAAGGAAGTGTTAGAAAAGGAGTAAAGATAATATCTTTTATTTATCTTATTCTTAATTGATCTGAAAGATACCCATTTATTTAAAGCATTAATAATAACTATGTATTGGGTGATTAAAGCATACGGATAAGTGAAAGAAATGACAGCACTTTCATAAGAGATGGGAAGGAGGAATTAGGAATACTCTGTTATAACTTACCTGCATTCCTATATACATAGGAATAAGTTGAATTAGAAATTAAAAATACTATTTACAGTAGCACAAGAGTAAACACTTGGTGTAAGTCCAACAAAATAAGTACAGGAGCTGTATTCAGAAAATATAAAAATCAGTATTTAAAACATTAAAGAAAAGAAGATCTAAATAAATGGAGAGAGATTCTGTATTCATGGATTGGAAGATTTAATATTGTTAAGACATAGTTTTTCCCAACTTGATCTATACATTCAAAAAAAATCTCAAAATCCCAGCAAGTTATTTTGTAAACATTGACAAACTGATTCTAAAATTTATATGGAATAACCAACACAATACTGAAGAATAGACACATAGATCATTGGAACAGGTGAGAGCCCAGAAATTGACCCACACAAGTGTAGTCAACTGACCTTTAACAAAAGAACAAAGGCCATTTAATGGAGAAAGGATAATGTTTTCAGCAGATGGTGTTGGAACAATTGTGTATCTATATTGAAAAACATGAGCCTAGACACAGATCTTAAACCATTCACAAAAATTAACTCAAAATGTATCGTAGACCTAAGTGTAAAGTACAAAGCTATAAAACTTCTAGAAGAAAAATGGGAGATAAATCTGGATGGCCTTGTGTTTGGTTATGAGGTTTTTATTTTTTTTGTGGTACGTGGGCCTCTCACTGTTGTGGGCTCTCCCATTGCAGAGCACAGGCTCCGGATGCGCAGGCTCAGCGGCCATGGCTCACGGGCCCAGCCACTCCGCAGCATGAGGGATCTTCCCGGACCGGGGCACGAACCCGTGTCCCCTGCATCGGCAGGTGGACTCTCAACCACTGCACCACCAGGGAAGCCCCTGGTTATGGGTTTTTATATCTAACACCAAAAGCCTAATTTTTGGAAAATTGATAAATTGAACTTTATTAAAATCAGTAATTCTGTTCTGTGAAAAATGCTATTAAGAAGAATGAAAAGACAAGCCATAGACTGGCAGAAAATAGTTGCAAAATACATATCTTATAAAGGACTTGTATAAAATATATACAAAAACCTTAAAAAAAACCCAACAATAAGAAAACAACCCAATTAAAGAAATGTAAGGACGATCTGAACAGATACTTCACCAAAAAAGATGTATAGAGGTCAAATAAGCCTATGAAAAGATGCTAAACATCATTTGTTTTTAGCGAATTGTCAATTAAAACAACAGTGAGATACCACTCCACACCTATCAGAATGGCCAAAACCCAAAAACCTAACAATACCAATTGATGACAAGGATGCAGAGCAATAGGAACTCTTATTCACTGCAAAATTATTCAGCCACTTTGGAAGCTAGAATAACAGTTTCTTACAAATTTAATTACAGTTTTTTATATGATCTAACAAGCATCTTGTAGGTATTTATCCAACTGATTAAAAAACTTATTCCCTTACCCAAACTTGCACATGAATGTTTATAACTGTTTTTTCATAAGCACCAAAAAAATGGAAATAACCAAAATGTCCTTCAATAGGTGAATGGATGTAAAGACTATGTTACATCCATACAATGGAATATTATTCAGTGATAAAAAGAAATGAGCTATCAAGTTATGAAGAGACATGCATGAATCTTAAATGTATATTGCTAAATGAGAGAAGTCAGTCTGAAAAGGCTACATACTGTATGATCCCAATTATATGAAATTCTGGAAAAGGCAAAATTATAAAGATGGCAAAAAGATCAGTGGTTCCAGGGATTTAGGGGTAGGGATTTAAGGATGAAGCATGAGGCATTTTTTAGGGTGATCAAGCTATTCTGTAGGACACTATAATGGTGAGTATATGAAAAAAAATGCATTTGTCAAAACCTATAGAACTTTAGAGTGCAAAGTGTGAATCTTAATGTATCCAAATTAAAAAATGGTTTAGGAAGTCAGGGGATTCCAGGATGGAATGGATAATGTGAGAAATATGACAGAGCAATCTAGCTGTATTACCAATGTATGAAACAACTCGCTGAATGGGGTGGAGGAAAAAGGTGCTGACCTAAGTAAGTCTGGAAATTAGCAGAGTCTGTAGGGCTAAAGGCAGAGCGTCCGTAAGCATTGTATATACTCTAGTTAATAAAGTTTTTTCCCATGGGAGCCTGGATTAACAATTCTGATACTGCTATAATGTATACTGGAACTAAATGATTAAGTAAGTGGATGGTGCATGGTGGGAACCAGGTTTTTTAACTGTTGGAGTGAGATTACAGGTAAGCAAGGGGAGCAGGTTAAAATGATTCTCATAGTAAGAGAGTTGGAGATAATAGTATGAACTCGTGTTTAGCCTAATATAGATGATTACATGTAGTAATATTTATTTATATATATGATTATATTCATGGGTTAGTGTACACACATGTATTCCCTTGCTCTGTCAGCTGAGAGGACCAAGAAGCAATGCTACCCCTGTAGCAACCAGTACACTTAGCACCTGGATCTTGGTTCTAACACCATTCTCCAGTATAAGAAATAAAGAAATAGCTAATTCTAGCACAGAGACAGGATATTTACAAGTTGATCCTGGAGCATCTTCTAGTGCCAGAAAGTAAGGAAGCTCTAAAACAACAACAACAACAACAACAACAAACACCGGGGAATTCCCTGGTGGTCCAGTGGTTAAGATTCCACGCTTTCACTGCTGAGGGCCCAGGTTCAATCCCTGGTAGGGGAACTAAGATCCCACAAGCCCCGAGGCACAGCCAAGAAAACCAAAACCAAAACCACCCGCCTCACCCCAGTGCCAATAATTGAGGTATGTCAAAGGGACATAGGAACCGATGGCAAAAGCTGGAACAATCTGAAAAACAAGATAAATAAAATAATATTGGATCATAACCAAAAATATAAAATAAATACCATGAGTTCATACTGATATAAACAATTGATTAATAAATAACTGGGAGAGAGTTGAAAACTACCATGTGGAAGGATTCCATGTAACTTATGCAGATACTCTACCCTCAAGGAGGGGGAGCATAACTCCCCACACTTCAGTGTGAGCTGTGCATTCCAAAAAGCACAGTATGGAAAGGGGGAATAAGCAGTAATTTCACAGTGGAGAAATATGACCAACACTACCTGGAGCCAGGTGATTAACATCAACAGTGATAAGTCATGTTGATAGCAGGTACCCTTGATATGATGTGATGAAAATGGTACTTTAATTCTGGGATCTTCCTCCCAAAAAACATATAACTCCAGTCTAATTAGGAGACACATTTTAACTGTGGAACATTCTACAAAATACCTGACTGGGATTCTGCAAAGCTGTCAAAGTCATCACAACCAAGGAAACTATCACAGCCTAGAGGAGTCTGAGAAGGCATGACCGTTAAATGTAATGAGGTGTCCTGGCTGGGATCCTGGAACAGAAAGAGAACATAAGGTAAAAACTAAGGAAATCTGAATAAAGTATGGACTTTAATTAATAATGATGTATCAACATTGGTTCATTAATTGTAACAAATGTACCATACTAATGTAAGTTATTAATAATAGAAGTAACTGGATATGGGGTATATGGAAACTCTGTACTATCTTTCCTTTTTTTTTTTTTTTTTCCTGTCAATCTAAAACTGCTCTAGAACAGTTTTTTTTTTTTTTTTTATAAAAAGATAATTTTTAGAAATGCCTTCTGGGGTAGAGATATAGTAAATCCAGCCACTATTTCAGAGTCTAAGGGGAGGCATTTTACTTGCAGGAAAACAGGATGTACGGAAAGGCCTCAGAGCCCCTGACACGTGATCCAAGTTCTGGATGGATGTTCACTTGTAATTTGAAATAGCCTCCATCATCTACATTCAGTGGTACTAAACTGGGGTGAAGCCACCATGTTGAGGGTGTTTTGATTTTGTCACAATAATGGGGGGATGCACAACTGGCACTTAGTGGGTGAGAAACAGTAAATGCTTAATATCCTGCAATGTATAGAATAGCTTCCTGCAGTGAAGAATTGTCTCACATCCTGCATGATTGTCTCTGAACTTCTGTTTAGGTGGAAAACCTGCTGAAAATGATCTAAGCCCAGACTCAATCTCCGTTTTATATGTAAGCACTAAAGATTTTTTTGCATGCTTTTAGTACGCACTGAATTTTCCAGAAATGTCACCGTCATGTAAATGCAAGAGAAGATTGTAATTTGCTTCGTTCAGAAGAGTTCACCTTTTTGGAAAAATCGTACCATTGAAAGTAATGTGGCTTTTGATATTTGAGTCACCAATATAGCACGCTGGAAAAAAGCTTTTGCGTTTATGGTGTTTTACATATAAATAGAGTAACTATATAATTTAGTATCCACACCAGACACTTTTGAGTGTAAAAAGGAGGTGCTGTTAATAATTACTAGGAAAATGGGCACAGACATGATTGTCCCAGGAAAACTGGGTCATACAAGGGAACCTGGGAAATGTAGTTTTAGGCTTTTAGCCCCAAAGTCCAGGAAGATATACCACAGACAGATTAGAATGGATGTTGAGTGGGAAAATCCCCCAATCCTTGGTGATGCTTTATCTGTTTATCTATCAGTTACTGAGAGAGGTGTGTAAAATTTCCCTCTATGATGGTGGGTTTGCCAGTTTTCCCATGGTTCCTTCACCTTTTGCCTTCTATCAATATTTTTGAAGTCCTACTTCTTAGCAGCATACAGTTTGTAAGTGTTATAATATCCTAGTGAATAGAACTTTGTATCAATTTGCAATGATCCTTTTAATGTCTAAGTAATACTTTTTTGCCTAAAAATGTATTTTCCCTGATATGATAGCTCCCTTTCATTTTCTGTGACTTTTTTCTTTTAAAAAAAATTTTTTATTGGAATATAGTTGATTTACAATGTTGTGTTACTTTCTGCTGTACAGAAGTAAATCAGTTATACATATACATATATCCACTCTCCTTTAGATTCTTTTCTCATGTAGGTCATTACAGAGTATTGAGTAGAGTTCCCTGTGCTATACGGTAGGTCCTTATTAGTTATCTATTTTATATATAGTAGTGTGTATATGTCAATCCCAATCTCCCAATTTATCCTGCCCCCGGTAACCATAAGATTGTTTTCTACATCTGTGACTTTATTTCTGTTTTGTGAATTTCTCTTTTAATTTAGTATTTACTTGGCTGAGTTTATCCTTTTACTTTCAATGTTTCTGCATTCTTATGGTTTTCTGTTTTTTTATGGTTAGCATATACTTGGATTTAAAAATGACAACCTTCGCTTTTAGCTGAGAATTTAATCTATTACACTAAATCCTGGTTGCTCCTTGATTTGGATTTATTTATATCTTATTTCATGTTTTTTCCCTCACGTTGTCAATGTTTATTTCCCGCTTATTGCCTTCTGTTGTTTTTTTTTAATTTTTATTTATTTATTTTTTAACATCTTTATTGGAGTATAATTGCTTTACAATGGTGTGTTACTTTCTGCTTTATAACAAAGTGAATCAGTTGTACATATATATATGTCCCCATATCTCTTCCCTCTTGCGTCTCCCTCCCTCCCACCCTCCCTATCCCACCCCTCTAGGTGGTCACAAAGCACCGAGCTGATCTCTCTGTGCTTTGTGGCTACTTCCCAATAGCTATCTATTTTACGTTTGGTAGTGTATATATGTCCATGCCAGTCTCTCACTTTGTCCCAGCTTACCCTTCCCCCTCCCCAAATCCTCAAGTCCATTCTCTAGTAGGTCTGTGTCTTTATTCCCGTCTTACCCCTATGTTCTTCATAACCATTTTTTTTTAGATTCCATATATATGTGTTAGCATATGGTATTTGTTTTTCTCTTTCTGACTTACTTCACTCTATATGACAGACTCTATGTCCATCCACCTCACTACAAATAACTCAATTTCGTTTCCTTTTATGGCTGAGTAATGTTCCACTGTATATATGTGCCACATCTTCTTTATCCATTCATCTGTCGATGGACACTTAGGTTGCTTCCATGTCCTGGCTATTGTAAATAGAGCTGCAATGAACATTTTGGTACATGACTCTTTGAATTATGGTTTTCTCAGGGTATATGCCCAGTAGTGGGATTGCTGGGTCATACGGTAGTTCTATTTTTAGTATTTTAAAAAACCTCCATACTGTTCTCCATAGTGGCTGTATCAATTTACGTTCCCACCAACAGTGCAAGAGGGTTGCCTTTTCTTCACACCCTCTCCAGCATTTATTGTTTGTAGATATTTTGATGATGGCCATTCTGACCAGTGTGAGATGATATCTCATTGTAGTTTTGATTTACATTTCTCTAATGATTAATGATATTGAGCATTCTTTCATGTGTTTGTTGGCAATCTGTATATCTTCTTTGGACAAATGTCTATTTAGGTCTTCTGCCCATTTTTGGATTGGGTTGTTTGTTTTTTTGATATTGAACTGCATGAGCTGCTTGTAAATTTTGGAGATTAATCCTTTGTCAGTTGCTTCATTTGCAAATATTTTCTCCCATTCTGAGGGTTGTCTTTTAGTCTTGTTTATGGTTTCTTTGCTGTGCAAATGCTTTTAAGTTTCATTAGGTCCCATTTGTTTATTTTTGTTTTTATTTCCATTTCTTTAGGAGGTGGGTCAAAAAGGATCTCACTGTAATTTGTCATAGAGTGTTCTGCCTATGTTTTCCCCTAAGAGTTTGATAGTGTCTGGCCTTACATTTAGGTCTTTAATCCATTTTGAGTTTATGTTTGTGTGTTAGGGAGTGTTCTAATTTCATTCTTTTACATGTAGCTGTCCAGTTTTCCCAGCACCACTTATTGAAGAGGCTGTCTTTTCTCCACTGTATATTCTTGCCTCCTTTATCAAAGATAAGGTGACCATATGTGCATGGGTTTATCTCTGGACTTTCTGTCCTGTTCCATTGATCTATCTTTCTGTTTTTGTGCCAGTACCATACTGTCTTGATTACTGTAGCTTTGTAGTATAATCTGAAGTCAGGGAGCCTGATTCCTCCAGCTCCGTTTTTCGTTCTCAAGATTGCTTTGGGTATTCGTGGTCTTTTGTGTTTCCATACAAATTGTGAAAGTTTTTGTACTAGTTCTGTGAAAAATGCCATTGGTAATTTGATAGGGATTGCATTGAATCTGTAGATTGCTTTGGGTAGTAGAGTCATTTTCACAATGTTGATTCTTCCAATCCAAGAACATGGTATATCTCTCCATCTATTTGTATCATCTTTAATTTCTTTCATCAGTGTCTTATAATTTTCTGCATACAGGTCTTTTGTCTCCTTAGGTAGGTTTATTCCTAGGTATTTTATTCTTTATTTTGCAGTGGTAAATGGGAGTGTTTTCTTGATTTCACTTTCAGATTTTTCATCATAGTGTATAGGAATACCAGAGATTTCTGTGCATTAATTTTGTATCCTGCAGCTTTACCAAGTTCATTGATTAGCTCTAGTAGTTTTCTGGTAGCATCTTTAGGATTTTCTATGTATAATATCATGTCATCTGCAAACAGTGACAGCTTTACTTCTTGTTTTCTGATTCGGATTCCTTTTATTTCTTTTTGTTCTCTGATTGCTGTTTGCCATTTGTTTTTTATTGATCAACACCTGTTGCCCAGTTTTTCTATAGTAGTTTGGAAATGATATACTCAATTTAAATTGTTTTAATGGTTACGCTAAATTTTAATAGATACATTTAATTTAGCAATGTCTAAAGATAGTTAATATTTTATTCTCCTGTACAAGAAATCAAATGCCTTAGCTTCAGTCTTCTTTTTTTTTCCTTTAGTTAGAAATTACTGTTGTCATGACTTATTGGTTTAATTCTACATTGATCTTTTAGCCCCTCAAATGATCATAATTGTTACTATTTTTATAGTCCATGTTTATTTATGTTTACCCCATTACCCATTTACTTTGTTCTCCAGTCCTTCTTGCATCTAAGATCTACTTTCTAGGATCATTTTCTTTCTTAAATACATCCTTTTTTGAATAGTTCTTTAGAGAGTTTTGTTTGTTTATTTGTTTGTTTGGTTGGTTTTGGCTGCATTGGGTCTTTGTTGCTGTGTGTAGACTTTCTCTAGTTGTGGCGTGTGGGGGCTACTCTTTGTTGCGGTGCGTGGGCTTTTCATTGTGGTTGCTTCTCTTTGTTGCAGAGCCTTGACAGGCTCTAGGTGCGTGGGCATCAGTAGTTGTGGCACGTAGGCTCAGTAGTTGTGGCTCCTGGGCTCTAGAGCGCAGGCTCAGTAGTTGTGGCTCACGGGCTTAGTTGCTCCCCGCCATGTGGGATCTTCCTGGACCAGGGCTCGAACCCGTGTCCCCTGCATTCTTAACCCCCTGCAGGCAGATTGTTAACCACTGTGCCACCAGGGAAGTCCTTTAGTGAGTTTCTTTAATGAGTTTCTGTTAGTAACATATTCTCTTAGTTTTGATTTATTTAAAATTATCTTTCACTTTCAGTCTTTAAAAAAAATTTTTTTATTGAAGTGTAGTTGATTTACAATGTTGTGTTAGTTTCTGCTGTACAGCAAAGTGAAATAGTTATACATATGCACGTATCCACTCTTTTTTAGACTCTTTTCCCATATAGGTCATTCCAGAGTATTGAGTAGAGTTCCCTGTGCTATACAGTAAGTCCTTATTATCTGTTTTGTGTATAGTAGTGTGTATATGTCACTCTCAGTCTTAAAAGTAAATTTCATTAGGTGGAGAATAGTAGGTTGAGATTTATTTTCTCTTAGCACTCTAAGCTTACCATCTTATTGGGTTCCAGCTTACATTGCTGTGATTGAGAAATCCGCTGTCAGTCTAATTGTACTGTCAGTCCAATTTAAATTATTTATTGGTAATCTGTTTTTTCCTCTCTGGTTGATTTAAAGGTCTGTTTGCTTTTGATGTTTGAAGTTTCTCTGCAATGGGTCTAGGTTGTTTTTTTTTTTCCTTTTTCTTTCTTATCTTTTTTGGGGTTTATATTGTTTCCTGAATCTGTGGATTTTGCCATACTGTACTTTGTGTATGTTTTTCAAACCTATTTTTCGATTTACTCACTCTCTCCAGTTTTATATGGTTAAACTCATCAGCTGAGTTTACACTTTCAATTCTTGTGTTTTTTTATTTCTAGGAGTTCTATTTTGGCATTTTTTCCAATCTGAATTAATTTTGATAAGCTTTTTTTGCCTTTAAATAGGAAAAAACTCCCCCAAATTAAATACTCTAAGGTTAAATAATTTCTTTAAACACATTAAATGCACTTATTTCACGTTCTGTATCTGATAATGATAATATCTGTAGTCTGTCATTCTGATTCAGCAATTTCTTCTTCTCAGTCTTGATCATGGTAGCTTGTTTCCCTGTGTGCCTGGTAATTTTAGAATTTTGAGCTGATGTTACTGGAAACTTCATCTGTGAGAATTCCTGAGAATTCCTGAGGCTTGAGTTTTAAGTGTTTTCCTGTAGGGAAAGTTTACTTTGCTTTTGCATGACCAACACAGGACCATTTAAAATGAAGATTTCAACTTGAGTTTTTAAGTTTACATATATATTGTGAATTTTACCTCAGAGAATGTGAACTTGTGTTTAGGGATTTATAGGGAAATTTTTTTTTTCCTGTTCCATCCGGAATCTAGTTTGACTCAGACAGTGTCTTTATAGACTTTTGGTATGGCACTATTTCTTCTTTCCTCTGAGGATGGTCCTTTGGGAATCCTAGCTTTATGCAGTGGTCTCCTATCTGACCTCCAACTCTGCCCAAGCCCAGGCTTAGTCTGTTGTCTCTAGGGCTCTAATCTGCCAGGAACTGGCAAATTCCCCCAGGGTTCCAGCCCTCACTTACCCCTATGTATCTGAACCATTTTATATGCCTAACACAAATCTATGTTGATTTGAATTGCATGAGAGAGATATGAGATTCTTTCTGTGTAACTTTCTAACATGTAATGAAGGGAGCAAAGGTTATAGGAAGGGATCAGCTCAGTATAAGGAAGACTTCCCAATAAAATGAGCTATTTTATAAGGTAGTGAGTTTCCTGTCACCATAAGGATTTAAGAATAAGCTAGACAACCACTTACTGGGGATGATTAGGTATAGAGGATTGGATTGGAGTGGGCAAGGATTCTGCCATCCTCTCCTTCTACTTGCTTGATGCTGATCTGCCTGCCAAAACCAAATCTGTAATACACTCAGGAAGAAGACTCCTTTCCCTGGTCATCTGAACGTTTAAACTATTGGCTTAACCAGCCTGCTCTCTTCCCGCAAGAAGATGGGAAGGTATCTTCTTGACACCTGGCAGCAGAGCTGTCTGGGCCTGACAGGCTGCACCAGAGCATGCGATGCCTGGGCTGCCAGGGACTGCTGTTCACGTGGCTGCATCTCTGGGCTCTGTCAGGTGGCCATGGTTTGCCTTGGCCACATTGCTGTCAAAGGTTGACGGTGGACGGGGGCAGGATGAGTGAGCAACAGGTGTTACCAGGAGTCTAGACAGAAAAGTATCCTTACACCCACAGGAGCATTTGTTTAAAATAGCTCTTTCACCAAATATTCTTCTGGTGGCCCTGGGCCCGTCGGTGCTGTGGTTGAAGGTCATTTGGCAACTTTCATTCTTGTAATCAGAGAATGGCTTCTGAGGCTATAACGTCATCAGTGAGCTAAGCCAATTAGCTCAGCCAGGAGAGGATTATACACACCAGCTCTGGTGCCAGAGCAACTTCATGCAAGCTGATTTTACAAAGTTTTACTGTTTTTGCTCGCCCTGTTTTTGTCCAGGGCAATCGTAATTTAACTGGGATGAGGCCCCAGCAGGTGATACCTTTGGGTGCTTTTTTAACTGCCTTTGGAGAAACTCGGTGAAAAGTGTTCATACTCTCATGTTTGGTATAGTAAAGAGAAGAGAATTGCCCTGCAAACATGGGCAGTCTGTTTATATGAAGAGAGTAGTAAAATGTCCTTTTTCGGTTTGGGAGGAATTGGAAAAACTCTCACCGAGCTCAGTCATGGGGGACTGGGATGAGGCTCTATCAAGAGTGTTGGGATCCTGAGGGCCCTGCGTGGCACCCAGGCTGATAATAAGGATAAAGCCAAGGGATCATGTCAGATGTGAGCCAGAGGGGACTGTTCTGTGTTTGTGCAAATTAGTGCTCTGGGTTACACATACGATTGAGGTTAGTGTAAGGTTATTCTGGCATGTAAAGGACAGTGAGTTCATATGTGAACTTGAGGAACAAGAGCTGAGTTTGTTATGGGATTTCCCCCCAGCCCCGCCACCAAAATAATTTCTTCTTTGTTTTGGCTCTTGTTACAATAGCATCTTGAACTGTGAGCAGAAAAAAAGAGATAAAACAAGACTATAAAAAAGCCCACCCTTCCAAGGAAAGCTACTGGTAACATTTTGATGTATATCCTTCCAGATCCTTTTCTGTGTGTGTGTGTGTGTGTGGTGTGTGTGTGTGGTGTGTGTGTGTTTCTTTTTACAGAAATAGAACCAGACTCTGTCATCCTCTTTTCCTACTTCTTATATTGCTTCAGTCAACAGATAAAGAATTACTGTCACATGCCTGATCCTGTCCTAGGCACTGGGGGTACATTGATGAACAAAACAAATCTCTTGCCCTCATGGAGCTGATGTTCTAGAAAGCATTCTGTAGTGAGCATCTTGTCATACCCATAGATCCTCTTATGGAGGAGCGTTTTTAGGAGCTACATACTATTCCATGATAGAGACGGACAATAATTTCTTTGTATCCTGTTGTTGGAAATTCAGATGCTTTGCAACTTTTCCCTCTTACGAACGATGATTTGATGAACATTTTGGTGGCTAATCTGTGTGTACATCTTTATTAGAGTAAAGGCTGTAATGGAAAATTAATAAAACGAAATGTTCCCTCTGGTAATGGGAATAAATGTGTACTCTCTGGTTGTGACCTGCAGGCCATTAGTTGCAGACACTTGAGCTCGGAGGGTATCACTGACAGAGTTGGCTGACTGCGTGGCTTGGGTTGGGGCAGGCAAGCCACGTGTGGATGTGTTTCAGCTGACCCAGGTGGACTGCCTGGCAGCACTGAGAACTGTGGATCAATTAAGGACTTATATGGGTTTCAAGGGTCTTTAGAGGCCCAGTTGCTTTCATTGTGGTTTAAAAAATAGAGGTAAGCTGCTCCATGATGATAAGCTATTTGAATTATATCTTTGCAAACCAAAGAAAAGGTTTCTGTGCAGCACACACAAGTGAGTTGGAGACAGTCTGCTCTTGTACACTGACGGTTGGGCACAGACAGCAGGGTGTTTAGAAGGACTGGCTTTCACAAAGGCCTTTCCATACACTGAGCCTTTGTGAGCAGAATGGGAGCTGTAGCAAGGAGACGGAGCTGATCGCAGGAATTAAGGGTTGCATTCGTGGGGCTCCCTAACTTTGTAGACTGGCATTCATGGGGCTTTAGATTATCCATGTGCATCCACTGCAGGAAGTGAGTTCTTCCCTTTGCTGGATGGTTGGCTACTGTTCTGGTATATAAGCCTAAAATATTGGAATGACTTTTACTACGTTCTTCCTTGACACCCCTCCCCTTCACCAAATTCTGTCCAGTCTCGCTGACAAAGTCTCTTGAATCTATGTTCAATGCCTAATCCTCTCTCACTTGAAGAACTGCAGGAGCTCTCATGAGTCACCTGGCTCCCTGAGTCCTGGTCCCACACGACAACCTAAGGGATCTTTGTGATGTGAACTTTGCATTACATTACTGCCCCTTGAAGACCCTTAATGGCGTCTTGTTGCCTATAGGGTGAAATCCAAACTCCTTAGAGACTGACAAGGCTTCTAAGCTGCCTGGCCTACCTGACCAGTCCTGTCCCCAGCCTCACCCACACCTGTTGTCCAGCTGTGCACCACCTGTAGCTACCAGAGAGTGACACATTCACTCAGCCCCCTGCGTCCTAGCACGTGCTCTTCCCTTCTGCCTGGGATGATTTCCCCCTTGTGTTCCTTGTAGTGTTCCTCTTCGTATCCAGGCACCCTCTTTGTTGTGACCCCATTGCATTATGTCCGTCTTTGTATTATAACTTATCACGCTGCTCATTTGCTTGTCTGCTTGTGTGTATCCTTACTGGACTGTGAATTACTTGAGGATGAGGGCTGAGTCTTGTTCATTTTCGTATCCCCTCTCCCATAGCGGTGCTTGATGTATATTTGTTGCTGAATGTTAGAGGAGTTGATACAATCTGGACTGCAAAAATATTTTCTTTGATGCAGATCTAAACAGGTAGAACTAGGCTCCCAGTGCCTAGTTCTGATTTATATTTTCAGACATTTTTCAAAGATTTTTATTCTAAAGACCACTAATTATGTTACATAAGGGATGTTTATTAGAGTTGATTTTCATACATGCTCTCTTAGACACATGACTGGATGTTGCAAACACACACACACACACACACACACACGTTCAACTAGTAAGTAGTGAGTTCAGACACAGGACTGTGACTTCAGACTGTGCTTTTGTCTTCTATACTCTAATGCCTGGGGGTGCTGGTATTCAGGGTCCAAGAGAAGGAGCTGTAAATGGAGAGAAAGGGAAATGTGGAAAAAGGAATAACAGAAAAAACAAAAAACCCCCTCCATGACTACTTGTGTTTAAATAGACATTAAAAAATAGGCAATTGCTTTCTCTTTTAGTGTCTCACTTTCCATATTTGTTAAATGTGAATAATAATATTCTTCCTCATAAGACAGTTATAAGGAAGGATTAAATAGAATAAGATATCTTATATAGCAAATGCTCAAAACAGCAATTATATTTATTTTCCTAGAATTCCTGACTTTCTGTTTTTCCATGTGTTCGAGAATCTGTGAGTGGGCCCTAACAGAGATAAATCTTTGCAGACGGAAAGCTTGACTCTCTGTAATTGATGAGAAGTAGACAGCTTTTAATACTCCTTCAGGAGTATCTGAAGACCTCCATGCACCTTCTGCTCTACCACCTGTGTTATTTACTCCATGAAATCTCACAGATTTCACCCAAGCCCATGTTCATAGATAGATAAAATCTGATACCCTTGCTAGAGTTAAGAAGTTAAAACTTTTACTTTATACCTCCATGAGATTGAGTTTTGGGTTCCTTTCCTGAGAAAGGATTTTTATTTGAGCAGGAGACCTGGGGCTAAGTTTGTGGAAGAAGTATCTGGTGAGGAAAAGGCTGAAAGAAGGAAGTAGTGGAATAAGGAATTCTGCAGAAAACTACGTTGGCTGTGTTATCCAGGATTGGCCATCTACCTTCCTTCGTTCTTCCTGCCATCTTGTGCAGGATTGTCTCTTGAACTATTTCTTTAATATTTTACAGCAATCCTTTGATAGAATTCTATTGAAATATACTTCTCTGGGAAATATGTGTTGAGAAGATGTGCTCGGGGATGTGTGAGGGAGAAAGGACCTTATTAGCCCAATATACATTCTGGAAATCCTAGAGCTGAGCTTACTGGTAAGGACACAGTAAGGTTAGGACACAGCCCAAGGGGCAGAGCTGATGGAGGACATGATGAGTTCACAGCATGGGGATATGGTTGAGAACTTCAGTTTTCCCCAGCAGCTTTTATTTTAATGTGGTAAAATATACATAACGTAAGAGAGAACCATTTTTAAGCATATGGTTCAGTGGCATTAAGTACTTTTACATTGGTGTTCAACCATCACCACCATCCATCTCCAGAACTTTCTTCATCTTCCCGAACTGAAAATCCATACCCGTTAAACAATAATCCCCCATCCCTCCAAACCCAGACCCTAGCAATCACCATTCTACTTTCTGTCCCTATGATTCTGACTACTCTAGGTACCTCATGTAAGTGGAATCATACAGTATATGTCTTGTTGTGACTGTCTTATTTCACTTAGCATAATGTTCAAGGTCTATCCATGTTGTAGCCCCCAGCTGCTTTTGGAACTGCTTTGGAAGCAGGAATGAGCAAGTTGACCACTGTCTAGTAGGCCTCAGCCCCAGGCCTGAATTCAAGAAGGAGGTGCCTGGGTGATCATTTGCCTTGCAAGGAGCTTGGTGATGGCATTGTTAGCATTTCCTGGAGACCCAGGAGAAGAGCAGCTGACCGTTCTGTTTGTTCATTGCCTTCGCCTTCTCAGGGGCCGTCCAAATCCAAAGTGGCCTATTCTTCCCACTGAAAAGCCTTTGCAGGCTTGGCAGTGAGGCTGGGTACCATTGGTAGCCAGGACAGACTCTGCTCCCATTTAGGAATTAGGCCACAATTGACTACGTTTGGTCCCACTTCAGGTTTTGAAATAGCCCTCCCAAGCGTCTGCTGACTTCCGCCCCCCATACAATGTGTGGCTTCTGCGGTAGGCTGTAGAGAGCTTGTCACTTCTGTGCTGGTCATGCTGACAGCCCCATGGGGGTATTGGCAGAGCTGGCCAGTGGCCGCCAGTCTCCTGGACGATTGCCTTGGTCCCTGCTTGGAAGTCTTGTCATGTCTGATGTGGCAGGGTCCGGTTTCTAGAGGAAAGGTTCCTCTGGTATTTGGATGAAATCTGGGCTGTCCTGTCCTATCCCCAGGAAAATCTGAGCAAGCAGCAATCGTACTTAATCCTTGGTGAATCGTGCCCACGGGAGGGTTAACTCCCGTCAGCCGAATGTTCTGAATGGGTAGAACACATGGTGTTGGTTTGGTGCTAGCCATGCTTGCTAATGAAGAATTCACTTTGCTTCTTTTGGCCGTAAGGTTAGTCAAGGGTAGAGGCCCAGAAATAAAGCAGTGCCCTGAAAGCCACCTCCCACAGTGCTGCTGGCTTTGCTTTCTCCTCCTCTGGGGGCTCATCTCATCTTGAAGTCGCTGGTATATATTTTCACTTCTAAGTAGGGGAATTCTTTTTTCAATTTTATTTTTTACTTCTGTAATACATTTTTTTCCCCACACATTTTAAAAATTGAATTATAGAGACTTCCCTGGTGGCGCAGTGGTTAAGAAGCCTCTGCCAAGGCAGGGGACATGGGTTCGAGCCCTGGTTCGGAAAGATCCCACATGCCATAGAGCAACTAAGCCTGTGCGCCACAACTACTGAGCCTGCGCTCTAGAGCCCGTGAGCCACAACTACGGAGCCCGCGTGCCACAGCTACCGAAGCCTGCGTGCCAAGAGCCTGTGCTCCGCAACAAGAGAAGCCACCACAATGAGAAGCCCGCGCACCGAAACAAAGAGTAGCCCCTGCTCACCACAACTAGAGAAAGCCCGTGCAGCAACGAAGATCCAACGCAGCCATAAAAAAAAAAAATTGAATTGTAGGTGATTTACAATGTTTCAGGTGTACAGCAAAGTGATTCAGTTATACATCTATATGTGTGTGTATATATATATACACATATATGTATATCTATATTCTTTTTCAGATTCTTTTCCATTATAAGTTATTACAAGATATTGAATAGAGTTCCCTGTGCTACACAGGCAGTCCTCGTTGTTTATCTATTTTATCTATAATAGTATGTATCTGTTAATCCCAAATAGAGTAGTGTGTATAAATTAATCTCAGACTCCTAATTTATCTTTCCCCCTGTTTACCCTTTGGTAACCCTAAGTTTGTTTTCTATGTCTGTGAGTCTGCTTCTGTTTTATAAATAAGTTCGTTTGTATCATTTTTTAAGATTTCACATATAAGTGATATCATATGATCTTTGTCTTTGACTTACTTTACTTAGTATGATAATCTCTAGGTCTAGAGTAAGACAAGTCCTAAAATTTTTTTAGCACATATAAAAAGTACACAAATCATAAATAAGCTGGTTGATGGATTCTCCCAAAGTTTAAAACCCATGGAACATACAGATCAAGAAACAGAATATTCCTAGAGTTACAGAACCCTCCTCCCCCTCCCATGACCCCTTCCAAGGGAAATCACTATCCTGATTTTTAATATCCTAGATTAGTTTCACCTACTTTTGAACAAGAACTTTGCCTGTTTTTGAGTCACCAGTGCATACACTTTAGTGTCTGGCTTGTTTTGCTTAACATTGTATCTGTGAGAGTCATCTGTGCTATTGTTGTAGTTGTAGTTCATTTATTCTCATTGCGTATAGCATAATTTATTTGTCCGTTCTACTGTCATTTCTGTGCCAAGCCATCCTGGAGCCTGAGGAAAAATCAGTAATACTGATCCTGCTTTTATTTAAAAATTTGATATTTTGTTCATCATCGAGATTTTGCATTACTTTTGATTGAAAAAAGCCATTGCATTAAAATATTATTTATCTTGAGTATTAGATCTTTGGGCACCCTTTAAATTTTGCTCCTGAGGTGAGTGCTTCACTTACCTTGCTCTGGTTCCAGCCCTGTCTGCTAGAGATGGACACGTGAATTTTATACAGTTTTTGGCAAGTATAGGTAGTGTTGCTCTGAACATTGCTGTACATGTTTCATGGTGAACATAGGTATGCATTTCTGTAAGTATATACCTAGGAGTGAAATTTCTGTAGACAAATAAAAAAATTTTTTTTTATTGAAGTATAGTTGATTTACAATGTTGTGTTAATTTCTGCTGTATGGCAAAATATATACATATATATTCTTTTACCATTATGGTTTATCACAGGGTATTGAATATAGTTCCCTGTGCTATACAGTAGGACCTTGTTTATCCATCCTATATATAATAGTTTGCATCTGCTAATCCCAAACTCCTTATCCTTCCCTCCGCCTGCCCCTAACCCCCGACAACCCCAGCCTTGGCAACCATAAGCCTGTTCTCTGTATCTGTGAGTCTGTTCCTGTTTCGTAGATGTGTTCACTTGCGTACAGACAACTTTCTGATGGAAGGCTTGAGTGTAGGGCCGGGGGCTTTTGTTTTCCTTTCCATGTACCAGCCTTTCCTTCCAAAGTTGTCTTGAGAATGCATTCAGCCTTAGTACGTGGGGCTGAGTGTTTCTTTCTGTTGGCAAGAGAGGACTTGACAGAAAGTCAAGCACCAGGCTCCCTGGCACGTGTGTCCATCATAGCCTGAGGCTGCCTGGGAACCAACCACTGCGCGGGTATTTTGGAGAGCACAGTGTGGTCCCTTATGAGGGAGAGTCCCTTGGAAACAAGGTTCCCTGAGGCTAATTGGCCAAGTTTTGGTATCAGTTAGCTGGTACCGAGAACTAAGTTAGATCTCTTTTCATCTTTTCATATTCTCTGCAAAAGTTAGTGTCTGTTTCTTGAAAGTTCAAGAGAATTTATTAATAAACCCTTTTAGAAATGAAATCATTCAACATGCATATTGAAAAAACAATGTATCCCATGGATATCAGTCTATTCAAGTTTTCTACTTTTTCTTGAGATGATTTTTTTTTTTTTTGTGGTACGCGGGCCTCTCACTGCTGTGGCCTCTCCCGTTGCGGAGCACAGGCTCCGGACGCGCAGGCTCAGCGGCCATGGCTCACGGGCCCAGCCGCTCCGCGGCATGTGGGATCTTCCCGGACCGGGGCACAAACCCGTGTCCCCTGCACCGGCAGGCGAACGCTCAACCACTGCGCCACCAGGGAAGCCCTTGAGATGATTTTTGTTTGGAAAAGGTCCACTTGGTTAAGATTTTCAAATGTGTTATTACATATTAATTTCTTGTCCCTTAAAAACATTCTAATCTCTGCTGTTATATAGCCCTTTTTTCATTCTACCTTTAAAAGTTATTTTGGTAGAGTTTTTTTTCTCTCTTATTCTTGCGTTAATAAAGGATATCAACCCTTTGTAAATATTTCTCAGGGTTTTTGTCATTGTTACTTTAAAAAATGTTTTTGACCAACAAAAATTTAGAAATTTTCTTTTATCGAGTGTCTTAATTTTTTCCTTTGTGACTTCTTTCATTGCTTCTGTGTTTAAAAATTCCACCCCACTCCAGTATTACTTATCTATTTTTAAATTTTCTTGTATTTTAATTTTTTATACTTAATTATTTAGAAATTTCTTTGATCTAAGATAAGTATTTAACTTGTTTTTCCACCAAATCTTGCTAGCTACTTTCAACATTATTATTTTTTTTACAGTCCATATTTTTTTCTGTTGGTTTATATAATTCCTTTATTATCTACTAAATTCATATATATGTATACACACACACACACACATACACACATTTTTGATTTAATGCAATATGTGTGTTCCTGAAAAATCTCTCATTCTGCAAAATGGTGCACTAAAAAATAACAGGAATTATGAGGAAAACAGGTTTAGAGTTTAGCCACTAAAAACCTAGCCTACTTCATAACAAAATTACTACAATTGTCATAAAAATTTTAGCATAGTTAAACCTTCATTGGCATTTGTACCCATTGTCACAGGCAGTCCATTACTTACAGCTATAAACCTCAGGGCTTTGAGATATAGATCTTTGGGGATGTTTACTAAATATAGACAAATTTTTATCAAAATTAAAATCTGATATGGGGTATACCCTTAAAAAGCAATCAGTTTTATTTCTTCTACTTTTTTAAACATATGTGAAAGGACATGGTAGTTTTTGCAGCTTTAGCAAAATTGTCATGTTGTAGAAGACATGGGGGTCTGGAAGCCATTAAGCCAACCACAAATTTCAATAGGATACTTCTGCAGAATTCTAAACTTTTTAAAAATGATCTACATATATTACTAAGACTTTCCTCTTTGTGATTTGTTTTGTCAGAAAATATCTATTGTCCTCCTTAATTGAAGAACCAGATCCTGAATTTTAAAATTTTATTGATCTTTTCTTTTTTTGGTTCATTATTTCTGCTCTTTACCTTCATTTTTATTTATTTCTTAGGTGGTTATGACATTAAAATTAAAAAAAATTACTCAGCTAAATGCTAATTTATTTATTTACTTACATCTTTATTGGAGTATAATTGCTTTACAATGGTGTGTTAGTTTCTGCTTTATAACAAAGTGAATCAGTTATACATATATATATATATCCCCATATCCCCTCCCTCTTGTGTCTCCCTCCCACCCTCCCTATCCCACCACTCTAGGTGGTCACAAAGCACTGAGCTGATCTCCCTGTGCTATGCGGCTGCTTCCCACTAGCTATCTATTTTACATTTGGTAGTGTATATATGTCCATGCCACTCTCTCACTTTGTCATAGTTTACCCTTCCCCCTCCCCATATCCTCAAGTCCATTCTCTAGTAGGTCTGTGTCTTTATTCCTGTCTTACCACTAGGTTCTTCATGACATTTTTTTTTTCTTAAATTCCATATATATGTGTTAGCATACAGTATTTGTCTTTCTCTTTCTGACTTACTTCACTCTGTATGACAGACTCTAGGTCCATCCACCTCATTACAAATAGCTCAATTTCGTTTCTTTTTATGGCTGAGTAATATTCCATTGTATATATGTGCCACATCTTCTTTATCCATTCATCCGATGATGGACACTTAGGTTGTTTCCATCTCCGTGCTATTGTAAATAGAGCTGCAATGAACATTTTGGTACATGACTCATTTTGAATTATGGTTTTCTCAGGGTATATGCCCAGTAGTGGGATTTCTGGGTCATATGGTAGTTCTATTTGTAGTTTTTTAAGGAACCTCCATACTTTTCTCCATAGTGGCTGTACCAATTCACATTCCCACCAGCAGTGCAAGAGCATTTATTGTTTCTAGATTTTTTGATGATGGCCAATCTGACTGGTGTGAGATGATATCTCATTGTAGTTTTGATTTGCATTTCTCTAATGATTAATGATGTTGAGCATTCTTTCATGTGTTTGTTGGCAGTCTGTATATTTTTCTTGGAGAAATGTCTATTTATGTCTTCTGCCCATTTTTGGATTGGGTTGTTTGTTTTTTTGTTATTGAGTTGCATGAGCTGCTTGTGAATTTTCGAGATAAATCCTTTGTCAGTTGCTTCATTTGCAAATATTTTCTACCATTCTGAGGGTTGTCTTTTCGTCTTGTTTATGGATTCTTTGCTGTGCAAAAGCTTTGAAGTTTCATTAGGTCCCATTTGTTTATTTTTATTTCCATTTCTCTAGGAGGTGGGTCAAAAAGGATCTTGCTGTGATTTATGTCATAGAGTGTTCTGCCTATGTTTTCCTCTAAGAGTTTGATAGTTTCTGGCCTTACATTTAGGTCTTTAATCCATTTTGAGCTTAGTTTTGTGTATGGTGTTAGGGAGTGATCTAATCTCCTGTTGTTACATGTAACTGTCCAGTTTTCCCAACACCACTTATTGAAGAGGCTGTCCTTTCTCCACTATACATTCCTGCCTCCTTTATCAAAGATAAGGTGACCATATGTGTTTGGGTGTATCTCTGGGCTTTCTGTCCTGTTCCATTGGTTTATATTTCTGTTTTTGTACCAGTACCATACTGTGTTGATTACTGTAGCTTTGTAGTATAGTCTGAAGTCAGGGAGCCTGATTCCTCCAGCTCTGTTTTTCGTTCTCAAGATTGTTTTGGCTATTCGGGGTCTTTTGTGTTTCCATACAAATTGTGAAATTTTTTGTTCTAGTTCTGTGAAAAATGCCAGTGGTAGTTTGATAGGGATTGCATTGAATCTGTAGATTGCTTTGGGTAGTAGAGTCATTTTCACAATGTTGATTTTTCCAATCCAAGAACATGGTATATATGTCCATCTATTTGCATCATCCTTAATTTCTTTCATCAGTGTCTTATAATTTTCTGCATACAGGTCTTTTGTCTCCTTAGGTAGGTTTATTCTTAGATATTTTATTCTTTTTGTTGCAGTGGTAAATGGGAGTGTTTTCTTGATTTCACTTTCAGATATTTCATCATTAGTGTATAGGAATGCCAGAGATTTCTGTGCATTAATTTTGTATCCTGCAGCTTTACCAAATTCATTGATTAGCTCTAGTAGTTTTCTGGTAGCATCTTTAGGGTTCTCTATGTATAGTATCATGTCATCTGCAAACAGTGACAGCTTTACATCTTCTTTTTCAATTTGGATTCCTTTTATTTCCTTTTCTTCTCTGATTGCTGTGGCTAAAACTTCCAAAACTATGTTGAATAATAGTGGTGAGAGTGGGCAACCTTGTCTTGTTCCTGATCTTAGTGGAAATGATTTCAGTTTTTCACCATTGAGGACGATGTTGGCTGTGGGTTTGTCATATATGGCCTTTATTATGTTGAGGAAAGTTCCCTCTATGCCTACTTTCTGCAGGGTTTTTATCATAAATGGGTGTTGAATTTTGTCGAAAGCTTTCTCTGCATCTATTGAGATGACCGTATGTTTTTTCTCCTTCAGTTTGTTAATATGGTGTATCACATTGATTGATTTGCGTATATTGAAGAATCTTTTTATCTCTGGGATAAACCCCACTTGATCATGGTGTATGATCCTTTTAATGTGCTGTTGGATTCTGTTTGCTAGTATTTTGTTGAGGATTTTTGCATCTATGTTCATGAGTGATAATTGGCCTGTAGTTTTCTTTCTTTGTGACGTCCTTGTCTGGTTTTGGTATCAGGGTGATGGTGGCCTCATAGAATGAGTTTGGGAGTGTTCCTCCCTCTGCTATATTTTGGAAGAGTTTGAGAAGGATAGGTGTTAGCTCTTCTCTAAATGTTTGATAGAATTCGCCTGTGAAGCCATCTGGTCCTGGGCTTTTGTTTGTTGGAAGATTTTTAATCACAGTTTCAATTTCAGTGCTTGTGATTGTTGTGTTCATATTTTCTATTTCTTCCTCACTCAGTCTTGGCAGGTTGTGCATTTCTAAGAATTTGTCCATTTCTTCCAGGTTGTCCATTTTATTGGCATAGGGTTGCTTGTAGTAATCTCTCATGATCTTTTGTATTTGCAGTGTCAGTTGTTAATTCTCCTTTTTCCTTTCTAATTCTATTGATTTGAGTCTTCTCCCTTTTTTTCTTGATGAGTCTGGCTAATGGTTTATCAATTTTGTTTATCTTCTCAAAGAACCAGCTTTTAGTTTTATTGATCTTTGCTATCATTTCCTTGATTTCTTTTTCATTTATTTCTGATCTGATCTTTATGATTTCTTTCCTTCTGCTAACTTTGGGGTTTTTTTGTTCTTCTTTCTCTAATTGCTTTAGATGCAAGTTTAGGTTGTTTATTCGAGATGTTTCCTGTTTCTTAAGGTAGGATTGTATTGCTGTATACTTCCCCCTTAGAACTGCTTTTGCTGCGTCCCATAGGTTTTGGGTTGTCGTGTCTCCATTGTCATTTGTTTCTAGGTATTTTTTGATTTCCTCTTTGATTTCTTCAGTGATCACTTCGTTATCAAGTAGTGTATTGTTTAGCTTCCATGTGTTTGTATTTTTTACAGATCTTTTCCTGTAATTGATATCTAGTCTCATAGAGTTGTGGTCGGAAAAGATGCTTGATACAATTTCAGTTTTCTTAAATTCACTGAGGCTTTTTTTGTGACCCAAGATATGATCTATCCTGGAGAATGTTCCATGAGCACTTGAGAACAATGTGTATTCTGTTGTTTTTGGATGGAATGTCCTATAAATATCAATTAAGCCCATCTTGTTTAATGTATCATTTAAAGCTTGTGTTTCCTTATTTATTTTCATTTTGGATGATCTGTCCATTGGTGAAAGTGGGGTGTTAAAGTCCCCTACTATGAATGTGTTACTGTCGATTTCCCCTTTTGTGGATGTTAGTATTTGCCTTATGTATTGGGGTGATCCTATGTTGGGTGCATAAATATTTACCGTTGTTATATCTTCTTCTTGGATCGATCCCTTGATCATTATGTCGTGTCCTTCTTTGTGTCTTCTAATAGTCTTTATTTTAAAGTCTATTTTGTCTGAAGTGGGTCTCTTGTAGGCAGCATATATATGGGTCTTGTTTTTGTATCCATTCAGCCAGTCTGTGTCTTTTGGTGTGAGCATTTAATCCATTTACATTTAAGGTAATTATCAATATGTATGTTCCTATTCCTATTTTCTTAATTTTTTTGGGTTTGTTATTATAGGTCTTTTCCTTCTCTTGTGTTTCTTGCCTAGAGAAGATCCTTTAGCATTTGTTGTAAAGTTGGTTTGGTGGTGCTGAACTCTGTCAGCTTTTGCTTGTCTGTAAAAGGTTTTAATTTCTCCATCAAATCTGAATGAGATCCTTGCTGGGTAGAGTAATCTTGGTTGTAGGTTTTCCTCATTCATCAGTTTAAATATGTCCTGCCAGTCCCTTCTGGCTTGCAGAGTTTCTGCTGAAAGATCAGCTCTTAACCTTATGGGGATTCCTTTGTGTGTTATATGTTGTTTTTCCCTTGCTGCTTTTAATATGTTTTCTTTGTATTTAATTTTTGATAGTTTGATTAATATGTGTCTTGGCATGTCTCTCCTTGGATTTATCCTGTATGGGACTCTCTGTGCTTCCTGGGCTTGATTAAATATTTCCTTTCCCATATTAGAGAAGTTTTCACCTATAATCTCTTCATATATTTTCTCAGTCCCTTTCTTTTTCTCTTCTTTTTCTGCAACCCCTGTAATTCAAATGTTGCTGTGTTTAGTGTTGTCCCAGAGTTCTCTGAGACTGTCCTCAGTTCTTTTCATTCTCTTTTTTTTATTCTGCTCTGCAGTAGTTATTTCTACTATTTTATCTTCCAGGTCACTTATCTGTTCTTCTGCCTCAGTTATTCTGCTATTGATCCCTTCTAGAGTATTTTAAATTTCATTTAGTGTGTTGTTCATCGTTGCTTGTTTCATCTTTAGTTCTTCTAGGTCCTTGGTAAATGTTTCTTGCATTTTGTCTATTCTGTTTCCAAGATTTTGGATCATCTTTACTATCATTATTCTGAATTCTTTTTCAGGTAGACTGCCTATTTCCTCTTCATTTGTTAGTTCTGGTGGGTTTTTATCTTGCTCCTTCATCTGCTGTGTGTTTTTCTGTCTTTTCATTTTGCTTATCTTACTGTTTTTGGGGTCTCCTTTTTGCAGGCTGCAGGTTCATAGTTCCCATTGTTTTTGGTGTCTGTCCCCAGTGGCTAAAGTTGGTTCAGTGGCTTGTGTAGGCTTCCTGGTGGAAGCGACTAGTGCCTGTGTTCTGGTGGATGAGGCTGGATCTTGTCTTTCTGGTGGGCAGGTCCACGTCTGGTGGTGTGTTTTGGGGTGTCTGTGGACTTATTATGATTGTAGGCAGCCTCTCTGCTAATGGGTGGGGCTGTGTTCCTGTCTTGCTAGTTGTTTGGCATAGGGTATCCAGCACTGTAGCTTGCTGGTCGTTGAGTGAAGCTCAGTGTTGGTGTTGAGATGGAGATCTCTGGGAGATTTTCGCCATTTGATGCTACGTGGAGCTGGGAGGTCTCTTGTGCACCAGTGTCCTGAAGTTGGCTCTCCCACCTCAGAGGCACAGCAGTGACTCCTGGCTGCAGCACCAAGAGCCTTTCATCCACACGGCTCAGAATAAAAGGGAGAAAAAGTAGAAAGAAGGAATGAAAGAGAATAAAATAAAATAAAGTAAGGTAAAATAAAATAAAGTTACTAAGAAAAGAATTATTAAGAAAAAAAATTTTTTTAAAAGTAAACCAAAAACAAAAAACGAATGGATAGAACCCTAGGACAAATGGTGAAAGCAAAGCTATACAGACAAAATCTCACACAGAAGCATATACATACACACTCACAAAAAGAGGAAAAGGGGAAAAAATAATAAATCTTGCTCCCAAAGTCCACCTCCTCAATTTGGCATGATTTGTTGTCTATTCAGGTATCCCACTGATGCGGGGTACATCAGGTTGATTGTGGAGATTTAATATGCTGCTTCTGAGGCTGCTGGGAGAGATTTCCCTTTCTCTTCTTTGTTCGCACAGCTCCTGGGGTTCAGTTTTGGATGTGGCCCCACCTCTGCCTGTAGGTCGCTGGAGGGCATCTTTTCTTCGCTCAGACAGGACGGGGTTAAAGGAGCCGCTGATTCGGGCTCTCTGGCTCACTCATGCCGGGGGAGGGAGGGATACAGAGTGTGGAGCGAGCCTGTGGCAGAGGACGGCGTGACGTTGCACCAGCGTGAGGCGCGCCGTGCGTTCTGTCGGGGAAGTTGTCCCTGGATCCCAGGACCCTGGCAGTGGCGGGCTGCACAGGCTCCCCGGAAGGGGGGTGTGGATAGTGACCTGTGCTCGCCCACAGGCTTCTTGGTGGCGGCAGCAGCAGCCTTAGCGTCTCAGGCCCGTCTCTGGGGTCTGCACTTTTAGCCGCAGCTCGCGCCCATCTGTGGGGCTCCTTTAAGCAGCGCTCTTAATCCCCTCTCCTTGCGCACCAGGAAACAAAGAGGGAAGAAAAAGTCTCTTGCCTCTTCGGCAGGTGCAGACTTTTCCCCGGACTCCCTCCCGGCTAGCCGTGGCGCACTAACCCCTTCAGGCTGTGTTCACGCCGCCAGTCCTCTCTCTGTGCTCCGACCGAAGCCCAAGCCTCAGCTCACAGCCCCTCCCGCCCCGGCAGGTGAACAGAGAAGCCTCTCGGGCTGGTGAGTGCTGGTCAGCACCGATCCTCTCTGTGGAAATCTCTTCGCTTTGCCCTCTGCACCCCTGTTGCTGTGCTCTCCTCCGTGGCGCCGAAGCTCCCCCCCTCCGCCTCCCACAGTCTCTGCCCGGCAAGGGGCTTCGTAGTGTGTGGAAACCTTTCCTCCTTCACAGCTCCCTCTCACTGGTGCAGGTCCCGTCCCTATTCTTTTTTCTCTGTTTATTCTTTTTTCTTTTGCCCTACCCAGGTACGTGGGGGACTTTCTTGCCTTTTGGGAGGTCTGAGGTCTTCTGCCAGCCTTCAGTAGGTGTTCTGTAGGAGTTGTTCCACGTGTAGATGTATTTCTGGTGTATCTGTGGGGAGGAAGGTGGTCTCCGCGTCTTACTCTTCTGCCATCTTCCCCCTCTCAATAATCTAATTCATTTATTTTTAAGCTTTTTGTTTAATTAGTATTATACTTGAGGCTATGGATTTGCCTTTGAGCACAACTTTGGCTATAATAATTTTTGATATTTAAGTATTCTTATTTTTTGTGAAATAGCCCCTGTGCTTCCCCATTTTGACTGCATATTACTTAGGAGCATTTTTTGTTTTTTTTTTCACTCATTTTGAGCTTTAGTTTTTTCTAGATTTTATAGAATTAGTCTTTGTAGCCTAATTTATGGTGACATTTTATTAAGCATAAATGGACAAGAAATTTGAGCAGAGTTTTACCAAAAGTTTCATGCATGCTCACAAAAGTATGAACTATATTTCAGAACTGTCCTACTGTGGTGCAAGCAAGTTACCCAGCTACTCCTAACCCTCACTTGTTGAGGGTCACTCCTGGGTGATAACTCCCTGACAGGTGGGCGGAGCACATCCCCTGGCCAGCACAGGCCTTTAGTAGGTGAGATGTGCAGGAAACTATTGCTGTGTTTGGGGACAGAGGGCAGAAGGCAGAGGGCATATTGTGAGAGCGCTTACAAGGTCTTCTAGGCTTCCCAGGGGTCCTGAAGGGTGAGTAAGAGGTCATGACTGGAAGTGAAAGCAAAGAGGTATAGGACTCTCCAGACAAAAGGAACAGAACATACAAAAGAGATAAAAAGAAAGTATTGTGAAGTCAGTAACTTATGAAGTTTTTGAGTATAAAGGGGTGTGTGGGGGGAGAGTGCAAGGAGGAGAATGTCTGGAGAGAGGTTAGGGAGGAGTCACGGGCCAGAATACAAGGGCCTTATGTTCCATGTTAGCCATTTTGAAGTTCATTCTGATGGCAAAAGGGAATATTTAAAGGGTTTTAAATAGGAGAGTGATATGCCCAGGTTTATATTTTTAGAAAGATTATTCTGAATGCTGTGCAGAAAATAGATTAGAGGGTGGTAAGATTAAAATCATGAAAACCAGCTGGGAGGGTGTTGCAGTAGCCAGGTGAGAGATGATGGTGGCTGAACTAAGGTAGTGCTAGCTGGGATGGAGAGAAGTGCTTGGGAGATGTAACTAACAGGACTTGGGTGGGAATGGAGAGCTGGGATGTGGGGGAAGGCAGAGTATGAATGGAGCAGATGAAGAGGGAGAAAGGACAATAAGGACTGTGGCTTCCAAGTTCCTGACTTGGGTCTCCATCATTCATTGGGCTGGGAATACAGTAGGAGTTTGGGACATTTTGAGTTTGAGGTGTCAGGGGGAGATCCGAAAGGGAGATATTTATCCAAGGGGGAGGCTAGAAGGGTCTTTAGTTCCTTTGATAGGTCCAATCTGCAGATTTAGATTTAGGGGTGGTCAGCCTAAAGACAGTAGTTGAAACCGTAAGATCAAACAAGATGGCCCCCGGAGAGTAGATAGAATGAGATTTATGAGAGGAAGCGGAAGACAGCTGTAGAAATGTGAATCCTCACAGGGCTGCCATTTAAAGTGTGTATTGCTTTTTCCTCCAGCCATGAATGAAACTCCTGTCTCCTAACTTTCAGAAAATGGCACACAGAAAGGCGGGTGGGAAGTTGCACGCGAGTGCGTGCCTGAGGCCAGGTTTTCCTGATTAAAACTCTCCCTGGGCTTGTGGTGTTGCATCTGTGGCTTTCCTTGGCATGACCTTCTATTTTGAGAGAACCTTTTTGGAGGGACTGATCTTTTCTTCTTGTTTCTACTGTGGTTCAGCTTATGCTATAATATTTATGTTGGCCACTTGCCTTTCTTTTACCAGTTGGGACTGGTTGTATCCCCATAACCATTCCCCCCACTCTGTTTTAGAGAAATAAAAATGGAAATGGCAGGTTTAAAACAGAGAGTTTGCCAAAGTTGTGTCTTTCTTTTGCTGACAAGCAAAAGAAAGCCCACCTATGCCAGATCAGCACATTTCTAAATCTAAATGCACATTGGCTGTCCTGGCTGTGGGGGAGGGAGGGTGGTTCTCTCCCCCCCCCCCCCCACCGTGGGAGTAGAATCAGCTTCAATAATACCATTTTTGCACTTCTCCTTGGTTAGTGAAATTTACTTTCCAACATCAACTGCAAATTGTGAATTATTAATAATCCTCCCCAAGGTATTCCACGGGCCTAATCTTATCCTGCCCTGTATAAATTGGTTTTGATTCTTCTCATTTAGAAGAGATTTTGCCATCACTGAGACAATTCCTTATTTGTATTAATGCATGAATATCCTCTCTAACAAATCCTAAGCATCCATTCAATTTTTGGAGGGGTTTATTTATTGAAAATCCTTTGATTGGATACTGCCTATGCCTTTGTTTTGTACTCCAGTCATGCAGAGTAATTCTAATGCGTCTTCCAAAACATGGACTTTTAAATATTTAAATTCAAATATTTGAACTCCCCTATAGTGATGGCCTCCTATTTTTCCTCTCCTTCCGCCCTTAAATTTCCCTACTCTTCCCCTCCTACAAGATTTACTTGTGACAGATACAACTTAGTCACTGTCTTTTTGGAGTTAAGCCAAATCTAAGTCTTTTCAGCTTAGTTTCTACACTTTAAGAGGGAATTTAATAAATTAAAGTGATTACACTTGTGAAGATACTTGAAACTCTTAACATTTTGGGGCACCACATTTCTATGAAGATAGCCGGAGATCCAATATTTTTTTAGCAACCACTTTATACTCTTGCCTTATATTCTGTTGGCTGTCAAATAAAACTTCATATTATTTTCATGAGAACTACCACCTTATGCTGCAGTGGTGTGGAGGATCTTATGTTTCTTCTAGTTAGATGACATCTTGCTAGACCTAGCCCATTGTTCCAGTTTTTATCTCTTTCCAGATCTTGACTCTGTCCTGCAACCTATTAGCATTTAACCTCAAGATCTTGTCATATGCACATGTAATCACTATTTCCTCCTTCAAATCACTGATTAAAATAAAAGTTGTTTAGAAAAGTGTTAAGGAAGGAGAACTGCCAGACACCTTTGTCCACATTGACGTTACTCTATTAGTCAATACCCTTTGGTTAATATATAATTTAGCTAAAGCTTAGTTAGCTTATGGTGCAGTAATAAACAATCCCCAAATTCTAGTGGCTTCCAACAACAAGAGTTTGTTTCTCACTCACAGTTTATTCTGACTGTTGGTCAGCTTCGGCTCTGCTCCCTTTGTCTGCTTTGTAGGGGCAGGAAGAAGGAGAAATCCCAATCTCTGATATCCTTTTATCATGTCAAAGAGAGAAAAAGAGATATTGCTAATCCACACACAATGGTTCTTAAAGCTTCTGCTTGAATGTGGATGTGCCACATCCTTTCACACACTGTTGGTCAAAGCAAGTCACATGACCAAGCCCAACATCAGTGGGACATGGGTGCATACTCCTGCCATAGGATGTTCTAGAAGTATGGCAATGAGTGACAGTGAACAATTAGAAATAATGAAACAATCATTTGATAAAACTATGTAACATTTGTGTACCAGTCCCAAAATGTTTTCAGATCGCAGTGTTAATTTCCACAACAACTCTGCGAGGCTAGCATTGTTATCTCTGTTTATCAGATGAGGTTCTGAGAGGTAGTGTCTTGTTATAGCTAGTAATTGGCAAGTTAAGACTTAATCTCAAATATTCTGAAGCCTACAATGTCTTTCTTAATACTGATGTTGATGACGATGATGACAAAGATGACAAATATTGCTTACATTTATCGAGGCACTTTACCTGGCAGGCACTGTCGTGAGTGTTTTATTTTCCTATTGGGCAGGGTAATTAGCTCTAGCTGTCTCAGTAGATGAACCTGAAAATCCTAACGTCTTTTTAAAAAACGTTTAAAATTAAAAAACTTTTTGTTTTTATTTCCATTACTCTAGGAGGTGGATCAAAAAAGATCTTGCGGTGATTTATGTCAAAGAGTGTTCTTCCTATGTTTTCCCCTAAGAGTTTTATAGTGTCCAGTCTTACATTTAGGTCTCTAATCCATTTTGAGTTTATTTTTGTGTATGGTACTAGGGAGTGTTCTAATTTCATTCTTTTACATGTAGCTGTCCAGTTTTCCCAGCACCACTTTTTGAAGAGGCTGTCTTTTCTCCATTGTATATTCTTGCCTCCTTTGTCATAGATTAGTTGATCATAGGTACATGGGTTTATCTCTGGGCTTTCTATCCTGTTCCATTGATCTATATTTCTTTTTTTTTTTTTTAACATCTTTATTGGGGTATAGTTGCTTTACAGTGGTGTGTTAGTTTCTGCTTTATAACAAAGTGAATCAGTTATACGTATACTTATGTTCCCATATCTCTTCCCTCTTGCATCTTCCTCCCTCTCTCCCTCCCTATCTCACCCCTCCAGGCAGTCACAAAGCACCGGGCTGATATCCCTGTGCTATGCGGCTGCTTCCCACTAGCTATCTACCTTACGTTTTGTAGTGTATGTATGTCCATGCCTCTCTCTCACTTTGTCACAGCTCACCCTTCCCCCTCCCCATATTCTCAAGTCCGTTCTCCAGTAGGTCTGTGTCTTTATTCCTGTCTTACCCCTAGGTTCTTCATGACATTTTTTTTTCTTAAATTCCATATATATGTGTTAGCATACGGTATTTGTCTTTCTCTTTCTGACTTACTTCACTCTGTATGACAGACTCTGGGTCCATCCACCTCATTACAAATAGCGCAATTTCGTTTCTTTTTATGGCTGAGTAATATTCCATTGTATATATGTGCCACGTATTCTTTATCCATTCATCCGATGATGGGCACTTAGGTTGTTTCCATCTCCGTGCTATTGTAAATAGAGCTGCAATGAACATTTTGGTACATGACTCTTTTAGAATTATGATTTTCTCAGGGTATATGCCCAGTAGTGGGATTGCTGGGTCATATGGTAGTTCTATTTGTAGTTTTTTAAGGAACCTCCATACTTTTCTCCATAGTGGCTGTAACAATTCACATTCCCACCAGCAGTGCAGGAGTGTACCCTATTCTCCACACCCTCTCAAGCATTTATTGTTTCTAGATTTTTTGATGATGGCCATTCTGACTGGTGTGAGATGATATCTCATTGTAGTTTTGATTTGCATTTCTCTAATGATTAATGATGTTGAGCATTCTTTCATGTGTTTGTTGGCAATTTGTATATCTTCTTTGCAGAAATGTCTATTTAGGAGTTCTGCCCATTTTTGGATTGGGTTGTTTATTTTTTTGTTATTGAGCTGCATGAGCTGCTTGTAAATTTTGGAGATTAATCCTTTGTCAGTTGCTTCATTTGCAATTATTTTCTCCCATTCTGAGGGTTGTCTTTTGGTCTTGTTTATTGTTTCCTTTGCTGTGCAAAAGCTTTGAAGTTTCATTAGGTCCCATTTGTTTATTTTTGTTTTTATTTCCATTTCTCTAGGAGGTGGGTCAAAAAGGATCTCGCTGTAATTTATGTCATAGAGTGTTCTGCCTATGTTTTCCTCTAAGAGTTTGATAGTTTCTGGCCTTACATTTAGGTCTTTAATCCATTTTGAGCTTATTTTTGTGTATGGTATTAGGGAGTGATCTAATCTCATACTTTTACATGTACCTGTCCAGTTTTCCCAGCACCACTTACTGAAGAGGCTGTCCTTTCTCCACTGTACATTCCTGCCTCCTTTATCAAAGATAAGGTGACCATATGTGCGTGGGTTTATCTCTGGGCTTTCTATCCTGTTCCATTGATCTATCTTTCTGTTTTTGTGCCAGTACCATACTGTCTTGATTACTGTAGCTTTGTAGTATAGTCTGAAGTCAGGGAGCCTGATTCCTCCAGCTCCATTTTTCGTTCTCAAGATTGCTTTGGCTATTCGTGGTCTTTTGTGTTTCCATTCAAATTGTGAAATTTTTTGTTCTAGTTCTGTGAAAAATGCCAGTGGTAGTTTGATAGGGATTGCATTGAATTTGTAGATGGCTTTGGGTAGTATAATCATTTTCACAATATTGATCCTTCAAGTCCAAGAACATGGTATATCTCTCCATCTGTTTGTATCATCTTTAATTTCTTTAATCAGTGTCTTATAGTTTCCTGCATACAGGTCTTTTGTCTCCTTAGGTAGGTTTATTCCTAGGTATTGTATTCTTTTTGTTGCAATGGTAAATGGGAGTGTTTCCTCGATTTCTCTTTCTGATTTTTCATTGTTGGTGTATAGGAATGCAAGAGATTTCTGTGCATTAATTTTGTATCCTGCAAATTTACCAGATTCATTGATTAGCTCTAGTAGTTTTCTGGTGGCATCTTTAGGATTCTCTATGTATAGTGTCATGTCATCTGCAGTGACAGTTTTACTTCTTCTTTTCCAATTTGTATTCCTTTTATTTCTTTTTCTTCTCTGATTGCCGTGGCTAGGACTTCCAAAACTATGTTGAATAATAGTGGCGAGAGTGGACATCCTTGTCTTGTTCCTGATCTTAGAGGAAATGCTTTCAGTTTTTCACCGTTGAGAATGATGTTTGCTGTGGGTTTGTCATATATGGCCTTTATTATGTTGAGGTAGGTTCCTGGTATGCCCACTTTCTGGAGAGTTTGTATCATAAATGGGTGTTGAATTTTGTCAAAAGCTTTTTCTGCATCTATTGAGGTGATCATATGGTTTTTCTTCTTCAATTTGTTAATATGGTGTATCACATTGATTGATTTGCTTATGTTGAAGAATCCTTGCATCCCTGGGATAAATTCCACTTGATCATGGCGTATGATCCTTTTAATGTGTTGTCGGATTCTGTTAGCTAGTATTTTGTTGAGGATTCTTGCATCTATATTCATGAGTGATATTGGTCTGGGGTTTTCTTTTTTTGTAGTATCTTTGTCTGGTTTTGGTATCAGGGTGATGGTGACCTCATGGAATGAGTTTGGGAGTGTTCCTTCCTCTGCAGTTTTTTGGAAGAGTTTGAGAAGGATAGGTGTTAGCTCTTCTCTAAGTGTTTGACAGAATTCACCTGTGAAGCCATCTGGTCCTGGACTTTTGTTTGTTTGAAGATTTTTAATCACAGTTTCAATTTCATTACTTGTGATTGGTCTGTTCATATTTTCTATTTCTTCCTGGTTCAGTCTTGGAAGGTTATACCTTTCTAAGAATTTGTCCATTTCTTCCAGGTTGTCCATTTTATTGGCATAGAGTTGCTTGTAGTAGTCTCTTAGGATGCTTTGTATTTCTGTGGTGTCTCTTGTAACTTCTTCTTTTTCATTTCCAATTTTATTGATTTGAGTCCTCTCCCTCTTTTTCTTGATGAGTCTGGCTAATGGGTTGTCAATTTTGTTTATCTTCTCAAAGAACCAGCTTTTAGTTTTATGATCTTTGCCATTGTTTTCTTTGTTTCTATTTCATTTATTTCTGCTCTGATCTTTATGATTTCTTTCCTTCTACTAATTTGGGTCTTGTTTGTTTTTCTTTCTCTAGTTCCTTTAGGTGTAAGGTTAGATTGTTTATTTGAGATTTTCCTTGTTTCTTGAGGTAGGCTTGTATTGCTATAAACTTCCCTCTTAAAACTGCTTTTGCTGCATCCCATGGGTTTTTGATCGTCGTGTTTTCATTGTAATTTGGCTCCGGGTATTTTTTGATTTCCTCTTTGATTTCTTCAGTGATCTCTTGGTTCTTTAGTAGCATATTGTTTAGCCTCCACGTGTTTGTGTGTTTTATGTTGTTTTCCCTGAAATTGATTTCTAATCTCATAGCATTGTGGTCAGAAAAGATGGTTGATATGATTTCAGTTTTCTTAAATTTACTGAGTCTTTATTTGTGACCCAAGCTGTGATCTGTCCTGGAGAATGTTCCGTGTGCACTTGAGAAGAAAGTGTAATCTGCTGTTTTTGGATAGAATGTCCTATAAAGATCAATTAAATCTAGCTGTCTATTGTATCATTTAAGGCTTCTGTTTCCTTATTAATTTTCTGTTTGGTTGATCTGTCCATTGGTGCAAGTGAGGTGTTAAAGTTCCCCACTATTATTGTGTTACTGACAATTTCCTCTTTTATAGCTGTTAGCAGTTGCCTCATGTATTGAGATGCTCCTATGTTGGGTGCATATATATTTATAATTGTTATATCGTCTTCTGGAATTGATCCCTTGATCATTATGTAGTGTTCTTCCTTTTCTCCTGTAACATTCTTTATTTTAAAGTCTGTTTTATCTGGAGTAGCAATATAAGTATTGGTACTCTAGCTTTCTTTTGATTTCCATTTGCATGGAATATCTTTTTCTATCCCCTCACTTTCTGTATGTGTCTGTGTGTGTGTCCCTAGGTCCGAAGCAGGTCTCTTGTAGACAGCATATATATGGGTCTTTTTTCTGTATCCATTCAGCAAGCCTGTGTCTTTTGCTTGGAGCATTTAATCCATTCACGTTTAAGGTAGTTATCGATATGTATGTTCCTATTACCATTTTCTTAATTGTTATGGGTTTGTTTTTTAGGTCCTTTTCTTCTCTTGTGTTTCCCACTTAGAGAAGTTCCTTTAGCATTTGTTGTAGAGCTGGTTTGGTGGTGCTGAATTCTGTTAGCTTTTGCTTGTCTTTAAAGCTTTTGATTTCTCCATCGAATCTGAATGAGATCCTTGCCGGGTAGAGTGATCTTGGTTGCAGGCTCTTCCCTTTCATAACTTTAACTATATCATGCCACTCTCTTCTGGCCTGTAGAGTTTCTGCTGAGAAATCAGCTGTTAACCTTATGGGAGTTTGCTTGTATGTTATTTGTCATTTTTCCCTTGTTGCTTTCAGTAAGTTTTCTTTGTCTTTAATTTTTGTCAGTTTGATTACTATGTATCTCAGCATGTTTCTTCTTGGTTTATCGTGCCTGGGACTCTCTGTGCTTCCTGAACTTGGGTGGCTATTTCCTTTCCCATATTAGGGAAGTTTTCAGCTGTAATCTCTTCGGATATTTTCTTGGGTCCTTTCTCTCTCTCTTCTCCTTCTGGGACCCCTGTAATGTGAATGTTGTTGCGTTTAATGTTGTCCCAGCAGTCTCTTAGGCTGTCTTCATTTCTTTTCATTCTTTTTTCTTTATTGTGTTCCATGGCAGAGAATTCCAGCATTCTGTCTTCCAGGTCACTTATCCGTTCTTCTGCCTTAGTTATTCTGCTATTGATTCCTTCTAGTGTATTTTTCAATTCATTTATTGTATTGTTCATCTCTGTTTTTTTGTTCTTTAATTCTTCTAGGTTTTTGTTCTTTAATTCTTCTAGGTCTTTGCTAAACATTTCTTGCATCTTCTCGATCTTTGCCTCCATTCTTTTTCCGAGGTCCTGGATCATCTTCACTATCATTATTATGAATTCTTTTTCTGGAAGGTTGCCTATCTCCACTTCATTTAGTTGTTATTCTGGGGTTTTATCTTGTTCTTTCATCTCGTACATAGCCCTCTGCCTTTTCATCTTGTCTGTCTTTCTGTGAATGTGGGTTTTGTTCCACAGGCTGCAGGATTGTAGTTCTTCTTGCTTCTGCTGTCTGCCCTCTGGTGGATGAGGCTATCTCAAAATCCCAATGTCTTAACACAATAAAAGTATTATTTCTCTTTCATATCATATTTCCATGTGGACCAGGTGACTCTTCAGGAGTACCTCTTTCCTAAGTGGTGACTAGGGAATCTGGGCTGTTCCTATCTTTTAACTAGGCCATTTGGAACATGTGACCTCTAAGCCTCCATTGCAAGGTGAGAGAGAAGGGGAGAGAAAGAGAGAGAGAGAGAGAGAGAGAGAGAGAGAGAGAGGTAGATATGGAGGAACCTGATGTTTTTGAGGGCCAAGATGGGAATCAGATCACATCTCTTCCATCCATATCCCATTAGCCTATATTAGTCACATGACATCACCTAGCTGCATGAGGGCAGATAAACAAGTAGAGCACTAGCTATTTGATGAATATTAATAGTCCCTGTCACAAAGTTAGAATCATTATCATCCCCATTTTTATAGATGAGAAAATCGAAGTGGAGAAAATTTAAGTACTTTTCATTGATCACATCTATAGCAGTAAAGTTGATGGGATTTGAACCTAGACAGTCATATTTCACAATCTGTGGTCTTAGCAGCTGCACTAGACTATGTCTCATCTTTCATCATGATTAGCTAGATTATGAATATGTTGACTTAGGTTGGCATCCAGCCACATTTATCCATTTTGTCGAAAACATCATAAAAGCCTTTTAAACTATTCTGTTGAAATCATGATACTTCGTAGATACCATGATCATAATGGTATTTATAAAAACATTCAATAAAGCTGGTACAGGAGGACTAATTATCAATGATTACTTTGTTTGTTTGTTTGTTTGTCTTCTCATGAGGGATTAGTACTTTTGGACTCCAAAATGGCCACAAGAACAGGGCTAAGTGACGTCTCAGAGGAACCCAGAGGAGCAGATTCCTTACGTGCACCACTATGCCCTTCTCTGCCTGTCTCACATCTTGGCTCTATATAGGACCCAGGAATTGTGGATCATTCTCAGGAATCACTCAGGTTAAATTTTTCTTTTAGCCTGGAAATGAGGGCTTGGACTGAGAAATTATTTTGTTATAGAAAATCAAAAAAGTTAAATTTATTGAGTCTGTGGACTGAGATGAATAGCTCCTACATTAAAAAAAATCTAAAATATTGCCTGTGTGGTGATCAAATTCATCATTCTCTCATTTGTGAATTCTCTTTATTTTCTGAACTTAAAAGGGGGACTGGCTGCCTCCAGCATGTCTTCTATGGTTCTCTGTGGTTCCTCACTAATTACTGGCCATGTTTTAGCCATTTCATGTGCAGTTTTCACAAAAGAAATATGTGATGTGTCGGAGCCAGAGTATATAATTGATTCTGAATACCTAAGTTTTATTTCATGAACTCTCCATCTACCTTGGGTTGTTAATTCCCTCTCAATTGATTTATCCCACCATTTTCAGAAAGCACAATTGGAGCTGAAGAGTCATGGTTTCTGACTGTCCTCCATTAGCCTAGCAAGAATCTCAGCTTTATCCTAGGGAGTGGTCATTCTGGAAGTTAGATGTAAGCTTGTGTGCCCAGAGTATTGTGGAGCCAGCTTGACAGTGCTTCTTAAAGATCTGAGGATCCTCCAGGGGTAGAATTACCAGAAATAACAGAGGGTAATGAGAGTGGAGGCCAAGAAGTTGGTCCAGGGAGAATGGACCAGTTATCAAAAGGAGGGGCCATTCTGAGCACAGCCCGGCATGTGTCACTACAGTTGTCTCCCAGCCCAGTCCCCACGAAATCAAGTCTGCACCCAGGTGCGGAGGCTTTTACAAAAGCAAGGAAAGCTGAAAGGGTCATTTCTTAGTAGCTTTTGGGTAACTTTGCGAGTGTAAGCTGTGAACAGTGGTGCTGTCAGCAGTAGAGATGTTGACAGGGGTGGTGGTGGCTGTTTAATCCCAAGCAGTAGCTGCCACCCTTTTTGCTGACCATGACTTGAGAATTCTCCACAGAGAATCAGAGTAGGAAAGGAGAAAAATGGCAATTACAGCAAGGAAAACTGGATGACTTGGTATTATCTCTATTTCCCCTTGGGGCTTCCAAAAGCCATAGGAAAGGAACTTTGTGTGTGTGTGTGTGTGTGTGTGTGTGTGTGTCCGTATCTGTATGATAGAAGTCCTGCAGAATAGGTGGAGTTGAAGCCAGAGAAATAGTGTTTTGTGTCCATTATTATTATCCTATTATTATTCGCATGTTTGTGTGGGCTGGGAAATACAAGTTATATTAGTTTTACTCCATTTGCTCCAAATAGCATTTATACCTTTCTTGTCCTCCTCAATCTAAAGACAAGGAAAATGGTCCTTTTCATTGTCTTTCCATATGGTGCAAACTTCAGCTCACTTTGAGCTTCCACTTCCTGACCCCGTGTCTCAGCCTCTCTACTAGTCTTTCATATTCGTCTCTGGGTGTGTCCTCTTCATCTTTTGAATTATTTTTATAGGTATGAGTGTGTTGCAAGTTCCCTTTGCATCCCTGTTGTCCTTGGTAGGTCACTTTTCTCCACCTCCCCCACCCCTTAGACTATGTACTTGCCTTTCTTGCTCTGTGTTTTTAAAGAACCAACTTTTAAAATGTTTTACTCTGAAAACAAAAATATTAACTTTACATTATAGAAAGTTGAAGATAGAATCAGCAGTAAGGAAAAATTACGATAACTTCATCACCCAGAGTTAATATTAACACTTTGATGTCTTTCCAGTCATATTCCCATGCATATCTACACAAACATTATGTGTGTATGAATGTATGTGTGTAAATGCCTGTAGTTACAAAACTGGAGTCATACCACACATGACATTTTGCAAACTGTTTCATCTATCAGTATACAATGATCCTTTCTCCATGTCATTTATTCTTCCAAAGCCATTATTCTAAATGATTACGAAAATGTTTTAAAGCTTTTGATTCATCTGGCTAATTTGCTTTCTGAAAAGGAGATGATAATGCACTTTCACCAGCAGTATTTACGAGCACCATTGCTGGATTCCTTGCATCATTTTTCTTTTTTTTACTGGATTCCCTGCATTCTTATTAACACAACAATTTAAAAAATGTCTGCTAATTGTCTAGGTAAAAAATGGAGTGTTATTGTTATAATTTGCATTCCTTTCATTGCTAATGAGACTGAAGATTTTTCATGTTTATGGCTATTGTACTTTTCTTTCATGAGTTGCGTGTTTGTGCCTTGTCATGCATTTTTAATGGTCTTGTTGGAATTTAATTTTTCAGATGTCTTCTAATCCTCTTGCTCCCTCTTCTCTGTCAAGAGTCTCAGACAATGTGATCATGCTGATATCTTATCTCAGGATTTGGAAATCTGCCTTCCTTAAGCCTACAGAAGTTTTCTGACTGTATCTAGCTCCTACCTCTGTGACAATCACACAATTAAGTGGCCTGGCCACTTGTCTTGAATTTTATTTGCCTCCAATACCTGACTGATCATATCAGAGTGGCTTACCTTGCTCCCTCAATATCACAATTAGTATGGGGTTGACATCATTGCTTCAGTGATGCCAGAAAACTGAATGAAGGAGGGGGAGGGGAAATCCTTGAAGGGGGTTGGGTGTAAGGCAGTGAGCTGTGCCTCATCGGGACACAGGAAAGGGCATCATCTGTGATCCTTTGGGTATGTGTGGGATCTTGTAAACAATCTTAAGGATTTGTGGAAAGCCAGCTGAGGCATGCCTCTGTCAAGTTGTCCCTGGTGTTGTGCTCCAGGGACATCTGATCAGAGATCAGGATCTCAATCCAGAGGGGGAAGACAGAGATAAAGTGTGGACCTTAGATCGTGATGAAAAGTTAGTCAAGGAAGGATGGAGGACAAAGAAAAGGACTCAGGTCCCGGGACTGTTAGAAACAGGGCACCGTGGTGGACTGAGGTGAGTCTGGGTCTATTCCTCTAAGCACGCAGGAATGAATAGAAAAAAAAAAAAAAATCTTCCCATCTAAGGAGGCCAAGGTCAGTCCTATAGAAGGAGAAATGGCAGGGGGATGCTGAAAAGGGAGGGGAACACAGTAGAGTTAAAAGTGGGCTAGAACTGAAGGGAGTGGGACCAAGAACAAGAGCCTCCTTTCCATCCCCCACCCCGCCACACCACTGCTAGGGACACCTTGCTCACTGACTCATCCGTGTTGCTTACTCCTTCCTTACCCTCTACTGCACCCTCTGCACCTCATTTCATTTTAAATTAACTCTTTTCTAGCTTAGAGTTCTTGCCAAACCTTCTCTTCACCCCTTGCTTTAACTGAAATGTATTCCTCCCTAGAATCTGCTTCCTCAGTAGCCCTTTGGAGGAAAGGAAGGCCATTCTTTCATATTCCACACATCCCTGGGCCAAGGGAGGCGTTTGTATTTCTTCATGTCCCACTAAACCATTTCTCTTGGATCCTCATGCAAAAGTCTCTTTTCCTTTGAAATTTATGTGGTCTGGCTCTGCCACTTCCCCGATCCTTGACATAAATATTGGCTTACCCAACATTTATGAGGGCTTTGGAACCTAGATTATAGGTTTATTTTTCATTCCACTTCTTGATTGACTTCAATTTCCATCTAACATTTCCACCTAAAATTATTTAGCCTCTTTGACTCCCATGACCTTCACGTACTTGAGGCACCCACTCTCAGGGCCTTCTCTACTTCCATCACCAGGATTCTGAGTGCTACTGGAGAAAACTGCACAACCTTGCGCTTGGTCTCACTAATAGTTGATGGCCTGACTTTAACTGAACTTTATTAACTCAGCTCATTATTCCTATCTCTTGCCCATGGTCAAGAGAGTTTTCTTTCCCATGTCCTATAATAGCCATTCCAAGTCCTCTGATCTTCTCAAGCTGTCTATTCAAATCCCACTACCTTCCTTTCTGTAAAGAGATGCCCTTTCTTTCTATCTCGTAGGAGACACTGAGGTCATTAGTTGTGACTTCACTCATTTCTCTCCTTCGCTCCTTACTTGCAAACTCATGTGCATCTGACTTTCCTCTGTCCTTTCCTCTAGTATCCAAGTAAAATGTCCGTCTCCTGTTTAAAGGTAATTCTCTGCTTCGTGCTTTAAATCACATCCTATTCTTTCCCTTGGGAGCTTCTCCATACATTATTCTCACTCCATTCTGTATTCTTATTCTTTCTTTCTCCACTGATTCTTTCACTTGGTACATAAATAAGTACCTGTCTCTTCCTTCTTAAAAATCCCTCTGTGAATGCTGCCCCTTCTTCCTTCCCAGCCAAACTCCTTCATAGTATCCCTACCTGCTCTCTTGACTTCTTCATTTCCTGGCTGCTCCTCAGTTCTCTGCAGTCTGACCTCCCACCACAGAGTAATCTACCAAAGCATCTCTTAACAGAGATTACCGGTAATCCATTTATCAAATTCAGTAGGTACTCTTTGCACTTATATTACATGTTTTCTCTTTTGTATTTGACATTGTTGATCATCCCTTTTCCTTGACATTTTTTTCCTCTGGTTTCCGTCATATCACTCTGTCAGCTCTCCTTGTTCTTTCTGGATCAGCATCATCTATTACTCTTCTCTGAGGAATTTTCTTTCAGATGCTCCCAAAGATGCTATGCTTACTCTTCTTTGGCCATTCTACACACTTTACATTCAAGGCTTCCAGTGTCACTTATATGTTGTTGACTCTAGAACTCTTCTTGAGTTTGAGACCACAATAGCCAGCTGCCCATAGGAAAACTCCACTTGGATGACCCTACAAGGCTCAAACTAGATATGGTACTTAATTAATAATTGTTTTATGAATCAATGTCCAGAACTCAATTCATCATTTCTGTCTCCAAGTCTGTTTTTCTTCCTGTTTATTGTATTTTTGTACGTGAAATGACCGTTTATTTCTTTATAGCAATAGGAAATGAGATTTTCTGTGCCCGAAAAAGTCCCCCTCTGCTTTACTGAAGGAAGAAGAGGAAAAGGTGAAACGGAATGACTGTAAGCTCTAGTTTGCATTATTCTACAGAGATGTCTCCCTTCTTGCTTTCACCACAGTGGGAGTTTGTCTTTGCTATTGTCTGCATCCTGTTCTACATGGTTTAGGTGTGAGAAGCGCACGTTGCTTGGTCTGAGCAGATGTCCTTATTTCTATACTCCAGTGGTTCTCAAATGTTAAAATGTAAAATATTCACCCGAGAAGGGTTTTTTGTTTGTTTTTGTAAGGTAATGGACACTATCCACAGAACTATAGGACTAAGGTGGGGCTTAGAAATCTGTCCTTTCAGAAGCATCCCGGCTATTTGTGATAAACGTAATTCACAGACCACATTTTTAGAAACACTATTCTAGTATGTCGGAGCTGCCAACTTGCCATTTGTTTTAGCTATTAAAGATCTCCGTCACTGAAAGTCCTATTTAATTGATATGCCAGTGAATCTGGGGGCTTGATTCTGTAAGATTTATACAGGTAGGTCATGTGTCCAAATTAGCATCCCACTGAGCTGTGTTTTTTTTATAGGATACCCAGCTTGACTTCTCTGAAGATGGAATGAATGACAGATTTTCTATGTATTGACTTGTAAAGACAAAGCCATAGTTCTTAACTCGTCCACTGGGAGAATGGAGCAATGTTTTTGCAGGTGACCGAATATGCTGCTTGGGTTTGGGGTGTAGGTGAGCTATTATCTTCCCATTCCATTGTAGAAGAGAATAACGGGAATGTGGCAACTGCTTCTTGCTGAATGGTTTTCAACCTAGACTTCAAAAGCAGCTTCCTGAGGACACGCATGTGATGGGTGAATCAATAACAGCTTGCTCCTTCTGTGATTTGCTCTTCTGAGGCCGGTGCTACCTATGACTGGTATCCTAGCCAAGATACTGTTTACATCTCTCTCCCTCCGAAGCTTTGTGTCTAAAAGGTTTTTGCTGCTTGCCGATGGTAGAACTTACATCTAAAAACAGAGGAATGATTCCCAGCCTTTTATAGTTTGTGGGCTTTCTAGCCAGGAACTATACAAATGCTCGATAACAACAACAGCATTAAGGCAAGCAACACTCATAAACTTGACATCACCTCAAAGATGACAACATAGTGAGCCATTCATCAGCCTCTGAGATTTCAGTCTTTCTCCTCAGTTGCTTCTGTCTCCTTCTCCAGATGTAATAAGACTTTCCAAGTGATTACTTCTCATGACTTTGGTGATATTCAAATGACAACTAGTCACTTTTGCTATTTGGTGATTGTGAGTAATTCTGAGCTTCAGCTGGGAAGTTTCAAAGTGTTGTTGTGTGACTCAAGAATATCTTCTGTCTTCTGCCCCCCAGCAAAGACCTTTAAAGGGTCAGCAGGAGGGAACTGCAGGGGATAAATGTGCTAAAGCATAGATTAGTGCGATTTCCCTTTAGTGGTGTTTCAGGCAATGTGGAATTGAAAGATCGGACATGATTGTTGTTGGAGCCATGTCCTCAGTTGCCAGGCAGGAGTTGTATGTACGTAACTCCAGGCGAGGGAATTCTCTGCCCTAGAATAGTCCGGCGGTTGAGGGAACAGAGTTTGGAGTCAACAAAGGGGTGGGTTTCGGTCTTGACTCTGCCACTTATTAGCCAGGTAACTCTGGGCACGTTACTGAACTGCTCTGAGGCTCTGTAAAGTAATGTTAGCAATTCTCACAACCACTCTTTGAGAAAGAGCTCATTAGTCTTCCCTGGCAAGGGGCTGTTGTGAGGGTCAACAGCAACTAGCAGCTAGCATTGCTTTATTCATTTATTCACTCAAGGAATTTATATGAGCAGCGTCTGTGCTAGAGGCTAGAGATGGAGTGGTGAGCCTGAAAAATTAAGTCATTAACCTCATAGAGCTTATGTTCTAGTTGGGGTGAGATGGACAGTAAACAAATTAATATTCAAGGTAATTACAAATTGTGACGCATGCTGTACAGGAGAGAAACAACCTAATGTGATAAACAGTAACCAGAGCAGACAGGTCAATTTAGATTGGTTGGCGACCTGTGAGGTAGGAACTAAGTTTGAGAATATCTGGGGATGAGCATACCAGCTAGAGGGTGCCGCTGTGCTGTGTGCTTTAGGGCAGGCTCCTATTTAATTCTCACGAAACCCTGTGTGGCCGATAGAATTAGCATCTGTTTTTTTCAGATAAGGAAATTGAGGTTTATAAAATTGAATACATTGCCCAAGGTCACACAAGTAATAGGTCAGCAGGGCTGGGATTAGAAGTCCAAAGCTCAAGTTTGTGGCCACAGCATGTCAGGGGTGCATCTTAGAGGAGGGAAGAAGCTTGGAGACCACCTAGCTCACACAGTCATGTTATGAATGAAGCATGACAGGCCAAGAAAGCCCATGTGACTTGCTTGAGGTGGTGAGGACAGGGCCAGAAACCTGGCCTCCTGCTCTCACATCCAGTACTTTGCTCAGTGCTCACCATTGTCAAATGGGTTTGCAGTAAAGGTCTTAGTGACCCAGTCAGTTTCCCTGTTTGATTCTAGTTTCTGATAAAGATAACGGTTGGCTGATTTTTGGACTCCTAAAGTGTACAATTGTTTTTGAAAGCTAAATCAACTTGACAGGTTTTGTTCTAACACAATTCTTATTTTTCCTTTCTTTAAATGCATATATGCACATTATAAAAAGAAGTTGAATCAGTGTAGGAAAGGGCATTTAAAAAATGCATTTTCGGGCTTCCCTGGTGGTGCGGTGGTTGAGAGTCCACCTGCCGATGCAGGGGACACGGGTTCGTGCCCCGGTCCGGGAAGATCCCACATGCTGCAGAGCGGCTGGGCCCGTGAGCCATGGCTGCTGAGCCTGCGCGTCCGGAGCCTGTGCTCCGCAACAGGAGAGGCCACAGCAGTGAGAGGACCGCGTACAGCAAAGAAAAAAAAAAAAGCATTTTCCTCTCAGAGATACCTCTCCATCCCCCACCTAGATTTTTCTCCCTAAAGTAACCATTATGAGCACTTTTTGTGTACCTTTCTAGAAATATTCTGTGAATATACAAGCATATATGTACACATCCTTTTCACATAAGACATACCTTATTGCACACAATATCTGTACCTTGCTTTTTTCACTTAACATTAGATGTTAGAGCTCTTTCCTTATTATAGAGTTGACTCATTCTTGTTAATGGCTACGGAGTATTCCACTGTATGAGCAAAACTAAATATATTCATCCCATTGCAATCAATCACTATTTAGGTAGTTTCCAGTCTTTTGTGATTGCAATATGCTGCAGTGAACATCTTTGCAGAGATATTTTTGTGCACACAGGCAAGTCTCTCTGGAAGACAGACCTGTAGTGGAATGACTATGTCAAATGGCATGCAGATTTTAAGTGTTGATCGGTACCGCCCAACTGCCCTCTGATGAGTGGGACATACCCAACAACTGCATGTAAGAGTTTCGTCTTCAAGCCTGCTGACTGGTTGAAGAGTGGTCCCTTTTCCTGTGAAGTCAGCCTAAACCACTGGGGGAGATTTTGGGGAAGCCTGCAGATTTCTCTGCTCTGGATTGCCCCGGGCCCCCTCCTCTTCCCAGCATGTTTATAACTGAAGCTGGAGGCACCCAAACCCCAGGGAACTCCCCCCTGGTTGGTCCTCTGTGCTTGGTTTAGCGCCTCCCTATGGCCCCTTCTTTGAGTCCTGGCTTACCTGGCCCCAGTTCCTATACATTGTTTCCCTGTGTTGTAGCCCATGAGGCATGGCTTCAGGCAACTGCCCTGGCCTTTGGGACCTTGCTAGGCCTTGGTCTGGGGGGTGTGAGGAAGAGGGAAGAAGCGGGGAGGGGAGAGAGAGAGAAGGAAGGTGGGAGAGATAGAGAGAGATGATGATGATAAAGATGAGAGAAAGAGAGGAAGAGCGACAGAGTGATTGAATGTCAACTTTCTTATTTCTCTTCTCACACACATATCTTCTGGGTTTGTTTCTTTAGACTTTGAACCTTAAAGGAGACTTTGGGTCACTGACTCCTGAGTCATTTTGCTCTGTTCACCAGCAGGGCCTTTGGGGTTCATCACTGCTGCCCAGCTTGCTTCCTTGCTTGCTGCCATTTGAACCCAAAGGGAGCTAGAGTAAGGAAAGATCTGAGGGAGCCAGAATCCAGTGACATCCACAATGGTCTCCTTAGGGAGCAATGGTGTCCCAGGGAGGTGCCTCAGGGTTTCAGAGGGGGGACTGAGGGTCATGACCTATAATGGAGGATGTTGGTGGTCAAACTCTGGACCACTCAGTTTTGCTTTAACCAGAAAGATTTTGATCCTGTTCATATTTTTGGACTTTTGTGTAGTATTATATTTAAAAAGGAACTCTGCGGTCTAAGAAAAAAAGTGTCTTTAAGAAAAACCCACCAGTTTAGTCCAGTTCCCTCATTTGGATGTAAGGAAAGTGGTCTGGGAAGGAAAGTTGACTTATCCAAGATCATCCAGATATTTAAATGATGGAGGGGGGATTTAAACCCTACAGACTTCTAGTTCAGTGCCCCTTCTGCCGTAGAACATGAGTCACGTAAGAGCTTGTAACTGAAATGTAGACCCCCTCATCAACGCCCCAGGTGATGGAGAGGCCTAAGTCTCTGGTTAAAACTCAAACCAAACCTTTGTTGAAATTTCTATGCTCCTTAAAAAAATAATTTTCACTCTTGCACTGAACCCATCTGGGAATAAATGTGTTGAAAGACTCTCAGAAAAGCTGTTCTCACTGTGCCTATTTCTTCCCATCTAGAAATTCCAGAAGGACTTGCCACATAGTGTATCTCAGGAGAAAACTGTTAAGATCTATTTTCTGGCTATATTCTTATGACATCACCCATTTCTTCTCCAGAGAGCTTGGAGAAAACTGAGTGGCAGAACTTCAAATTCATGTGAGGCACTGAAGTCACTAATCTGGAGGGATTCTTAGGTATTTTATTTCTAAAATCACCATTACTGAGGTTATTTGTTTGTTCTGACAAATCATGCACACCTGCCGGCCTTTGCTGCCACGAGAACAGGCCATTTGCAAATCACACCGTAGGGAGTACATGCAAGAAGTACATAGAAATCAAAGATACGAGAGCACAAAGTACATGCAAAAAATACACAGAACGTAGAGATACAAGAGGCAGTACTCAAACATATATTTCTAAGTCCAAACAAACACATCTGGGAAATGGATCAGAAATGGAAACATACAAATTCTAGAGAATATAAGTTTCAGTCTAGAGGTTCTATTGATACCAATTCCCTCTGTATTATAGCCCTGGCTGAAGGTAGAATTTACTTAATAGTTGAGATTTTCCTTTGCTTTCCTTCAGTCTCTCCCTGTTACAACCACTTGAACCATCTTTTAAAAATAAGTCTCTCTTTGTGGTGTTTGGTTACACCCTTCAAATGCTCGTGGGCATTTATTTCCCCCTTCAGGCGTCATTTGGTCAGGTTCTGCATATTTAATTCTTTTACTTTTCCCCATAAATGAATATTTCTGGCCCTTTGATCCTCCCCTCTCCGTTCAGGAACCAGCTGAACTGAGCTATTGATGGGCTCAGGCCTCCTTCCCTCCAGATGATGGGGAGTGAGGGCAGGTACGTTCCCAGCACAAGTGCACAGATTTTCTCATTGCAAGACACAGAGGAAGCTGTGGTTTTGGAAGTTATTTGGATGGGGTAATGAGAGATTTGCATGGGGAAGCAAGGAGCAACAGAAAGTTACATCAAAGGCTTGGCTTCTCTTATGGGGCCTTCTGGAATTTCCTTGCCTTGGAATCCCTCCCTATTCCAAATAGGACTGGATAAATAGATCTTGAAAATCACATAGCCCATGCTTGTTTACCCTGGCCGCTTTCATCCCATCACTTGGATATTGGAAGTATGGTGGGATTTGGTGGGGCTCACTCTTGGAGCCTGGTTTCATCTTTCTCCTTCACAGGAGCATCAAGGAGGACTGGTGAATCAATTCTGGTGAAGGGTGTTCAAAGCCCAAGTGCACGTGCACACCACGATGATTCCTGTTTGGGTTCAGTCTTTCAAGTGTATGTTTGCACAGACATCCATACTTCCCTCTTATGTCTGTAGCTGTAGTAAGCGTGTTTAAGGAGAGTTAGTGGAGCACAGATACAGGCTCTGTAGTTCAGGAACTTGTTTTGGGGCATTAAACTAGATTACAAATGCAGTTCCACTACTTAATTAAAATGGAGGATTTTCATCACGAATAAGCAAAGCCTGTTGTTAAAAGAGTTGATGTGGGGCTTCCCTGGTGGCGCGGTGGTTGAGAGTCCGCCTGCCGATGCAGGGGACGCGGGTTCGTGCCCCGGTCTGGGAAGATCCCACATGCCGCAGAGCGGCTGGGCCCGTGAGCCATGGCCGCTGCGCCTGCGCGTCCGGAGCCTGTGCTCCGCAACGGGAGAGGCCACAACAGTGAGAGGCCCGCGTACCGCAAAAAAAAAAAAAAAAAAAAAAAAAAGAGTTGATGTGTACAGACAAATGATGCTTATTGCTGGAGCAGCAGTGGGGACACTTTACCTGGGTCTCTGGGCTGAGATGCTGCCAAAGGTTCTCAGTGTGCTGATGAGAGCCGGGAGTGAGATTGAATCCTTTCCCTTCTACTGTCAGGTATTACGTAGTCAAGGACTGATTATGGCTAAAGGGTAGAAGAACGAATGACGTGAGGACAGAAGCAAATAAATGAAGACCTGGGAACCAGAATCTGTTGTCAGCCAGAGATAACCACTTTTAACTCCAGAGATTTTTTCATCTAGAATGTTCCCTGGGTTTTCTGCAGTCTTCATCCTAGGGATTAACTTGAGGCCAGAGTTGTTTAAGGAAGACACGGAAGATTCCTGGGCCACCATGGGCTTTTCTGATGAAATGTCTAATATGACAAAAGTAGGTTTAGTCAAATAGCCTTAGTTTCCTCAATGTATTCATGCCATCAACTTTTGTGCAAGTGTGTGTGGATATGCTGTCTGTAACCATTGTGTAGCTAATGTGCCCATCACCTCATCAGGTGTAGTCACAGCCTCACACTTTTATACTTTTCAGGTATTCATTCGTTCATTCACTCATCTCTTCCATTATTCAACAGACATTTATTGGACACCTAACATGTGCTTGAGATAGATTCTGTCAGGCGCAAGTGTGCGTCACAGACCAGTCTCTATGTCCTTCAAACTCCGGGGAATTCAGGCCACGCTCTCAAATGGTCCCCTTCAGGCCTCTTCAGTAGGGGTTGGGTGGGGTGGGGAAAGCATGGCCCACTGATAACTGCTTCCAAAGAAATCTACTCTCCCAGCTCTCTACCTTGAACTTCTTGTTAGGGGCCAATCCCCACCTCCTTGTCTTTAATATAGAGTCGACTCATTCTTTTTAATGGTTACAGAGTATTCCATTGTATGAGCAAACCTGATTATATTCATCCCATTCCAATCATTCACTATTTAGGTAGTTTCCAGTCTTTTGTGATTGCAATATGCTGCAGTGAACATCTTTGCAGAGATATTTTTGTGCACACAGGTAAGATATACTATAAGACAGACCTGTAGTGGAATGACTATGTCAAATGGCATGCAGATTTTAAGTGTTGATCGGTACCGCCAAATTGCACTCTGATGAGTGGGACATGCCCAATAACTGCAGGTAAGAGTTTCATCTTGAAGCCTGCTGACTGGTTCAAGAGTGGTCCCTTTTCCTGTGAAGTCAGCCTAAACCACTGGGGGAGATTTTGGGGAAGCCTGCAGATTTCTCTGCTCTGGATTGCCCCGGGCCCCCTCCTCTTCCCAGCATGTTTATACCTGAGGCTGAAGGCACCCAAACCCCAGGGAACTCCCTCCTGGTTGGTCCTCTGTGCTTGGTTTAGGGACTCCCTATGGCCCCCTTCTTTGAGTCCTGGCTTACCTGGCCCCAGTTCCTATACATTATTTCCCTGGGTTATAGCCCATGAGGCATGGCTTCACGCAACTGCCCTGGCCTTTGAGTCCTCACTGGGTCTTGGTTTGGGGAGTGTGAGAAGAGGGAGGAAAGGGGGAGGGGAGATTAAGGGGGAAGGTGGGAGAGAGAAAGAGAGAGATGATGATGTTGAAGGGAGAGAGACAGAGTGATTGAATGTCAACTTTCTTATTTCTCTTCTCACACACATATCTTCTGGGTTTGTTTCTTTAGACTTTGAACCTTAAAGGAGACTTTGGGTCACTGACTCCTGAGTCATTTTGCTCTGTTCACCAGCAGGGCCTTTGGGGTTCATCACTGCTGCCCAGCTTGCTTCCTTGCTTGCTGCCATTTGAACCCAAAGGGAACTAGAGTAAGGAAAGATCTGAGGGAGCCAGAATCCAGTGACATCTACAGTGTTCTCCTTGTGGAGTGATGGTATCCCCTGGAGGTGCCTCAGGGGTTTCTGACAGGGATTGATGGGGCAGCATGGCACCTTGGAGGGCTGTGCAAGTCATGCCCAAACGTTGTCACTTCTTTGTGGTGGATCATCTGGCAAGTTACGCTTTCTGACTCAGTTTTCTCATCTAAAACAATGGGCATGATAAAAGGCCCACTGCACGGGGCGGGTGGGGTGGGAGATTTAAATAAATAATGCAAGTCGAGGGCATGTTGTAAAGTTCTATTCAAAGGTTAGTTCTTTAAAAAATCCTAGTATGTCATTTTCAGTGTAATTTGTGTGCACTGCTGTGTATTTAGCTCATTAAGTGGGAGGGGTAAGGGATCAGTATCCTTAAAGCATAATTTTCCATTTACCTCCTCAAAATGCAATTCCCTCTTTCTCTCACTTAGAGTTGGAATCAATTCATGTGCTTGCCTTTGGCCATAAGTCGGCAGGTTCCCCAAGTGGTTGGGACCATGCCTTTGCTGTATTAAGCTGAGTGTCTTGCCAGTTGTTGAGAAGCCTCCATCCCCAGCAGTCCCTCGAATTATCTGTGCATGAAGGAAACAGAGGGTTGATCTGAAGGCCCTGTGGGGCACCCGCTTTAGGGAGGCCCAAGGATTGGGGAGCCTCCGTGCTAGGATTCGCTTCCCCAGACCATCTGGAGTCAGTTTATGCCTTCAAGCCTCTTCTGTTGTCAGGAGGATGAACATAAACAAACAGAAGAAGGCCATGTGAGAAGGTGCCGGTGAAGGACACAGAGGAAGGTGCCAACGCTGGAATCACAAAGGCTAGGCTCTTAATTGGCACCAAAGCAGAATGGACACCCAGCCCTCTGTCTTTTCAGGGCCACAGCTGTTTCGGATCAGAAAAAACTGTCAGTGTGCGTGATGGATGATGGCATGGATTCTTGCTTGCCTGTTAGGGGAAAGAAAACGCTCTGCCATGTTATGTCTTAATAGACATTGTTATCAGCTCTGCTCACATTCTGTACATGTGAGGAAATCACCTGCCAGGATCAGGTCTGACTGGATATGAGATTAACGTCTTACCATAGGAATCTTTTAGTATTTTAGTGGAAAAGGCCTGGTGACTCTATTACCAATGCAGGCAAGCTATATATGGTGAAGATTGTTTAACCATGTGGGTTTTTTCCACTTCGAGTTGATTTCTCCATTAAGGGGAGGTTCTGTGTTTGTTCACTGGTGCCCTCTCAGTGCCTACCAGGTACCCAGTTTGTAGCAGCTGTTCCATACGTGTTTCTGGAATCAAGTAGAGAAAAGAACTGGTAATAATATTAATTAAATAGACCGAGGAAAGTCTAAGAAAAATCCAGAATGTTAAAAACTTTTTTTTTTTTTTTCCCCTCCATTAAATTAGTGCTCTTGGGCAAACTGTACCAAAATTCCTTTGCCTTGTAGCTTGGAAAAGCATATGAAATTTTATTAGACCAATAGGAATGGGCACTTTCTTTTTGAAGTGGAGTTGGGTAAACAGTCAGCTGAGAGGTGACCTATCCAAGCAGCCAGCTGGGAGAGAAGGACATTAGGCAAGATGTGGCCAGGAGATGTTTGTGACCTGGCTGGAGTGCCAGAATGGTCTCAGCAGGGCCTCTTATTTCCATGCGAGGAGCTGGCAAGGGTTGCCTTCCCAGCTTCAGCTTGTGGCCTGTGTTGGTTGGGTGTAGGTAGAGGGGAAAACAAAGGCAGGTTAAAATGGTGCTGGCCTGCAGGGGCCTGGTGGCTGGGATCACTGTGCCTCACCTCTTTGAACCTTCTCCCCAGTGTTATTTTGACCAGGTTTAAGGGAGAGGAAGAAACAACACATCAACTAATGTGGAAAACCTTTTTCTTTCCCGAGGTCAGGGATTGTGAGGAGTTTAAGAAGGCTTTTAATCACTTGCTCAGAAGTGACACAGTTTTGAAGGGAATTAAAACCAAATAACACAGTTATCCATTAAAAATACCAAAGACAACAAACACAGACAAACAACAAACAAACAAAAAAAGTGTGTGGAGAAAGGACAAAAGTATCAAGAAAAAAAAATTTCACCCCCCTTCTTTCCAACCTCCCAGTACTGCTTCTCTGTCTAAAGGAACCCAGATTCCCATGAAGCCCATGCCCTTGGAGGAGAAAGGAGACCAGTCCAGTGGTCTGAACCCACCAGGCATCAAGGCGGGGCTGGGAGCCCATGAGACAGTTAGCTGGCCTTTGCTTACCTTCTGCCTGCCTCTCTCCAGGCCAGTTTTGATTTCTGTTCCGAAGAAAATAGGTCCTTACATATCATATTTCATTGGTGAGATCCAAGAGCGCCACTTAAAATTTAGGTATATCTACTGAAATAATACTCCAGCTAGAAGGAGAAGAAGAGAGCCGGGGAACTTGTTTGGGAGTCTTCATCCTTTCCCACTGAATAGCAAAAATTCTAGGAGATCCTGCTGAGGGTGAGAGGATCCTGCAGTGGATTAGGAAGGGTCTTCTTGGGGGGAAAATTTATTGGAAAAGCGTCATATAATGGAAAAGAATATGAACTTTGGAGTCAGACAGGCCTGGGTTCAAATCCCAGTCTGCCCCTTACTTAGGGTGGGATTACAGACAAGTTATGTCACTTGCCTTTTCGTGGCCTAAATTCCTTCCACTGTATGATGGGTAATACGAAATACCTCCTGGTGGTGGTGTGAGAATTAATGGAAGTAGGTGTTTGGAACTTACTGTAAGTGTTGGAACACAGTAAGTGTTGGACTTACTGTACCCTTGCTATTGCAGTTGTTAAAAATTAAATAGTTATATAATTCATAATAGTTATATAATTATTCATAAATTATGAGAAAGCAGGGAGAGGCAGGGGTGATCAGACCATTTGTAGGTAGGAGCCCTGAGTGAAGCTGGTGGGTAGCCTGAGTGGATCTTTCAAGGGTCCCTCTCTCCTTTGTCTGCCACACTTGCTCTCTTCCCCCAAATACAGAGTCCTCTCCTTCAGGCTGCTGGAGCCACACAAATGGCACCACAGTGAGGTGATGGCCCATAGGGTCTGTCCCAGGCAAGGCAGAGGCCTGGTGAATGGACTCCTTGCCACCCAAGCACAAGGCCTTCTGCAAGTTGCCTTCTGGAGGTCTAAGAGATATAGTTGCTCTTCCCCTTATCCTGAGGAAGCCCCTCTTTCACCCACAGGTATGAGAGACCGAGGTCCAAGGTTACCCTTCCTGGTGAGTCAGAAGCTACAAAGGGCCACAGTGAGGACTCTGTGGTCTTCGAACCTTCCCCATGATGTTAATTTCATTTCTTCCCATCTCTGTTTCCCTGTAGAGATTAGTAGTAAACCTCTAAAAGGAAAACAAATACCACACGATCATTTTTGGGGGCTACAAGAAAGTGAGAGAACAGGGGTGAATGCTTCCTTTACAGCTGATCTTGGAGAAGGGGGAGAGGAACCCTGAGAAGCAGCATGGTTAGTGGAGGCCTTGAGAAGGAGTGCAGAGCTGAGGCCTGGGTTTGGGGCCTGCTTCAAAAAGTGAAAGAAAAGATGGGAGCTTGCTGGAGGCTGAGACAGCCTCAGGAATGTCCTTGACATGTGACCCCTCAAGCCAGGTTTAATCAAAAACGTCCATGGCCAAGTCACTCTCTGTTAGGACCCTATGCCAAGGGTATTCCATATGATAGATCTCATCCCCATAAAGGTCCTGCAAGGTCATTATCACTCCCATTCTGCAGCTGAAACTGAGGCTCAGACTAGAAAGTGGCAGATCCAGGCTTTACACTCAAGTGTCTGATGAAACCTGTGTGCTTTTGCCCTTCTGATGCTCCAGTATTATCCTCGCTCATTTCTTTTCATGAAAGCGTCCCATTTTCTCAACTCCCTGAATTCAGCTAGCAATCCTGAGGAAAAGGTGGCTGACAGACTAATTCTTTCAGTAAAGACTGAAAATCACTAAGTCATTCCTTTCACGGCAGTCCTAGAAGAGGACCTTAGAGAACGCTGAGAGGGAAGCCCAGAAGGTGGGATTTTGCAAACACTACTCAGTGGTAGTGTTTGCAATTTGCCTATTTATTATGTCATTCAGAGTTCCTGAATTATTAAAATGTGAGTATAGCTCATTAGTTTCTGAGCCTCCTTTCCAAGTATTTTAGCAAGAAGTCTCCTCTCCTCTTTCCTCTTGAGGGCAGACTGACAAGAAGGTTTGCTCTCATTTGACCCCCTGTTCTTTATTCCATAAGTGGACCAGCTAAGACTTTATGCAGGAACACTGCTTCTAATTATTGGGGCACAGGATCCTTCATGCCTTGCCCTCTCCTCCACCCCTGTCCGCTACTGTTAATCACCATCCAAGCATTACACTGGGAGAATCACAAGTAGGGCAGTTAGAAGACAAGTTTTGTAGGAGCAAAATGGTTAGGATTTTGCTCAGGGATCAGGTAGGGAGCAGGGTATGGTTAATACAAGGAGGACCCATTGGGGCCAGTCAGAAAAGTAGAAAACACAGGGGCTTCCAGCATAGAAGATTGAATGTAGGAGATTGGTTCAACATGTTTCAGAAAACACAAAAAGTGAACCCTGAGGTAACACAGAGGTAATAATTACATGAAGCCATTGCCATCCCCCAGGGTTGGGGAACAAAGGGAAGAGGTGGGGTTGATCAGAACCCAGGGGCTCAGAGGAGGGTCTCACAGAATTGGGACTCAGACTTCTGAGGAGGGGGTACCACCCAGGTCCAGACAGCTCAGCAGCTCAGGGGAGAGGCGGCCAGTGGGTGATAAGGCTAGTTCTGAATGGGGCAAAAGGAAGCAGGAGATTGGAATCAGCTGTCACTTCCAGGATGAAGGACGATTGTTGGGGTGATGCCCATAGGAACAGAGGCAAACAGGAAGAAGAATGTTGCTTCTCCTGGCTTCTCCCTTGAAGCTTCCCCCTAGTATCCCCTATTGGCAGAGTTGAATATGGAGCCAACTGACAAAGGAGAAACGTGGCTTGCAGAGCCCCAGTCGCAACATCATTTAGCAGAGTATAAAGGGCTGAATTTTGGCACTGAGAGACACTATCATAAAAACTCACACATGGGATGGATAATTATATATGGTTGCCAGTAAATTACTAACGACAAGGAGCTTCATACTTGGTGTTTAGAGAGACTGTCTTTAGTGCAGTGTTTCCTCTGCCCTTCTGTGGTACCTTCCCTGTTGTGAATATTGACCGTGTGTGTGTGTGTGTGTGTGTGTGTGTGTGTGTGTGTGTTTAAGGATTAGGAAGAGGGCTTGGCCTTTTTCACGTCTGCAGGAGTCCACTCCATCATGCGGGGAATAAACACCATCGCTGTCTTCTGAGTTGTTAATGAGACTCCAAAAGAAATGTTTTTCTTTAGATTACACCTTGTAATTTATGATTCAGTCCCAGAAAAGGACCTTTAGTGTATTGGGAAATGGGAAAAGAAGACGGTGTACTCAAAGAAACTTAACAGGGGCCAGAGCCGGAAGGATTTGGAATAAGGACAAACCCAGTTGCCAGTAAACCTCAGTTAAGCCTCATGTCTCCAAGTCTTCGAAGCAGGCTAATGGCTTACAGTTTTCTCCTCTTGCTTACAGAGTTCCTGGAAGACAGGCAGCTCCCAGCCCCGAAAGCTTAGTAACTGAGCTTTACAAAACACCTGGGAACAGAAGACAGTGCGTGTGTGGGGAGGTTCTGATGGGGACCATTTGCAGGTTGAAGTTAGCGCCTGGAAATTGTTTATCGTCTGCTCAGTGTGCAGAACCCCTGGAAATTGAATTGGTAGTGATTATGCAAGAGAGGGAAATGGGAGCAGAATAAATAGCACGTGAAAGGCATTATGATTGTTGAATGAATTAGAACCGAGTTGCAACTTCGTGTTCCTTGCCTGGGTCTTGTTCAGTTCTCCTCCGTTAAGCACTGGTTAAATTGGAGGCCACCAGGAGGAAGAACAAAGTGTAAAATTGCAAGTGCAGTGTTTGGTACACGCCTACGTGGCACCAAAATAGATAAGTGCTGATCTCATAAACAACATCATCTCCTGGCAGTGCTGTTCTCTGGTACCAAAAGTTGTCAGTGACAGAAATCCCAATAGCCAAAAAATTTTCCGATGGGTAGACTCTTATTTCATTCTGGCTGCAGAATTCCTCTTTTCAGCAGCTAAGGGTTAATATAATTGAGTGCATAATTGAATTCATTTATCAGAGAGACTGAAGAGCTTGGGCTGTGGAGTCAGACTAACCTGGATTTCAATCTCTCTTCTCCCACTTACTATGTGTGTATGATCTTGAGCAAATGACTTCCCTAAACCTCAGTGTCTTCATCTTTAAAGTGGGGATAATTTTACTCCTTCTCTTGCAGTGCATTTGTGAAGACTAAATGAGATGATGCAAATAAGATGTTCGATTGAGTTCTTGGTGCAAAAGAAGGTCTTGAGAAATGTTTGCTGTTCTCTTTATTATGATTTACAATTGCTATGATTAATACTTACTGAAAACTTACTATATACTAATTCCAGGCTCTAGTGATAGAGAGATGAAATAGACCTAGTCCCCACTGTCAAAGAGTTCATGACTTATTGAAAAAAGGTATTCAAGAGCCTTTATTTAGGGAAAATGACCTGGCTCCGGTAGTTGTGTGCAGACTCATTCTCAGAGCTCTTAATCTGTGAGGGCAATTGCAAGGCTGTGGAGGAATAGCAGCGATGTAAGGAGAACACTGCCATCAGGAAGGGAGCCTGGATGTGCAGGACTGGCTGGGAGTGATAGAGGAAGCAGGAGGAGATGGCTTAGAGAGAACATCTGCTTCCTCTACCTGCTGCTTAAGTCTTAGGAACCCATGGAGCTCAGTCAATGGAAAGGACACCAGCTCTAACTCCTGACTTGTCTAAATGATGCAATGGTATCGAGCTAATGACAGAGGTTCTGTAGGATATCACTATGAACTGATGTGAATTTGTGTCATATTGACAACTTTCTTGCTATTAAATGGCTTTCTACTTGCTCCTGGAATTGGTTGTTGAGGATAAGGTGTGAAATGTGTTGATTGCAAAATTGTTGCAAAGACCAGGGCCAACAGAAACTTCTCATAATCCCTGGGTTAGGAATGGAGTAGGTGGGCCTCATCTGGGCCTGTCAGCAGACCTTGATAGGCACCTTATTGCTCCTGACAAACAGGCTTTCTGTATCCTCTTTGGAGAGAAACAGGGTGGCCCGGTTCTAAAAGGCCCCTTGGAAAGATTTCAATGTGCTGTCTTGTAGCAGATGAAGGGTGGCGGGACCCTAAAGACCATAGCGGAAATAGCTGTGTGCTGCCAACATTAAATACATATAAGGGTTATTTGGGGGGCCATCTATACCTTGCTGAAAGGAAATAAAGAATATGTCAATTACAAGTTATTAATTTTTCTATCCTGTAATGGAATACTAAATCTAACATATATGTTTACGTGACTGGGTTTCTGTGCAGTGGCTAATGCTCAGCTGACAGTATTTGCTTATCTTTAGTGAGTCCCTTGCGCATTTTGTGAGAATTTTTAGGGTTGATAGGCAATGACTATTCTCTTTCATATTATAACAGACATTTGGTAAACAACCTGAATTTAAAAAAAACCCATGAACTAACACTCCAGAAAAAGGGAGATCATGGCTTTTGGGACATAAGTTTTTTTTTTTTTGTACAAACACTTTTTTTTTTCTTATCTGGAGTCTGCTATTTTTGGTTGACATGTGCAAACGGATGAAAGAAAGCTTAATCTTAGGTTAAAAAAAAATCCACTAAATGGTTTATATTTTAGTAAGCCAGTAAAATCCAGAAGTTTTCCCTCTGGATAAAGAGCTCTTTCCACATAGCATATATTTCCAGAAATAAAATAACTGGATCATTTTCCCTGTGTTCTTTCTAAATTGTTTTGCTTCTTGGAAAGGGAGTGCCATATGTGAGGTTTATAGTAAATTCATTCATGGGATGCTAGAACCTGCCGTAAGGTATCTCAGGGTCCATGCTATGAGAAAGCTGTTTGAAATACCCTATAATTCAGTCATTTCAGATCTTTTTTTAGTGCTTTGGTGATTAAACCCCATTGAGGGGAGTTTGTTAAGAGACTTTTATACACATACATGCTCAAACGGCAGGCTCTTCCATGAAATGGAAAGAAGCATTACAGAAAGTCAGGTTCATTCAGCATATCACATAGTTTTATCATAGATTTTCATTGCCCAGTTTTGAATACATTTGAATATGTCTATTTATTTATGAATAGAGTAATTAGGCTTACTTGCAAAAGTTTAAATATTGATTAAAAATTTTATAACCGTTTCTAGAAAGCTGTAGTTGATCTAAAAGAGGATGCTATCTATAACATTAAGGAAAATGACTAGGTTGGCTAAAAGGTCAAAATCTTACTCACTGCCCAGGGAGGCTGGCTTGGAGCAGAACTTTCGTAGGAAGCTTGCTGTCTCTGACTCTCCTGGTCTGATCACCCTCTCTCCCCTTTTCTCCTCAATTGCCTTTCTCTCCTGTCCAGAATGCCCTGCAATGTCTCCCCTGGGGAGCTAGGTCCCTGGAGTTGTTCATTTGAATTATAATAGTTTATTTTCCCTGAAATTTCTTTTGCTTAAAATTCCTTATTATAGGTCATCTCATTCTCCATCCTTGGTTCATCCAAGTCCTATTCCTTGGTATTGACCAGGTAAGGGACAGGCCTAGACTGGACTTGGGAATGCAAAGATGTGGATATAATGATAATAGCAACATTGTGATTATGGTTACTGTTTAGTATTACATTAATGGCAGCGTTGTCAGTCTTTTTTATAATGGCAATGGAAGGTAATCTGAATGTACATCGGGAGTGGAAATGTTGAAAAATTGGGGAGTATTTACACTGTCAAACCTGGTGTGACTATTAAAAATGAAAAGTTAGATATACATGTATTGGCCTGGAAAGATGACCAGATGTTTTTTAGTGTTTTTTAAAAAGGTAAATTTCAGAGTAATGTGTATATAGTATACATTAGAGTAAAAGAAAAAGGGAAAAACCTCCCGATGGGTACCTTTTTGTTTTGTGAATTCATATGAGCACAGAGAATGGTGTGAAAATATACACACCACATTTTACATTGGCAACATCTGAGGACGGATAGACAGCTGAGAGCAAGATTATGAAGTTAAAAACTCATCTCTGTAATTTTTATTGGTTACAAAAAAATATCACTTTTGTAATTAAAAATCCAATCAATTTTAAAATAAAGATGGTAAATTTTTTATGCCCTCATGAAACCTAATATTTAATGAATTCTTCCTATGGGAAATCACTATACTAGATTTAATAGACTATAATAATCCTAATAACTCTATAGGTAGGTATCAATATAATTTCCACCTTACAGGTGAAGAAGTTGAATTTTAGAGTGGTAATCTGTCCAAGTTCACACAGTGATAGAACTTATGCTGTCATATATCCATGTATCTAGAAACTGGAGATCTTCTGAGGAAGGCTTAGGTAAAAGCACAAACAGACATAGAACTTTTATTTTCAAAGCATGGCTTCCAAGTGGTCTATCCGTACAATGGAATGTTATTTGGCAATAAGATGGAATGCAGTACTGATACATGCTACAACATGGTTAAACTTGGAAAAAACTATTCTAAGTGAAAGAAGCCAGTCCCAGAAGACCACCTATTACATGATTCCATTTATCTGAAATGTCCAGAAGAGGCAAATGCATAGAGACAGAAACCAGATTAGTGGTTACCTAGGGTTGGGGGAGTAGGGGGATTGGGGAGTGACTATAAGTGGGTACATAGTTTTCTTTTGCAGGGACAAATTGTTCTAAAATGAGATTATAGTGATGGTTCCACAACCTTGTGACACACTAAAAACCTATTGAATTGTATAGTTTAAATGGGTGAATGAGTTGGTATGTGAATATGTATCTCAATAAAGCTGTTATAAAAAATAATTCCATTAATGGACATCCTGTAATGTCCAGAAGGGTCTTGTATACCCTTCTGCCTACCTTGTCTCTGATTCTCCTGGGACAGGACTCATGCAGGTCAGATTGCTCTGACTTTTAAAATTTATTTTAAAAAAATTTTGAATTGAAGTATAGCTGATTTACAATGTTGTGTTAGTTTCTGGCGTACAGCAAAGTGATTCAGTTATATATCTGTGTCTATATTTATGTATATATATATATCTATATATTCTTCTTCAGATTTTTTTCCATTATGGTTTATCACAATATATTGAACATAGTTCCCTGTGCTATACAGTAAGACCTTGCTCTTTATCTGCTTTATACATAGTAGTTTGTATCTGCTAATCCCAAACTCCTAATTTATCCCTCCTACCCCTTTTCCCTTTTGGTAACCATAAGTTTGTTTTCTATGTCTGTGAGTCTATTTCTGTTTTGTAAATAAGTTCATTTGTATGATATTTTAGATTCCACATATAAGCGATATCATATGATCTTTGTCTTTCTCTGTCTGACTTCACTTAGTATGATAATCTCTAGGTCCATTCATGTTGCTGCAAAGGGCATTATTTCAATTTTTTTATGGCTGAGTGATATTCCATTGTATATATGTACCACATCTTCTTTATCCATTCATCTGTTGATGAACATTTAGGTTTCTTCCATGTATTGGCTATTGTAAATAGAGCTGCTGTGAACATTGGGGTGCATGTATCTTTTCGAATAGAGTTTTCTCCGGATATATGCCCAGGAGTGGGATTAGATTGCTCTAATTTATTGAAGTTCAAGGAAGCGTGCAAGACAGCATCAGTGGAATGAAGGCTCCCAAGGACCTCATTTGTGTGTGTGTGTGTGTGTGTGTGTGTGTGTGTGATGTCATATTCAAGAAGATTGTATAGATCTCTCGACTTACTTAAAATAATCTCCTCAATAGTACAATAGTCCCTTTTGTCAGTCAAAGGCTACTTTAATTTTGATGAGGTTGCCAGATCTCTCCTGGAGCTGTGAGAAGTCCTCACTCTGGGATTTATCATTAATTCTTTCTTCAGCCAGATTTTTTTTTCAACAACTCCAAGCCAATTCAATTTCTCAAACACTGACTTTTAAACCTGTCATTCATTTCATTCACTCTTTCCTCTGACTGATTCATCAACACAGGTTCAATTGTTAGTTTTCAGCTGCCTGAACACTAGTAACAATAGCTATTGTGTTTCACTGGTAAAATAGTTACAGCCACAGTTGTTTTTAAAAATTAAAAATAAATTATTACTAGCGACTGGTTAAAATTACTCTCAGAAGCTTTCTGTTATGACAGTCACTGCTACCATTTGGGTTATGACTCACAATGCAACTACAGAGATGACTGAAAAAAAGAATCTCAGTATGTTAATGAGGATGACCTGTAAAAAAAAAAAATCCAACAAATATTTACTGAGTGCAGATTATGTTTAGGTCATTGGGATTTTTTATGGGAGATCGAAAATCATTAGGAATTTAAAATCTTTTAGGAAAGATAAGGCATGATGGACTACAAGTTTGAGAAACAAAGTAAGAGTTAACAATAAATACCCCCCAATGCTAGAATTGTTACTTGTTGAAAGTATAAAAAGGGTCTTTGTTAATTCATCCCCTAAATAACTCTTTATTCAGCATCTCTTATAAACAAGCTCCCGGAGGTGAAGTTGATACATTGTGGGGCTCCAAGCCCGATGAGAGCGCCTCTCTCTCCTTTACCAGGAAGTAGGATAGAAACTCCTAAACCTCAGGGAGCTTACAATCCATGGGCAGACAGGCAGAGTGCGATGACTCTACTGCAGTCCTGTACACCAGGCATTCTGTCTCCTGCCTTGGACCTTGCTTTTCAAAGGCCTCATGTGAGCCCTCTCTGTGGAGTGAGGAGCCTGTAGGGCTAAGGGAAAAGTGCCCACCCAGCATCCATATCCCCTTCCTGTAGGCACTGTGGGTATTCAAGGCCCTGAACTTCCCCACCCAGATAACTCGAGTCAGTTTCTAGCACCTGTGCAGTTCCCCTCTCTGGGCTCACCTGTGCTGCTCGTATACGCATCCCTGGGCAAGAGGAGGGGGTCAAAGGGCAGCTCTGTGTAAGGGATGTAGGCAGAGCTTGGACATGCAGGTTGGGGTCTTGTAAGTGTGCGTAAAAAGTGCACTGTGATATAAGAAAAGAAGGGGAGTGGGCTCTGGGCCGGGGGCTGACTCTCCCTACCCACCAGGTTCTGAACTAGAACTTGGGGGAGCAACACATTCTGATGAGGGAGCTTTGTCGGAGGGCTGACAGCTGCATTAGACCTTGAAGGATCCGTTTAATGATTTTTTTTTTTTTTTTTTTTACAGCACAGGCATTGCAGCAAGCACATTCCTTGGCACAGAGATACCTAGAGAGATCTGCTGTGGTCTCTGCCCACAGGGAACGTGCAATCCAATAAAGGAATGAGGTTTGTAAACAAAAGCTGCCATGAAATAAGCTAGGCATCAAATGGAGAGTCTGTAATACATACCAGGTTCCCACCGAGGGGACTGATGGCTCATCCTCTAGGTGATCTGTCAGGGCTTCACAGAATTATTTGCTTTGGGTCCAGAAGACTGAGTAGGAGTTTTTAAGTAGATCGGGGCATAACTGAAAACCATTCCAGGCAGAAGAGAATAGCATATGCAAAGACTTAGATGTGGTGCGTTTGGGGAACTGCACATATTTTGGTATGGGCTATAGTAGAGTTTATGCGTTGGAAGAGGTGAACAAGGATGTTTGTTCGTCAGTATATTAAGCGGCTACTTTCGTCAAGCACTAAGAGCTCTGGACTGAGCCTGATTAGAAGTTGGAGAGACGGATAGGGCTTGCTATTTCATACCACTGGATATGATAAAGGGTTTGCAATTTATCCAGAAAGATAAGGAACGATTAGAGTTATTTAAGTAGGCGACTAGAGAAAAGACAAGACAGGAGACTATTGCACTAGTCCAGGCAAAAGATAAAGATGGCCTGAACTAAGGGCAGTGTCAGCGATGGCTCAGGACACAGATATGTGTGAAACGGATTTGAGAGGACTTTTAAAGGAGAGAATACACATGACTTCTCCAGTTGATATAGAGGTAAAAAGAGGGAAGGGCAGTATTAGTACTCTCAGGCTGTAGGGACCAGCATTGTGTACGGTGATGGCGTTTGTTAGGCTAGGATGAACAGCACACTTAAGTTGGAGTGAGGCTGGAGAGTATTAAATTCTGTTGTAGATGCATTGAGTCATTGAGGTTCTTATCAGATATTCATATAGAAGTGTCTACTGGATATTTGGAACTGTGGCTCTGAGCCCAGATAAGAATTCTCGACTGAGTATGTAGATTTGTGAGCATAGAGGCGTAGAAAAAAAGCCCATGGGGCTAGATGGGATTGTTCACTTTTTGAGAATCCATTACATACCAGGCACTGTATTAGATTCTGGGGACACATTGATTAATATATAAGGCACAATTTCTTTTAAGTATCTATTGTGTGGGATTCAGAGGGTGGTATGGGACTGCAAAATTATGTTAAGTAGGAAAAACTGGATCTTAAGAAAGTGTTTTATGTTTTGTTTGTTTTCTGGATTCAAATAAGTCAGATGTATAAAGGGAAAGGAGGATTCTATGACGAGAGGAGAACATTTAGATGGAATGACTAAGTGTTAACACTGGTAGGATAGATGGTGATGTTCAGAGAATAGGGCATCAGGCTTAACGATTTAGGACACAGAGGTAAGGTCTGTGTGAACCACTGGAATGGTTGCTGATGTGCAGAGCAAGTAAGAGGGATGGAGTCTAGAGGTTTAGGAATTATGAGATCAGGGGTTGGGTGAACCCAGGTCATCCCAGAAGATGGCACAGGTTGGAGACTGTAAAGCAAGTGCCTTCATCCTCACGGGACATCATTGGAGCCACTGGAGGTGGATGGGGGATGAACTCAAGGAAAGGTAGAAGGTGGCAGAGCTGAACGGCATGAGTCTCCAAGCCAGAGGGGGTTTCATCAAAGGCAGGAAGGATCAGTGGTGGGTTGGGAAAATGCTTGCATTACTATCTATCCTCACAGTATCTTCTAGAGATGTCTGTAAGGCATTTGGGGTTAGCATTCCTTGATGCGATTCCATGGTGAAGAGGGCATTTGTTTGCCAAGGAGATTTCATAGAGATTGGTGGAAAGAATTGGGAGGTAGGTCCACTTAGGGGGCTAGATCATTGGGTAGGGGGATGTGGCAATGGCCTTGAATTTCAGGTGTGGACAGGTGAGGGGGATACAGAATTTCAGCCTGCCTCCTGGCTCTGAAACATTCAGAACTTTGTCACAAAGTGATAAAACACAAATATGACATTTTGGAATGAAAATGTGTGATAAAGTTTTTTCAGTGATAATACTCAGGTCATGCAGTGCCATTGCTGCAACCAGCTTTGATTATCGGTGTGAATCTGGGGAGGAATCCCTTGAAAATAAAGGCTCTTTTGGAAATGTTGAGAGTGTCATTTTCTCCTCTCTATGCAAAAGGATATAGAGCATTCCAGGAAGAGGGATTGTCAGGAATGAAAGCATGGAAGTAGGAAAACTGTGTGGGAGTTTGGAAAATGACCAGACATGGGACTCAGAGATGGAAGAGATGACGACTTAGACTGTAGGAAGTGGCCAGTTTGGGAAGGGCCTTGAATGCCAGATGGAGGAATTTGGTTTTATTCTGCAGAATAAAAGAGAAGTGACATGCATAGGAGTTCTGTGGTTTGGAGATGTAGAGAAGTAGGAGTGATGTAGAGAATGGAGCAGTGGGAACAAGCTGAGCTGTCAGGAGATGGCTGCTGTTGGGCACTCAGTAATGAAGTACACCTGGTCTCTGCCCTCAAGGAACTTCCTATCTATTCAGAGGGGATCAAGAGTGTCTACAAGGTAGAATGTGATAATGTGAAAAGAGGGGTGCAGAATACCATCCTGACCAGTGCAAGGGGATCAGGGAAGCTTTAAGAAGGAGGTGGCATTTGGTCTCCACACTGAGGGGGAGGTAAGGTTTTGATATATGGTCATGAAGGGAGGAAAGAAGATATTCTCAAAGTAGAAATTACCTTGGCCCAAAGCATAGAATGTGTTTGAGGGAAGAACAAACGGTCCATTTAGTTTATAGTGGGGGTTCTTAATCTTTTTTGTGCCATGGATCTGCTTGACAGTCTGATGGAGCCTATGGCCTCCTGGAATTTTTTTTTTTTTTTGCGGTACGCGGGCCTCTCACTGTTGTGGCCTCTCCCGTTGCGGAGCACAGGCTCCGGACGCGCAGGCTCAGCGGCCATGGCTCATGGTTCCAGCCGCTCCGCGGCACGTGGGATCTTCCCGGACCGGGGCACGAACCCGTGTCTCCTGCATCGGCAGGCAGACTCTCAACCACTGCGCCACCAGGGAAGCCCCTGGAATAATATTTTTGATGCATAAATTAAAATAATAGGATTGCAAGGGAAAGCAATTGGATTGGAATAAAGTCATCAATAAAACAAACACATTGATGATATAGTAATATATGTATTTCATTAGTAATGCAATAAAGAAGAAGGTCTAGCAGCAGTCTAATCATAACTGTAATTTCCAAGTTGAGCTTAAGTGATATTTGCAAAAACTCTAATGCGGTATGAAAGTATCTGAGATCTCAACTGTTGACAAAATTAGTGGTACTGATAATACTATGGTTTGTTGCCTACAGTCATAATATAAGAAAGTACAATTTTTGAGTCATTACTGAAAATAAAGATAAATGTTTTCCCCATAAATGTCCATGCCCTCTCTAAATTCTATCCACAGATACCTGGGAAGTCATGAACCTCAGTTAAGAACTCCTTTAGAGAATGGGGTTCGGAAGGTAATATACCACAGTATTGCTCTAATTTGTGAGTTCTGCCAGGGCTTTAAGATAGAGTTTGACTTACAAAATCAAGATTTATTCAGTACTGGAAAGGATCACGTTTACCGAGTAAACCAAGAACGCCCGTGGTGTTGTATTTCTTTAGGCCACCAATGTGCTTTGCCCTTTGTTGCCTAAGAAGACTTCTTGACAATATTTACAGAATGAGGAGTTCATTCATCCCAAGTCTACAGAAAGGCATCAAGCTCAAGGTGTAGAACAGCGGTCTGAGTAGCCTAGGCGGTAATGGCACAGCGTGCTCTTTATTTGTCTTCCAAGCCTTGGGGAGGAGATGGAGAGCCGGAGAGATGCTGCCTGTTGTCTTGGCATTAGGTGCTGGTCCCTGGTCTTTTTGTTTTAGGCTGCTTAGTTATTTGCTAGTTGGAGAAATCTTAGTAAAACACAGGTGGAACAGTTAAATGGAGAGATGGAAGGACAAAGAAAGCAGAAGGAAAAAGTGAGGGAGCATTGGAAAGGCGTTTTTTGGTGGTAGGTGTGTCCAGAGAGCCCAGTCTTCAGCATTGAGATTTTCCTCTGTGCTTGGGGCTTAGTGTAAGTGACTCCCTTTCACAATATGCCATTTTGGAATAGGACAAAAGCTGTGGAGATGGCTTCTCCCTTCAGAAACAAATAAGGGCTTCTTTGTCTTCTAACAGTGAAGTGGGAACAAAAGAGCTTTACGTATGTGGCTCTAGTCACACCCTGACCACACCGAGTGGGAAACCTGGGACACTTGGAGCTCCTGAGGCCCAGAGAAAATAAACCTTTTAGTCCTGCAGCCCTCGTATTTCCCTCCTTTCTTCCCTGGGCAGCATGAGTCCGCAGTGAGGTGGTCAGCATTGTGCTTGTGAAATTTGCCCTTTATTCAATATATGACTGCTGTTCCTTGTGCCTTCTGGCCCCTGGGGACTCCTGGCATGACTTGGAGCTCAAAGTCCTTAGGGCCACCTAGGCTGCTTCATGGTCCTTATTGTCCACCATCGGATGCCCATGCTCACAGAAAATGTCAGCTGTACCACTCAGTGCACAAAGGAGTGATTCTCTCTGCAAAGGCAAAGAGGAAACATCTGATGTCGTAGCCAGCCATCTGGCTATCTTTGGGGACTGAGCATGCATATTAATTTCATCTTTTGTTTATTACCTAGTTTACCTTCCAACATGTAGGTGGTGTTCACTGTGATATATATATATATATATATACGTATATATATATATATATATATATATATGTATATATATATATATATATATTTTGCTGTACGCGGGCCTCTCGCTGCTGTGGCCTCTCCCGTTGCGGAGCACAGGCTCTGGACGCGCAGGCTCAGCGGCCATGGCTCACGGGCCCAGCCGCTCCGCAGCATGTGGGATCTTCCCGGACCGGGGCACAAACCCGTGTCCCCTGCATCGGCAGGCGGACTCGCAACCACTGCGCCACCAGGGAAGCCCTAACTGCAATATTTGTTAAACAGGCTTCCCACTGCAATCCATCCCAATCCTTGAGCAATTACCACCACTAATATATTTCCAGTTGAGTGTACCAGACAGTAAAGAGGACTGCCTATGTCTGTTTCTCTTGGATGATGATCAGTCAGCTTTTTTGGCTCTTTAGAATGTAAAGATGAAACATCTTATTGAAAGATTTAATTTTCTAAAGTTAAGAAATGCAAAGGAAGTTCCTAGGGAAAGTGGAATGTATTGATGGAATAGTACGGTCTGAGACTCACTTACATAAAAGGTACAAAAGATTTGGGTGGGACAGACCTTCACTGGGCTTATAGGCAAAATAAAGTCCTAAAACAGATAGTTTGGCTTGTCTTGAATGGGTTCTAGCCACTGCTTTGCAAAATAAGTACATCAAAGACCACATAGCCCATAAATATCCTTTTTCTGCTTGCCAGAGTTAGGAACAAGCCAGACTGACAGTCTGTCTTGACAGGGGCACCTATGATGATAGCGACTTCTCCTTTTGCTTCCTCTTATAATATATGAACTTCCAACTACAAATGAAAATGGTATCTGATTCTACACAGCACAGTCAAGTGGGGAGATGAAGGCTGGCTAACCAGGTCATCATACACACTATGTTGGTCCTTAATTCCTTGTTCAACTAGGACAGGCAGATGTCTCTGCAAAGTGAGGTGGAAAGTTACTTCCATCTCAGAAAGTGGCTTAGAAGAAGGTGTAGAGATAGGAGTGGAAAACACAAATATAAGTAAGCCAAAGGGGAATTTAAGATGAAACTCTGATATATGATATTCTTTCATGATTTTTATTTAATTGACATTTCAGTAATGTGTGATAAAGATATATCTATATGGAATATTTGTAATTTCTGACGCCAATGAATCAGGGTATAGAGTTGAGCAAGAGTAGTAATAGTTTATTCCCTTCCCAGATGGGAAGGGAAAAGAGAATGGGAAAAGTTAGGGATTTTTAGAACTGCTTAAGGAACATGAAGTTTGAATCTCTCCCGGAATCAACATTTCTAAAAATATCAGTACTTTGAGCTTTATGCTTAGTATCTTTTGGTTTTCCTATATATTATATGTATACATACATCTTCTGTTTTGTTTGCTTGTAATGTCACAAAGGCAGGTAGGTGGGTAGCCATTTGTCTTCCCATGGATGTGGAGTCACTGCAAATTTCTAGGTGTCAAGAATGAAGCAGCTGGGTTCCTTTGTCCTTACTCTCTCTTATGTGGGCTACACTGAGACATGTATTCTTTGAGTAGCTTGAAGGGAAACCAGGTGGACAAAAATGTAATTTGGTGACTAAACACTGCACTGTTTTGCAAGGACAAATTAAGTAAAAACTTAGAGCGGGTAATATACAAACATATGGATTCTCTCTCTACAGCTGAACGTGTTGGAGGTGACTTTTAGAATAAAGGTGCAGATTGATTATTTAACAGTTTTTGGCATTTTGCATTTTCCTTCTAAATTCCCTAAAATCCTGGCTTACCAATAATTTTTATGAAATTAGTTTGGAAATTAAAGCCACTTCTTTTTTCAAGCAGAAAATCTGAAGCACGTAGCATGTTACATTGCAAATAATACGTATCCATGAAATGCTTGTTAAATAAATGCCAAGCTGAACACTACAATCTTGTGATTTTCCCCTGATTCTGGACTTGTTTATAAGCACACCATATATTTTTAATAGTAATTAACTTTTTCATGAAGCTTGTTCACATATATTCCTCATAGCATTGTTATTTCTTCTCTTAGACTGGGATATTGAGATTCGCAAAGTTTGGGTGACATAATTTTAATTATTTTTCCATCATTCTTTCATAAAAAATATTCTAACCATTTCTAATGTTCTTCATTCCTTCCTGAAGATTCACATTTCCATCAGCCTGAAGAGCTTCCTTTAGCACTTTTCATAGTGCAGGGCTACTGTGGTAAATTCTCTTTGTTCCTTTTGTCTGAAAATGTCTTCATTTTATTTCATTCTTGAAGGATATTTTAATTGAATCAAGAATTTTGAGTTTACAATTATTTTTATTTCAGAACTTTAAATGAATTGTTCTGTTTTCTGGTTTGTTTGTGATGAGAAGTCACCTACCATTTGAATCATTGTTTCCTTGTATGTGATGCTTTTTCTAGATTTTTTTCTGTATCTGTGGTTTTTTAGCAGTTTAACTGTCATGTGATTAGTCATGGTTTTATTTGTATTCATCCTTCTTGGGGCTCACCAAGCTTCTTGAACTTGTAAATTTATATCTTTCATTGAATTTGTGAAATTTTTGGCTCTTAATTTTTCAGATATATTTTCTGTTCCATTCTTTCTTTCCTGTTTTGTAGAATTTTGGTTACCTTATGTTTGGTAACTGTTATTTTGATATTGTCCCATAGGTCCCTGTTCATTTTTTCCCAATGTTCTTACTCATCTTTTAAATTAGAGCAATTCTAATTTAAATTAGAGCAATTCTGTTGATCTATCTCTAAATTCGCTGTTTCCTCTGTCACCTCCATTCTGTTGTTAAGCCTGTCACAATTTTTTTTCAGATATTTTATTTTCCAGTTTTAAAATTTTCATCCGGTTCTTTTTTTAAAAAAATAGTTTCTCGTTATCTGTTAACATTCCCTATCTTTTCATTTAATAAAAACACATTTTTCTTTATGTGATTGAGCATAGTTACAATAGTTGCTTTAAAGTCCTTGTCTGAAAATTCCATCATCTGGGCCATCTCATGACTGGCTTCTTAGGATTGTCTTTTCTCTTGAGAATGGGTTACATTTCCCATATGTGGAGCACTTTTGGATTATATTCTGAAGCTTGTGAATGATTTGTTGTGGATACTCTGTATATTGTATATTTCCTTGAATAGAGTTGACTTCTTTTTTTATAGTAGGCAATTAACTGTCCTATAGCTGCAACTGTTGTTTCTTGGATGGCCATTTCAATCTCAGCTTAGTTGTTTTATCCTTGGCTGAGCTGCTTGGAGTCTGACCACACACTTGTGGTTCAGTCGCCAGAGATTTGGGAAGAGTTATACACAGAATTTAGAGCTCCCCATTTCTGGCTCTTTACTTCTTGAGATCCTGCCCTCATCCTAGAATCCATGAAAACAGGAAACTCACCCAGTGTTGGTTTCTTCTTTCAAGTGTTAACTTTCTTCCAGAATCTGCCTGCTCTTGGTTGTTCTCCAATGTCTTCAGGTAGCTGGCTTCTTCTTGGTTTTGTTTTTGTCCAGAGTTTATAGTTGTTATCTGTGGGAGATTCAGTCTACTAAGACCTTATTTGTCCATTTAAAATTATTTTTGAGCCTTTGATTATAGCCACATAGAACTAGGATTCTAAAAGCTAGCCCTCCTTTTCCAGCTCAAAGCTGCCACACTGGTCAGTTATCCTTTAACTTGGTTGCTGTACACCTGTTCTTCTTAGGTGAGTGAAACAGTGAGAGGGTTTTACTGTAAACCATAAAATATATGTCAGTTTGGATCTGATTGTGCTGTTCAAGGTAAACATTCACCTTTTATGGACTTTTCTTTTTTTTTGCGGTACGCGGGCCTCTCACTGTTGTGGCCTATCCCGTTGCGGAGCACAGGCTCCGGATGCGCAGGCTCAGCGGCCATGGCTCATGGGCCCAGCCGCTCTGCGGCATGTGGGATCTTCCCGGACTGGGGCACGAACCCGTGTCCCCTGCATCGGCAGGCAGACTCTCAACCACTGCGCCACTAGGGAAGCCCTGGACTTTTCTTTTTTATGGACTTTTCTTAGACGTCTAAATAGTTAAAAGCTTCTTCTGATACCCTCATGTTAAAACAGAGCAAAATTAGTTACCACAGACCATTATAATTATCTTTTTATAACAAAGTTAACTCCAAGGTTAGTATAATGGCTTATTTATTTCAAGTCATATTTGACATGAAAAATCTGTCAATCTAACAAAAGAACTGGGGCAATCTTGTAGACTTGGCTACAATGGGATCTGAACTATCTTAATTGATTCCAAACATGGGGAAGCCACACATAATCCTAGTTGAGTAACTTAAAAGCTGAAACATAATGTAAACCTGTTGGATTTTTCTTTTGTGTTTAATATTCTATTAGTTTAAAAGTGTCAGAAACATTTTTCATAGAGATATATTTTCATTTAACATAATTTTCAAACGTAGCTTGAAGCATATTACATGGTCGATTTTAAGCCTGTTTAAATGTTAGATATTTATTTACAGAGTCAGTAACATAACCTAATAATATTGAGCAAAGATCAGATGTATGTGAACATTGGGTAATATCAATCTAAATTGAAAAAAGTCAAATTTTATCAAAATCACCACTGGAAAACTTCTTTATTAAATATTTCTTACAATAAACAGGTTGTGCTCTGTTATTTTGGAAATGATTGTTGCTCTTTTCCTTTTCTCCTCTTTCTTTGTGTTTCTGATATTACTCACTTGAGAAGTACTTTGAATGGGCATCATTCTTTTCAAAATTGAAGATTATATGAAAAGCAAAATGATATCCCATTTCATGTAGTTTAAATAGTTTTGTAGTTTAGCTTTGATGTTGATTAATTTGCTCCTCAGTGACTGAATTTTTCTTTTGCAATAACTTTAACTCAATCACTACTTTTCCACTATTGTTTGCCTTTTTGACTTGTTTTATTGTTATAGGTATCTGCTTTTGAAAATGAAAGTTTAATCAGGAATTTTCATTAGCTGAAGATCTGTGTAATTGAAGTAGAATTTCTGCTTTGAATGCACCTTTCTATATACAAGCTCACCTATCATGTAGGAAATATATTTCCTGAATTTATATTTTGACTTTGTACCTAGTGTATGATAAAACAAGTCTCTGTTCCAGTGAAAAACAGCTAAATCAAAATTTTTTGTTTGTTTCATTCTTAGGGTGATATTCAGACTCATTTATTCAAATGCATAAATAGTACTCTGCTTGGAAGTTTCAGTCAGTTAAACTGGTTGTTAGAGTGTTATTCTCTAAGGGTAGAAATGATTTCTTTCCTCTTCCAGTAATTATGTGGCTTACACATAGTAGGTGTTTAATCAGAATATGTTTAACTTATGTCTACTGAGATGGAACAATCCTATATAACTGTGTTCGTTGGGGATATATAATTTTCACTTGAGAATTTATTGAATTCATTTCCTTTAAATTTAAGCTTTTTGGTTTTAGAATAATTAAATATTGATGGTTAGGCTATGATGAGTAATATTGCTCCTTTATTTAAATGGAAGACTTAAAAAAACGTTCTTATGCATTTTCCCAGTAAGTGGGGCAAAATCCCTGAAACTTTATATAAACTAATAAAATCCTTCTCATTCAGAATGCTATTTGAAATTGCAACTATTAAGATAAGGATATTGGCACAAAGTATGCATGCCATAAATGCCTATCAAGTTGAAGTTTGTGGTTTTGAATGCATTATTAGTGTTGAGCTATCTTAGCTGCATCCTACACATTGGTGATCTTGAAGGATGATGGTATTTACGCTTAAAAAAACTTTGAGAGAAGTGGTGGGCTGCAAATTATAAAACTCTGTGTATAAAAGCTCTTTCCTCTCTATGGATTTCAGCCTATTTTATATTTTGGGGGAAATATTTGCTTCATAATCTGTATATAAATGTATATACTTTTCATTGCTTGACATTTTCATATTTACAAGTCAACGAGAAATATCGGCATTTTCCCTCTATTCAACTGTCTTCTTTCTTCGGTCTAAATAAGGGTGTAACTGGAGATTGACAGACTCTGGTGGGTGGCATTTGCATTATGGTGCAATGGAAATCTCAAGACTGGTTAATTATATTTTCAGCCTACACTAGGAGCTGCCACCCTCCTCTCTCTTTTTCCTTATTCTCATTCACTACCTTATAGTTAGTTATGTGCAGGGAATTGTGAGCTTTTTGAAAGCAAGGGCTGAGCTTTACTCATCTCAGTGCCTAGCACCGGACCTGATACAAAAATGATTATTATATAAAATAAATCACCATAGTTGTGAAAGAAACAAGAAAGAAACAGCAGTTGATAATGTTCATTGCCATTGACCAAACGAGTGAACTGATGTATAGAGAAATGATATCTGGGATCTTCCGTAGCAAGATTATGTAGGTCACTGGTCAGGAGGCAGAACCAGGACCCAGGGTTGGAAACCAATGCCAGATACCACCAATGTAAGCATTGTGCCATTCTGACTGCTGTCAGTTTATGAAAGTGGCCTTTTTCTTTACAGAAACCAACAAATGTAAGCGAACACACATTACCTTTGAGACCTGGATTACTCAGTGTGATTCAATGCATCAATTAAATTCTCCAGATGTTTTCACGATTGAGACAAAGAAATGAAGAGTCTCCTAGTGTTAATGAAGTATGATAAGAAAAGATGTCTATAAACAATGGTCAGTCAGTCTGTCTGTTGTTTGCTCTACCTACAGTATTGAATCTGATTGTGATCTGGCTAATTTGATTCTAAGACTATTTGAGCCTTTTGGCTCTGTGTGTGGAATTTCAGCAGGGTTGAATTTTTCAGAATTATTCATGAAAAATCACATCACACTCTGTATTCTAGGACAAAAAGAGCAAGCTTATCAGGCAAGAATTAGTGCTATCTTTATAATCTGCCAGCATCTTTAAGCAACACTAGCAATCTTGCAAAGTAGGTCTAAAATTATTGATATTAACACCAATAAAATTGTAAAGTAGGCACAATTGCAATAGTCTTTAAATAATATCAAGACATTTGTAGAAAACCAGACAAAGATGTCACAAAGAAAGAAAACTACAGGCCAATATCACTGATGAACATACATGCAAAACTCCTCAACAAAATACTAGCAAACAGAATCCAACAACACATTAAAAGGATCACACACCAAGATCAAGTGGGGTTTATCCCAGGAATGCAAGGATTCTTCAATATACGTAAATAAATCAATGTGATACACCATATTAACAAATTGAAGGTGAAAAACCATATGATCATCTCAATAGATACAGAAAAATCTTTCGACAAAATTCAACACCAATTTATGATAAAAACCCTCCAGAAAGTAGGCATAGAGGGAACTTTCCTCAAATAATAAAGGTCATATATGACAAACCCACAGCCAACATCATTCTCAATGGTGAAAAACTGAAAGCATTTCCTCTAAGATCAGGAACAAGAGAAAGTTGCCCACTCTCACCACTATTATTCAACATCGTTTTGGAAGTTTTAGCCACAGCAATCAGAGAAGAAAAAGAAATAAGAGGAATCCAAATCAGAAAAGAAGAAGTAAAGCTGTCACTGTTTGCAGATGACATGACACTATACATAGAGAATCCTAAAGATGCTACCAGAAAACTACTAGAGCTAATCAATGAATTTGGTAAAGTAGCAGGATACAAAGTTAATGCACAGAAATCTCTGGCATTCCTATACACTAATGATGAACAATCTGAAAGAGAAATTAAGGAAACACTCCCATTTACCATTGCAACAAAAAGAATAAGATATCTAGGAATAAACCTAACTAAGGAGACAAAAGACCCGTATGCAGAAAATTATAAGATGCTGATGAAAGAAATTAAAGGTGATACAAATAGATGGAGAGATACACCATGTTCTTGGATTGGAAGAATCAACACTGTGAAAATGACTCTACTACCCAAAGCAATCTACAGATTCAATGCAATCCCTATCAAACTACCACTGGCATTTTTCACAGAACTAGAACAAAAAATTTCACAGTTTGTATGGAAACACAAAAGACCCCGAATAGCCAAAGCAATCTTGAGAACGAAAAACAGAGCTGGAGGAATCAGGCTCCCAGACTTCAGACTATACTAAAAAGCTACAGTAATCAAGACAGTATGGTACTGGCACAAAAACAGAAACATAGATCAATGGAACAGGATAGAAAGCCCAGAGATAAACCCACGCACATATGATCACCTTATCTTTGATAAAGGAGGCAAGAATATACAGTGGAGAAAAGACAGCCTCTTCAATAAGTGGTGCTGGGAAAACTGGACAGCTACATATAAAAGAATGAAATTAGAACACTCCCTAACACCATACACAAAAATAAACTCAAAATGGATTAAAGACCTAAATGTAAGGCCAGACACTATCAAACTCTTAGAGGAAAACATAGGCAGAACACTCTATGACATAAATCACAGCGAGATCCTTTTTGACCTACCTGCTAGAGAAATGGAATTAAAAACAAAAATAAACAGATGGGACCTAATTAAACTTCAAAGCTTTTGCACAGCAAAGGAAACCATAAACAAGACGAAAAGACAACCCTCAAAATGGAGAAAATATTTGCAAATGAAGCAACTGACAAAGGATTAATCTCCAGAATTTAGAAGCAGCTCATGCAGCTCAATAGCAAAAAAACAAACAACCCAATCCAAAAATGGGCAGAAAACCTAAATAGACATTTCTCCAAAGAAGGTATACGGATCGCCAACAAACACATGAAAGGATGTTCAGCATCACTAATCATTAGAGAAATGCAAATCAAAACTACAATGAAGTATTACCTCACACTGGTCAGAATGGCCATCATCAAAAAATCTACAAACAATAAATGCTGGAGAGGGTGTGGAGAAAAGGGAACCCTCTTGCACTGTCGGTGGGAATGTAAATTGATACAGCCACTATGGAGAACAGTATGGAGGTTCCTTAAAAAACTAAAAATAGAGCTACCATACGACCCAGCAACCCCACTACTGGACATATACCCTGAGAAAACCATAATTCAAAAAGAGTCATGTACTAAAATGTTCATTGCAGCTCTATTTACAATAGCCATGACATGGAAGCAACCTAAGTGTCCATCAACAGATGAATGGATAAAGAAGATGTGGCACATATATACAATGGATTATTACTCAGCCATAAGAAGAAATGAAATTGAGTTATTTATAGTGAGGCGGATGGACCTAGAGTCTGTCATATAGAGTGAAGTAAGTCAGAAAGTGAAAAACAAATACCGTATGCTAACACATATATATGGAATCTAAAAAAAAAAAAGGTCATGAAGAACCTAGGGGCAAGATGGGAATAAAGATTCAGACCTACTAGAGAATGGACTTGATGATATGGGGAGGGGGAAGGGTAAGCTGTGACAAAGTGAGAGAGTGGCATGGACATATATACACTACCAAACGTAAGATAGATAGCTAGTGGGAAGCAGCCACATAGCACAGGGAGATCAGCTCAGTGCTTTGTGACCACCTAGAGGGGTGGGATAGGGAGGGTGGGAGGGAGGGAGATGCAAGAGCGAAGAGATATGGGGACATATGTGTATGTATAACTGATTCACTTTGTTATAAAACAGAAACTAACACACCATTGTAAAGCAATTATACTCCAATAAAGATGTTTAAAAAAAAAAAAGACATTGTAGAGAGGCAGGTAACTGTTTCCTTAGCTCTGCCTTTAGGTTTGGTCAGGAGTCCCCTTCTGAGTGACCTAGTTTTGAAGCAGTAGTTCTTGACTGATGTTGTCAGATGCACTGATGGCAACTACTTCACAATCCTTGAAAATGATGTCCACTGTGAAAATGGACTTGCCATAAACAAGAATGTGTTGGTTCTCTTTAGAGAAGGGATTAGAAGTGGGAATGGTAAATGAAGCCCCCCCCCATGATCAGACCATCTTAGAAGGATAGAGGGAGGGAAAAATGATGATCAGAATTATAGAATTGTGGAATTTTAGAGCTAGGAAATACCTCAGATGTGGATTAGTATAAATATGGGTAGTAGAGTTGATAGACTTTCAAACATTTCTCGTAATCAGAATCAATTCTAAAATCGAATTGGTTCACTCTCAAGAATCTCTGAGCAGTATATCCTGACCCCTCTAATAATGTTTGGAGTAGTGTTCTATAGAATTTGTGGTATACCTTTAGTTATATTACACTGGGACAGTTCATAAAGTAAAAGAGCTTTGTTCCATCTTTATTATAGGACAAATCCATCCCTAATTCTTCAATAACTTTTGAATTTCAGGGTGAGTTAATTGCTGCCGATCTCTTGGTCTAGGCAATGAGAGACAGTGCTGACACAGAAGAGGAACACGGAACAGTGGACAGAGGCAGTAAACCCAAGGTCTTAAAGATGATTTCCAGGGAAGTCTCAGGAAAGTTTTCTAAATTGTCTACTTCCACTATAGAGAAGACATGTGGGCATACGAAAACTAAATGAATTAGCCACCTTTCTGAAGCACACATCAGTAAGTTCTACTCTAAACCCCAATCCTCTTATCTTTTGGTACTTGCTCTTGTTGTGAATTCCTAATGATTCTTATCATGAATGGAGTTGGTCTTTCTGTACTCCTCCACACCATTCATTTGCTAGAACTCATAGGAATTAGCAATACAGTATCAAGTTGAAGTCAGATGTCTATCTTTTCCCCTTTTAAGTGTCTATTTTGAGATCTATCTTACCCTAAGACTGATGTGGCTACTTGGAATACAGGATTTTGAGCTGTAGTGTTGGGTGTCATGTTCAGCTCTTGGCAGGCATCTCTAAATGGCCACGTTGCCATTATAAAATACATCGGTTTCACTTCTTACTGTGTGGCCGACTCCAAAGAATGGATGGCATTTTGATGTATGGACTTTAAGTCTTCTATGACCTTTGTGAGTGATTTCTCAAAAATTTTTCTCTGTGATCTGTAGTTAGAGTACCAATAGTTCAAGGCTTGACTTTCATGCTGGGAGTTGTCAGTAACCTGAGTATGCCCAAGGAAACGTTTTTTTCCCTTGAAAATAGTCTTCAGTTTTTTTTTTTTTCATTTAAGTAATTCAGTTGAGGAAGATAGCAGCATGAATAAAAGACATGGACTAGTAACTTGTAATGAGAAGCTTAGGAAAACATGGACCCCCAGGCACATCTCTGCTCTGTGTTTCCTATCGGGCGGAGTGGCCTGTTACGGATAAAGGTAAATTGAGTTCTTCTACTTGACCCAGACACTGAATCTGTGGTTCACATCCTGCCAAGGTAGTTGCATAGTTGCTGTTTAAAATAAGTCACAGCCAAAGATGAACTCTGAGTGCTGTCTAAGTAGCAGCAAAAAAGACCTGGTCCTCCTCTGAAGGTCAAGTGCGGTTTTCCAATGTGTCAGCACAATAGGAACCCAAACACTTGGCCAGGAGAGATCTTGAAGATCTAAGGTTGTGACATGTGTATGGAGAGTTGGCTTTAGCTATTGTCTGTTTGGACTGATCTAACACTGGGACGGGAAAAAAAAAAACCCACTCAATTTCTTCCCACCTTGGTCTCATTTTATTTGTACATTTATTTCTCTCTTCCTTAAGAAGATTTCTCCCTGGCTAATTTAAGACACACTGACTGTACTGAGCATGAATCTTTAATCGAAAGCAAAGCTCTTCAATGGAAGAATGGCTCGTTTGACTTCTGAATACCCTTTTGTACCTGTATTTCTAAACTTATCTAATTCCTATGAAGCCTTTCCATTTGAATCCTTCTTGGGCAGATGAAAAGCTTGCGGAAACACCCAGGGTTGGCTTCACTTTTGCTTCCCCTATATAAATAGGATAGCCTTCCAATCCATGAGGCTGAAAAACATGATATGGCATTAACTTTCCTAAACGGGGGAGGGTAAGGCTGATGCTTTAAAAAAAACTTTTTATGCCAACTAACCACTATGCAGCTGGACCAGGAAGCTTCCTGGCAGTACAACAGTCTGGAGGAGAAATGTGGTCACTGATCAATAAAACCCCAGTGTGGGGAAAATAACAGGAGGCCAGTTGTAACATTAGGAAATGGTCTTTTCAGTGTCTTTCTCATTTCTTCTAAGTCTGTGTGTTTGGTATGGCATCTCTCTATTTCTCATACAAAGCTCAGTGGAGAAACTGTTCTAATTGCTGATGGGACAAATTGTGGGTGCTCATAAAGAGAGATTCTGGTGACAGACAATTAAGTATCCGAGTATTTGAAAGTGTCAGGAGAGAAAATGATGTCTTCACCTCACCAGGTTCATTTAAAATGTTGTATTAGTGGGTTTTTTTTTTTTTTCCTTTTACCCTCATTCATGTCAATGAGAAAAATCCAGAGAAACTGAAAAGAAAATCCCCCTCGACGCCAGAAATTCCTTGCCCTTGACTTAGATAAAGAGGGTACAGAGAGGCTCCAATGAAGTCGCCAGTACTGGAGTCCCTACAACTCTTTCTTTCTAGGCCTGCCTGTAGTCTCTGCTGAGCAGTCTTTTCAGAGTAGGGTATTGTTTTTTCTTTATTCTGGGATAAGTGATGCTTTCTTCTGGAACTTCTTTTATGCAGTAAAAATGAATGTTTATGTATGCTGGTGAAGAGGGGCTGTACTCCAGAACAGTGCAGTGTTCACTTTAACAGTTGAAGGAGTCCTCAAAAATTCCAAATAAATAAAATCACTTGGCGGGGTGGGAGGGTGGTTGGGAATTTTAGATTGAAAGGGAATCCTTCTGTGATTTTTTTTTTTAGTAAAATATTGAATCTTTTTTTGAAGCAAATTAGCACATCCCAATTTATCCTGTGTAAATCTGGAATGCCACATGGAGACTTGACTTTAACTGGAACACGCCTTCGCTAAGCTAGTTCAAAGCCAATTCTTCCCCTTCCCCCAGACAGAAAGGAAACTCCATGAAAGCAAAGTCCTTGCTGTTCATAATTCCGGACTGTTGATGCTTGAGAGTTTAGAGTAGTTACTCACAAAATGTTAAGTCAGTGGGACAAATGAAGAGGCAGACAAGGAGCTGGTATTCTAAAATGTGATCAGAGAGAACAAGATCCAGGATTCCTTGTTAGTGCTAAAATTTAGAAGAGGCCTCTTTGCGTTGAAATGGAAAGAATTTGGGGTCTTAACATCAGAGTACTGTTTTGTACTGAGTATTAATTTTACCCCAGTGCAGTTTCTCCAGACCAGTGGAATCCTTTCTACATTTATGTCGGCCACAAACAGAATCTACACAGAGGAAGGACCCATAGCTGGCTACCTGGGGATGTTGGATCACACATTCTGGTTGGCTTCCTTTTTCTGTGTCAGGACACGGTTGTAAATGCATGCACAAGGCATGAACTGTTGACATGTACATTTACAACACTCCTCGTTCCATGTCATGACCTTCCCTCGTGAACATTTAAGTGGGAACTGATATGGGGAGGGGGTGAAGGGGAGCACCATTAAATGGAAACACGGTCCTGCCGTATCTCTTACTTACAATGAAGCTAGAGACACTGGCACCCATAACATGACTCCCTTGTTCATGTTACACTCGGGGAAAACCAGAGCCACATGTTTGAGTGGCACCTTCTGAGCTCCTGTTTCCAAATCCAAAACTGAGCTGACACGTGGTGTACACAATTTCAACTCAGGAGCAGATTTCACTTAATCCACAGGGCATCTGAGTTACATGAGTACAAAATGAGAAACAGACGTGACTTGCAGGTGCTTTCTGCCCTGCTCTTGTGTAACTAACTCAAAGGTGTCTTTGATTTCAATAAGAAATTTGGCAGAGAGCTTGTCCATAAAGCACTTTAATTGCATTGGTTTTTGGTAAAAGGGCTTCACTCTCCTCCCACCTTGCTCTCACCACAAACACTCAAATACACGTAAAACTCCCATTAGAAAGAGTAGAATGACTGTGTTAAAAATAAAATTTAAATTAAAGACCAACCTCAGTACCTCGTAAGTTGCCCATTTTCCTCATAAATGACCATCGGTTTTGGTTTTCGTGCTTTGGATAATTACCCAATAGTTCATAATGGCTTCAAATGTATCATATAAATAATATGGCTTGTAAATATGTTAACAAATAAATATTTAACCAGTAAACCAAAACAACTTCAAAGAAGTCAGTCAACTCCAACGGGGACATAACACATTTAAAAAAATTGCCCAAATAAGGATTTGTTCAGTAGACCATAACCATTCACGGCTCAAGAAGGAGTATGCTACCTTTGTGCCTGAAAATGTTTCTAGCAAAGTCCTCAATTCCTAGACTAAAGGTTGTGTGTAATTGAAGCGAAGCTGCCCTACTATCTCCCCATGGTTTGGGAATCTTGGGAGGAACATTTTTTGTATTCTCAAGGCTCAGCATTTAGAAGGTGCTCTAAAAATATGAAATGATAATGATGAATAAGACTCCATTTGGGGTCTGGGTGGGCTGAATACCATTCACAGCAAAGCGACCTATTTCGGCTGTCTATAGGAAGCAGAGAAGCTCTTTCACCTTTTTAGCATAGGCTTGTTGACCTTGGGCAAGACATATTACATCTCTGGCCTTCAATTGCCTCATCTGCACAATGAGGGAATGGTCTAGATGATTTTCACCAGGTCCCCCCTGGTTAGAGTATGACTCTTTGGGAAGTTTGGGCTTTACTGTGTGCCTTAAGAATTTTCTACAGAATAATCTCCAACAACTTAAAGTTTTAATAGCCTGAAGCTGCTACACCTTTGTGGAAATTATTATAGGCATTTTTCTGACTTAGATACCCTGAATCAGGGTTGTCTAAGTTTGGTGTCACAGGTTGTGCACTGCACAACTCCAGGGGGCACTATTCACATAGATTATAAAGTGAATGCCCCCCTCTCCTTCAAGTTATGCAACGTTGCTTCTCTGCCTTAAATATACAGTATATTTTCTTTCAGCCTAGTGAACAGATTCATGTTGTCAGATTTTCTTTAACACCTATGTTTGTCGGAATCCTGCCAGCTTCTTCCTTCAGACTCCTTTTCCGAGAAGACTCTTCCCCTGATTCTTTCCCAAGCCTTGATTAGAATGAAACTAACATCTAGTTAAAAGGTAATCATTCTCATTCAGATGAATTCTGCTCTCAAAGTGAGGGAGAAAAGGTCTAGAATTGGGGCACCAAACTATTCGTTGCCCCTTATCCGTCATTGTGCATGTAGGGTAGGATGGCGTCAGACGGCAGTAGAACCTATGGGTTTCAGGGGGCCTGGGGGCTGGGTAGCTCTATATTTTGTATGTTTCCAGTATAGAAATGAATCAGAAATAGATGGCTGTTTCTTGAAACTCTGCCCAGTGGTTTGGCTAATGGGACTTTTCCACCTTGCATTGTGGAGTCAGTTTGATCTTGAATTGGGGCTGATCACGTCCTTAGGAAGGCTTCAGGCTTGGTGGCCTGGGGAAGGCACAAGTGGAATGCTAGCTGACTGCTCCTCTGCTCCCACACCGGGAAAGGCCAAAGACTGCTGGGGTTTGCGCATGCCAGTCCTCTCCCTTGTGGGGAGCAGACCTAGGCTCTTTAAAAAAACATTACTGCTTAAAAATAACAAGTAGGAGCTGAAGTGCTTTTCAGCTAATGGATAAAAACTAGCTCTTTCTTACTGAAGTCAAATTAATATTTAAAGCCTGCATTCTGGGTTTTAAGATGTTCTCAGTAACTTAGTGGAGTTTTCATCACCTGCTACTGATGAGAATAGCTTTGTACCGGTGTATCCCCCTCTAGAGCAGGCTTCGTTCTGCGGGCAGCACTCCAGCTCTGCGCACACATTTCTAGGGTGTGCAGTATGTGGGGGACAGAATTACCTTCCCCCGTCTGTCCAGACTGTTTAACTCAAATGATGAGATTATTTGATATTGACAGTTAGACCTGTCTTACCAGTCAGCCATATGCATTAGCTCCTAAGAAAAGATTAGCCCAATGCCTAGTAGTCTACATCATCAGAGCAATATTTAAGCTGAAACATGGAGCCTGAAACCTCTTCAACAACAGAATTCTGACTAGTTATCTCTTCTGATGTTTATATGTTGCCCCTGACTAATCTGTCAGTAATAGCAATAGAATTATTTACCCCAGAAATGATACTTTTTATTGAGACCTTACCTTACGTGATCACTAATCCCTACCCAGACCTGCAAGGTTTGGGATATTATTATCCCTGTTTTACAGGAGGAGATATTGGATCTCAAGAGGGAAGGCATTTGCTCAAGACAGGGTCAGGTTTCAAGGCCAAGTGTAAAGCCTGGCTCCATCCTTCAAGCCATGTTGCCATCGCTCTCTTCATCCCAGTTAGAAATGCAAGGCTTCCTGCCATCTCCTCCCATGTTATCCTCCCTTCTTGGCCCAGCGCGTTCTCCAGTCTCAGGCCATCTTGTGTATATACTATTGACCTCTTCTCGTTGCTCCTAGGATTCATCCATCTTTCCACAGCATTCCTTTCCTTGGCCACTTTCTGGCTATGTGATCTTGAGGAAGTTATTTAGTTCTCTGGCCTAAAGTTTCCCCATCTATATAATGTTTACAAAATTATATACATCTCATTATAGGTTTTTTCAAGGCTTAAATGTGATTATGTCTGTGACACCTTTGGCACGGTGCTTTACACATATAGGGCCTCAATAAGGGACCGTGTATATTCAGTAGGCACTCAAATCTTGTGGAATTGATGCTACATTCCAATTCCTGCCACTTGGTGTCTCTCTCAGCTGTACCACTGTCCCTTTGCACTGCTCATGCACTAACTCAGATTATCATGACTTAGTGCTTCAATATATTGCAGCTGGCTCCTAATTTTTCCTCTTATATCAATTTTTTTCTTTTTTACAATCTATCTCATACATTTCTGAAAAGTTAATTTTACCAAAGCAAAGCTCAGATGCTATCACTTTTCTGCTGTGAAACTGTGAGTGATGCCAGATTGCCCATTGACTTAGGCAAACATGACGTAGTAATGGTCTAACTGACATGTCTAAATGTGTCTCTTCTCACTGCCTAAATGCACCCTCACTGATTAAAGTTTATCCTGGAGATATATCTGCCCTGCCGTCTCTCCTTTAAGAAGCTGCTACACCCAGAGCCCTTGCCAGACAACACACATGAACACAGCTGGTCTGACCAGAGTTGAGCCCCGATCTAAAGGCTGCCGGTTCATAAGCTGTTTAGTGATCTATAATGTTTGATTCAGCTCCAAAAGATGAACTGGTTTGGTTAGATTTTGTCTTGGGAATATCAACCACAACCTAGGAAGAATTGTGCCGCTAACAGACGGAACTGAAGCAAAAAAATCGTGAGCAAGGCTGATAGGGGCATGGAAAACCAAAGCCCTGTGTAGATGAAATAAAGGAGAAGCAAAAATGGTAAGCAAGCAGTGTTAGCATGGCTTAGCACATGTTGGCCCTCAATAATTATTTGCTGAGGGAATGAATAAAGGCCAGCTGGAACAGCAAAGGAAGAAGCAGATACACAGAGTATATGTTAATAGTGGCAATGGTGGACCAAAAGGAAGACCCCCTGGAGGGAGCCCTCCAGAGCCATTTTGAATTCAGAGGCCCCCTTCAGCTTTGGTTTCTGCGGGGCTCTACTATGGCTCCTGTTCTCGGATTGCAGAGACATTGCACTTTGTCACTCCATAGGTATCCTCCTCAAAATTCCCTTCATTTGAACGAGCTTGAGTGGATCTTTGTTTCTAGTAGCCAAAAAGCAGGATTGAAACACCGCTTAAATGGGAACTGAAAAGCAGAGATTCTACTTCTGGTTCTGTTGCTATTTCTTAGTATCCGTCAATCAGTGTGTATTTATTGAGTGCCTGTTCTGAGTCTGGCAGTTTTTCAGGAGTGGGAGATGTGGTGGTGACCAAGAAAATCTGCTCTCTAGGTGTTTATATTCCATGAGGGTGATAGATGGTGAGAATGTAAACAAAGGAGTAAAATAGTTTCAGCCCTGGGTAAATGCTATGCAGGAGATGGGAATGTGACAGACAGTGCCTGGTGGCTGCTCTAGCCAGTGACTGGTCTTCTGAGCCAAGACACAAGGGATGAGAAAGTGGTAGCCATTCAAAGATCTGTGGGGGGAGCAATCTGAGCAGAAGGAATTACCATGTAGAGACAGAGCCAGGAATGAGAATAATCTGTTCGAGGAACAAAGATGAGCGGTATGACCAGATTGAGTGAAAAGGGAGATGGGGAGGGTGGATGGGTTGGCAGGGTTAGACTGTCTAGGGCCACGAAAGTAGGGTAAGAGTTTAGGTTTCATTTTAAGTGTAAGTAAGGGTGTGAGATGATGCACGTTTATACATTATTAGAAAGATTATTTTGATTACTACGTGGCACATCTACTGGAAAGAGAAAGAGTGGAGAGAGGGAGACCAGTTCAGAACTATTGAAATAAAATAGGCGGGAGCTGACTACAGTGTAAACCAGGGTTGTATTGGTGGCGATTATGGAAAAGAGTTGAATTAGTGATTTATTTTTGGAAATGGAACTAGTACCCCCGTTTAGGACGAATGCTGACTTAGATATAGGGTGTGTAAAAAAATGGAGAATTGAAGGATGATGGCAAGATTTTGGACCTGAGCAACTCTGGAAGAGTGGTGCAATATGTCGAGGAGAAGCCTTGGGGCAGGGGGAGACGATGGGGAGAGGCTTGGGGTAGAAAAGTAACGGTTCTGTGGGGAGGTCTGGGCTGAGAGTTATTAATATGTGGTGGCATTTAAACTCATGGAACTTGTGCAGTTTTCTAAAGACAGAATGTGGGATAAAGAACAGGGGAGGGCCGAGGGCAGAGTTCTGAGCACTTGGGCTGACCTCAGGCTGGCCGCTTCGTTTTTCTGGATTTTAGTTTCCTCTTAAAATGAGAGACATGGACTAGATCTCTAAGATCTAGATCTCTAAGATCTGTCACCTTAACATTCTTAAGTTCTATAAATGAAACAATAACAAATACATACACATCTGAATCTGAACTTAAAATTATATACTGTCAAATTCGAACACACTCAACAATGGCTTCCCCGACAAAGCAGTAGCCTTCAGTGAGGTCAGGCTCCCTTGGTTGTGAGAAGCTGATTATGTTCTCTGTTCAGGAAGCGGCATTTCAAGAAAAGATGGACTCTGCTTACGAAAAGTAACTGGTTTTGTGCTGAAACAGAAGGTCAAGGGGAAAATGGCACTAAAGGGGCAAAGGTTGCAGAAGGGTTGGAGACCCTTCCCACTTGTTAACTTGGGGCCTGGATTGCCTAATTATTTGAAAATGATTGGTATTTCATCAAAGGAATCTTCCCAGTAAGAACAGCCTCTCCCTGACTACAGCACCATTTGTTGATCTGGTTCCTTGGCCTGTGTTAAACAAACGTTAGGGAATTCACAGCAGATGAATTCAACTGAGAGGTGTCTGTTATGAGGGGAAAAGTTGCCGATAGGATGCACGCTTACTTGCCTCCTCACAGGGCAAACTCAAGCCCTGCTTTGCCCTCTGCTAGGGCACATGCAGAGGGCCTTAGCTGGGCACAGAGCATAACTTGTGGGTTGGGGAGTGAGGTTGAGAGGAGCAAATATTCTTGGGACTTGTGTGAAAACCAATAACACCAGGCCCTGACACTTAGCTATTACTCAAGGAGCCCAGAGTGCTTCCTAAACATGGGATAATTTGTTCATGCCTCCAAATTTTCCCTGGAAGACAGCTCAGTGTTCACCTTTCCTCCTGCTTCTATGGCTGGGGAAGCCTGCTGAATCACAAAAGTAAGTTACTTCCAATCCCACCACAAATTAGTTACCAGTTACAGGATGTGTAAGTCTCCACACAAGTGTTGTCATCCACCTTGCTCAATATTTCCCAATTTAAGGAAAATAGTCCCAGTCACCTAGGAGATGTGGTGTGACTTTGTAGATAGGCTAAAAGCATTTATGAGCTAAAAAATGTTCAGCTGTCACCCTGATTTTCCACCCTAGCTAGGACTTACTGGAATTGCTTGCATGGCTGAGCTAGAGTCACATGGTAGGTGACTTAGCGTTGGGGTAAAGATGAGATGAAAACTATAAGGCATTTTTTTTGAGATTCACGTGCCCTCCATTTCAACATGGTGTAGCCCACTGATCCTCTTACCAAAAAAATCTGAGACCTACTCCTGGCCAATTAAGTCAGGCTCTCTGGGGATGGGACTTGGGTGCCCGTGGTCTTTAAATCTTCTCCAGGTGATTCTACTCTGCCACCAGGGCTAAAAACCATAGGTGCAGCAGAAAGGACATGGATTCTCCTCTTGTTTGTTGTAGGCATGTCAGTCAGCTTCTCTGAACTTTGATTTCCTCATAAATTGAAGATAGTAACACTTACCTCTTGAGGTTGTTGGGAAGATCAAGGGAAATTAAGTCAAATGAAGTACCTTATGGCAGGTACCTAGGGCTTACTCAAAAAATGTTACCACCCTGCTCTCCTTTACCTCAGCTGTTGTGGAAACAGTTTCCCTCTACTGTGTAACTGGGATAGAGTTTTCTTCTTTTTTACAAAATTGAGGTAACATATTGACATATTACATTATATTAGTTTTAGGGGTGCCACATATTTGTATACATTGTGAAACGATCACCACAATAAGTCTAGTTAAAGAGTCTTCTATATGATAGAAATGCACTTCTATATCTCTTTGCCAATTAAAAGACTAAAACATGAAAGGACCAAAACCTCTAGCTTTGGGTTTAGTTGAAATTAGTCAGTAAAGCCAAACGAGTGGTTGGTGTTGTCAGGAAGCCTCACGTTCAGCTTCCATAAAGCCAGGTTCTTTGTTTCCAACCGATTCTGAACTGTTCATTTCATCAAGTAGAAGCCAGGATGAAAGTCCACAGCAGAAAGGAGGTGCTCTCTATTAGATGGGCAGGGCCACCTGGTTTCCTGCATCCTGGGGGGCCTCTCTGGGGAGAGTGGTCCAGGGTGGGTGAAGGGAAAATGCTGGCCCTTGTCCCTCAGAAGCTGGGTCTTAGCAGAGCCCAAACTCTAACCACAAGGAAGTATAATCTGACTCCAGCCTGGCTTTTCTTTTGCTCAGTTCCATCCTCTACCCCTCAGTTACCGTGGTGCTGGCGCCTCTCCTTTCCTGGTCAGAGGAAACCTGTCGGGATGCCTACAGCCTGAGTAGCTCAGTTGTTTCTACGTGATAGCAAGGTTCTGCCTGGACAGAAATAAAGCAGGGCCGATGAAATGGCATTTCCACAAACCCTACTGCCTTCCATTCAAAGGCCCGTGGCCTCTTAGGCTTTATCCAGGGGGATAATAGCCCAACCGCACATGTGTAGACATGGCTGTCTGGACAGATGAACAGGTTCCAGGCCCTCCTCGGTCACATCTGGGATGAATGGTCAGTGTGGCAGCAAGGGCTGCAGTTGCAGTGCCCCATCCAGCCTCCCTCATTAGCTCGGGGGCCAGGGAAAGACTATGCCTCCGCTCCTCTGCTCACAGAGGTAAGCAGCACTCAGAGAAAAGGAAAGCCTGTCTTGGGTGTGTTAGTGAGGGGGGCACTGTGTTCCATGGGTTATCCCAGCTCCATTTCCTCCTGGGCCTGCTATGGAAGGGCCCACTCCACCCCCAGCTGGATTTAGTTTTGGGCAGGTGACTCAGCAGGCAGGAGACGTTTGCACCTTCATGCTCTGACTTGGAGCCCCCAGAGCTTGGTGTGGGTTCCATGATCTTGCCTTGAGTTGCAGGGCACAGCTATAGTCAGGCTTCTCAAGCTGCAATCTCTATCATCTGTCCTTCTGTCTACCAAGTACAACACTGAGACAATTCCTCATCCCTCAATCCCTCCATCCCTCCATCCCTCCATCCCTCCATCCTTCCCTCCATCCCTCCATCCTTCCCTCCATCCCTCCATCTATCCAGCATTTACTGGGCATCTGCACTGTGCCTGGCACTGTGGAAGACGATGAAGGTCCACGGATGAGGAAGACACAGCACTGCTGTCAAGAATATCAGGGTTAGTGAATGTGATTGACAATGAACAAATATTGGTTGGTTAGTGGAATATCATCTGGTGAGACAAGAATGATCACAGTTAGGAACAGGATATGTTGAGGTTCTGAATTTTACAGCAGTAACCCTGGATAGAGGAGGTGGAGAAGGCACACCTCTAAGGATTTTCCTGAGTTTATTGGATGCCCTGGGGCAGTTGGCTCAGATCAGGGACTGTCTGCTTTAGGAGGGACCCGGTGGGGACTGGGAGGTTGGGGCTTGGCAGCATCTCCTGAGTGGAGGGCTATTGTCACCCCTCTTCCCACCCTAAAGAGAAGGTTGGGGAGTAATGGCAGAGGGTGGTTCTCCTGTGTCTCATTACCCCAAGCTGCCCTTTCAGGGAAAAAGCCTGGAGACCCATCCATCTCATTTTATTACTTTGGAAGGAGAGAAGCCACAAGTGTAGGGATGATGGCAGAGGCTGCTTTCAGGGTTATATTTAGAGATCAGCTCCTACATTCAAATGGAATCCTAAGCAGGCTTTCAGGTGGGTGGAGCAATTGCTTGGCTGGGAAGTCTTCCTTTGGATACTGGAAACAGCTACCTAAACCTTGGTCGAGGAGGATCTTTGGTTTATCAGCAGGAGAAAACCCTAGAAGGTATACTTTGTGAGCTTAAATAAGCCCCCAGCCTCCACTCCAGCTGGAGCAGATTAAAATTTGTGGACCCTTGGCATTTTCTGAGGAAATAGAATATTTTTTTTCTCCCCAAAAGATAGGTCTCTGGTTTTGTTATGAGGCAGTAAGATCTGAAAATAAAGACAGACCTAAAATTCATTTTGATTGAAGACAAACTTGGTTTGATGCCTGTTTACAATGAACTTAGATAATTTTGATTCATTATACAGTGTATTATGTTTGCATTGGGGGGTTCTGAAAATAACTTACTTGCTTGAAGATATGACTAAGATACCACTTATCATCGTGGTTTGGGCTAGTTGCATTTCTCATGAGGATAGAAATATGAAATGAGGATGGATATGAAATGAGAGGCCAAGAAAGATGAGAGCCTTCACTTCCATTTTCCTTTGCAAGGAGCTCCAGAATAACCTACGTCCCTTTTCCCCTTCTATCTGTTACTTGGGACCATCTTCCTCTTTGGCCTAAACACTCTCAGCTCATACAGCCCCATTGCCCACCCCCTCATTAACACCTTCGTCGATTAGCACCATGCAGAAAAGTTGAATAACATGTTATTCATGTGCGGGGCTCTTCTTGTCGTGGCAGAGATTCTGCAGGAGAATATACAGAGAGGGAAATGCTTCCTGAGATCCACCATATCATTTAGTTAATAGCCTCAGCCAGGGATCTTGCAGCCCAATACTCCTTCCTTGAAATCATCCTTGGGAGAGTTTCTGGTTACTGTACCCTAAAAGCGATTTTGCTGTCCACTTGAGCCCCTAATATACTCTCCATTCTGTTAAGCTGAATTTGGACAATAGATATCAAGAACCAAAGATGATACAAAAGCCAGATATTTCTGGTGCATAGCTGGCTACGAATACCTTGCCTCTCCCCACATCCTTACTTCCTGTTTTCCTTCTGATCAATTTGTCAGAATTCATCTGCTGTTCTGTGATGGAGCTAACACTGCCAGTACCGTTTCTTCCACAGTGAATTATTTATTCATTAAGCAAACATTTAATCCCGTGCTGCCTGTGTATGGGATACAAAGAAGGCAGACCTGGTTCTGTTTTCAAGAAGCCTCCAGTCTAGTGGGAATACAGACGTACAGAACTAGTCTGTCTTACAGGGGCTGATGTAGATGCACATATTGTGTGGGAACTTGGAGTAAAGCCACTGTGAGTTGCCCAGGGGAGCTGAGGAAGTTTCTCAGTGGAAATGACTCTGAGGAATGAGGGAAGATTAGGGATTTTCTAGGAAGATAAGAGTGGAGACAGCATTCTAGCAGAAAGAACAGCATGTACAAAGCCTCAGTGCCATGAAAGAGGATGGTAGTTTCTGGGACTGGTGAGTAGCCCCATGTGGCTGGAGCCTAGTTTCCACGGGGTAAATGGCACAAGGGGTTTGTTCTCTAGGCCCAAGAAGATCCCCATAGGCTTACTTAGGAAGATCTATTTGCTCCCATGGGTGATGGGAAGCTGTTGAGGAATTTTGAAGAGGAATGACAGGGGCAGATTTTGATGTGATCTCGACAATAGGATATAGTCTGATGAGAGGAGAACTGACATCCTCCTATAGCTCTTTAGTGGATGCTATAGTGTGTCCTCCAATCCTAGACACTTGTCCCCCCAGCTGTTGGGAGTATTGCCTGCTGATGTCTCAAAACTGAGCCTGTCCCAGAAAACTGGCTGAAGAGAGCTGCTTGCCCAAGACGCGAGGGCATATAAAGGCTTAGCTCCAGCTGGGACAACTCTGAAGGGCCATCCCAACTCTGGAGTGCCCTGTGGGAACCACTGACACCCTTTTAGTAACTGTATCACAGCTCAACTCATCCTTTTGCCTAATTCTGCTTGCTTTACTCCCTCACTGGTGGTATTCCCAAGAGCCCTGTCCAGTAAGCCGCCTACAGACAGATCTCCATCTCAGAGTTTATTTTGTGGGGACCTCAACCCCACAACAGTCTTCCCCAGTCTGGAGAGTTGGTGGCCTGATGCTCCTTTCTGGAGTCACCTTTACTCCTTAAAGTCTTCATGGCAAAAGAACAGTGGTTGGGTCTCTTGAACACCCTGTTTTGCAAGGTTTCTGATTCTCACTGGACACCAAAGTCTTTCTCTAAGCACTTCTGAAGACTGTGAGGGAGAGCAGAGATGACCCTTCCCGGGCCAGCCCTTCTCTCCAGTGTGAGGGAAGAACATATTTAGGTTCTTCCCATACATAAAGGGTTACCTTTGCTGCAGTGACCAATTGGATCTATGGTTTTGTGGGATTCTACTGGGAAATTATGACATGGTCTATTTGCTCAGCATCTGTCTCTGCTCTTAACGAATTCAAAGAGAATCTCTGACTTAACATTTACAAAAGGTCATAGAACTTAAAAAATAGGTAATAGAGAGAGACCTTCAAGATGGCGGAGGAGTGAGACGTGAAGATCACCTTCCTCCCCACAAATACATCAGAAATACATCTACATGTGGAACAACTCCTACAGAACACCTACAGAACGCTGGCAAAAGACCTGACTTCCCAAAAGATATATATATATATATATATATATTTCTATTTCTCTTTTTGTGAGTGTGTATGTGTATGCTTCTTTGTGTGATTTTGTCTGTATAGCTTTACTTTTACCATTTGTCCTAGGGTTCTGTCTGAACGTTTATTTTTAGTATAGTTTTTAGCACTTGTTATCACTGGTGGATTTGTTTTTTGGTTTGGTTGCTCTCTTCTTCCTTTCTTTTCTTTTTATTACTTTTTAATTCTTTTTACTTTAATAACTTTTAAATTTTCTTTCTTTCTTTCTCTCTTTCTCTCTTTCTCTCTTTCTCTCTCTGTCTCTCTCTCCCTCTCCCTCTCTCCCCCTCCCTCCCTCCCTCCCTCCCTCCCTCCCTTCCTTCCTTCTTTCTTCGTCCCTTTTCTTCTGAGCTGTGTGACTGACAGGTGTCAGGGCTGAGCCTCTGAGGTGGGACAGCCGAGTTAAGGACGTTGGTCCACCAGAGACCTCCTGGCTCCAAGTAATATCAAAAGGCGAAAGCTCTCACAGAGACCTCCATCTCAACACTAAGACCCAGCTCTGCTCAACAACCAGCAAGCTATGGTGCTGGACACCCAATGCCAAACAACTAGCAAGACAGGAACACAACCCCACCCATTAGCAGAGAGGCTGCCTAAAATCATAATAAGGTCACAGACACCCCAAAACACACCACTGGATGTGGTCCTGCCCACCAGAAAGACAAGATCCAGCCTCATACAGCAGAACACAGGCACCAGTCCCCTACACCAGGAAGCCTACACAACCCACTGAACAAACCTTACCCACTGGGGGCAGACACCAAAAACAACGGGAACTACAAACCTGACGCCTGTGAAACGAGACCCTAAACACAGTAAGTTAAGCAAAATGAGAGGACAGAGAAATATGCAGCAGATGAAGGAGCAAGGTAAAAACCCACTAGACCAAACAAATGAAGAGGAAATAGGCAGTCTACCTGAAAAAGAATTCAGAGTAATGATAGTAAAAATGATCCAAAATCTTGGAAATAGAAAGAAGAAAATACAGGAAACGTTTAACAAGGACCTAGAAGAACTAAAGAGCAAACAAACAATGATGAACAACACAATAAATGAAATGAAAAATTCTCTAGAAGGAGTCAATAGCAGGATAACTGAGGCAGAAAAACAGATAAGTGACCTGGAAGGTAAAATAATGGAAATAACTGCCACAGAGCCAAATAAAGAAAAAAGAATGAAAAGAATGGTGGACAGTCTTAGAGACCTCTGGGATAGCATTAAACGCACCAACATTCGAATTATAGGGATCCCAGAAGAAGAAGAGAAAAAGAAAGGGACTGAGAAAATATTTGAAGAGATTATAGTTGAAGACTTCCCTAAGACGGGAAAGGAAATAGTCAATCAAGTCCAGAAAGCACAGAGACTCCCATACAGGATAAATCCAAGGAGAAACATGCCAAGACACATATTAATCAAACTATCAAAAATTAAATACAAAGAAAAAATATTAAAAGCAGCAAGGGAAAACAACAAATAACATACAAGGGAATCCGCATAAGGTTAACAGCTGATCTTTCAGCAGAAACTCTGCAAGTCAGAAGGGAGGGGCAGGACATATTTAAAGTGGTGAAAGGCAAAAACCTACAACCAAGATTACTCTACCCAGCAAGGATCTCATTCAGATTCAACGGAGAAATTAAAAGCTTTACAGACAAGCAAAAGCTAAAAGAATTCAGCACCACAAAACCAGCTTTACAACAAATGCTAAAGGAACTTCTCTAGGCAGGAAACACAAGAGAAGGAAAAGACCTACAATAACAACCCCAAAACAATTAAGAAAATGGTAATAGGAACATACATATTGATAACTACCTTAAATGTAAATGGATTAAATGCTCCAACCAAAAGACATAGACTGGCTGGATGGATACAAAAACAAGACCCATATATATGCTGTCTACAAGAGACCCATTTCAGACCTAGGTACACATACAGACTGAAAGTGAGGGGATGGAAAAAGATATTCCATGTAAATGGAAATCAAAAGAAAGGTGGAGTAGCGATTCTCATATCAGACAGAATAGACTTTAAAATAAAGACTCTTACAAGAGACAAAGAAGGACAGTACATAATGATCAAGGGATTGATCCAAGAAGAAGATAAAACAACTGTAAATATTTATGCACCCAACATAGGAGCACCTCAATACATATGGCAAATGCTAACAGCCATAAAAGGGGAATCGACAGTAACACAATCATAGTAGGGGACTTTAACACCCCACTTTCACCAATGGACAGATCATCCAAAATGAAAATAAGGAAACACAAACTTTAAATGATACATGACACAGGAAGGACTTAATTAATATTTATAGGACTTTCCATCCCAAAACAACAGAATACACTTTCTTCTCAAGTGCTCATGGAACATTCTCCAGGATAGATCATATCTTGGGTCACAAATCAACCCTTGGTAAATTTAAGAAAACTGAAATTGTATCAAGTAACTTTTCTGACCACAATGCTATGAGACTAGACATCAAATACAGGAAAAATTCCGTAAAAAACACAAACACATGGAGGCTAAAGAATACACTACTAAATAACCAAGACATCACTGAAGAAATCAAAGAGGAAATCAAAAACTACCTAGAAACAAATGACAATGAAAACACGATGACCCAAAACCTATGGGATGCAGCAAAAGCAGTTCTAAGAAGGGATTTTATAGCAATACAATCCTACCTCAAGAAACCAGAAACATCTCAAATAAACAACCTAACTTTACACCTAAACCAATTAGAGAAAGAAGAACAAAAAAACCCCGAAGTTAGCAGAAGGAAAGAAATCATAAAGATCAGATAAAAAATAAATGAAAAAGAAATGAAGGAAACAATAGCAAAGATCATAAAACTAAAAGCTGGTTCTTTAAGAAGATAAAAAAAATTGATAAACCATTAGCCAGACTCATCAAGAAAAAAAGGGAGAACTCAATAGAATTAGAAACGAAAAAGGAGAAGTAACAACTGACACTGCAGAAATACAAAGTATTATGAGAGATTACTATAAGCAACTATATGCCAATAAAATGGACAACCTGGCAGAAACGGACAAATTCTTAGAAAAGCACAACCTTCTGAGACTGAACCAGGAAGAAATAGAAAATATAAACAGTCAAATCACAAGCACTGAAATTGAAACTGTGATGAAAAATCTTCCAACAAACAAAAGTCCAGGGCCAGATGGCTTCACAGGTGAATTCTAGCAAACATTTAGAGAAGAGCTAACACCTATCCTTCTCAAACTCTTCCAAAATATAGCAGAGGGAGGAACACTCCCAAACTCACTCTATGAGGTCCCCATCACCCTGATACCAACCAGACAAAGATGTCACAAAGAAAACTACAGGCCAATATCACTGATGAACATACATGCAAAAATCCTCAACAAAATACTAGCAAACAGGATCCAACAGCACATTAAAAGGATCATATACCACGATCAAGTGGGGTTTATCCCAGGGATGCAAGGATTCTTCAATATACGCAAATCATTCAATGCGATAAACCATATTAACAAATTGAAGGAGAAAAACCAATGCTTATCTCAATAGATGCAGAAAAAGCTTTCGACAAAATTCAACACCCATTTATGATAAAAAACCATCCAGAAAGTAGGCATACAGGGAACTTACCTCAACATAATAAAGGCCATATATGACAAACCCACAGCCAACATCGTTCTCAATGGTGAAAAACTGAAACCATTTCCTCTAACATCAGGAACAAGACAAGGTTGTCCACTCTCACCACTATTATTCAACATAGTTTTGGAAGTTTCAGCCACAGCAATCAGAGAAGAAAAAGAAATAAAAGAATCCAAATAGGAAAAGAAGAAGTAAAGCTGACACTGTTTGCAGATGAAATGATACTATACATAGAGAATCCTAAAGATGCTACTAGAAAACTACTAGAGCTAATCAATGAATTTGGTAAAGTAGCAGGATACAAAATAAATGCACAGAAATCTCTTGCATTCCTACACACTAATGATGAGCAATCTGAAAGAGAAATTAAGGAAACACTCCCATTTACCATTGCAACAAAAAGAATAAAATATCTAGGAATAAAACTACCTAAGGAGACAAAAGGCCTGTATGCAGAACATTATAAGACACAGATGAAAGAAATTAAAGATGATACAAACAGATGGAGAGATATACCATGTTCTTGGATTGGAAGAATCAACACTGTGAAAATGACTATACTACTCAAAGCAATCTACAGGTTCAATGCAATCCCTATCAAACTACCACTGGCATTTTTTTCAGAACTAGAACAAAAAACTTCACAATTTGTATGGAAACACAAAAGACCCTGAAAAGCCAAAGCAAACTTGAGAAAGAAAAACGGAGCTGGAGGAGGCAGGCTCCCTGACTTCAGACTGTACTACAAAGCTACAGTAATCAAGACAGTATGGTACTGGCACAAAAACAGAAATATAGATCAATGGAACAGGATAGAAAGCCCAGAGATAAACCCACGCACATACGGTCACCTTATCTTTGATAAAGGAGGCAAGAATATAGAATGGAGAAAAGACAGCCTCTTCAATAAGTGGTGCTGGGAAAACTGGACAGCTACATGTAAAAAAATGAAATTAGAACACTCCCTCACACCATACACAAAAATAAACTTAAAATGGATTAAAGACCTAAACGTAAGGCCAGACACTATCAAACTCTTAGAGGAAAACATAGGCAGAACACTCTATGACATAAATTACAGCGAGATCCTTTTTGACCCACCTCCTAGAGAAATGGAAATAAAAACAAAAATAAACAAATGGGACCTAATGAAACTTAAAAGCATTTGCACAGCAAAGAAACCATGAACAAGATGAAAAGACAACTCTGAGAATGGAAGAAAATATTTGCAAATGACGCAAGTGACAAAGGATTAATCTCCAAAATTTACAAGCAGCCCATGCAGCTCAATATCAAAAAAACAAACAACCCAATCCAAAAATGGGCAGAAGACCTAAATAGACATTTGTCCAAAGAAGATATACAGATTGCCAACAAACACATGAAAGGATGTTCAACATCACTAATCATTAGAGAACTGTAAATCAAAATTACAATGATGTATTACCTCCCACCGGTCAGAACAGGCATCATCAAAATATCTACAAACAATAAATGCTGGAGAGGGTGTGGAGAAATCGGAACCCTCTTGCACTCTTGGTGGGAATGTAAATTGATACAGCCACTATGGAGAACAGTATGGAGGTTCCTTAAAAGACTAAAAATAGAACTGCCAAATGACCCAGCAATCCCACTACTGGGCATGTACCCTGAGAAAACCATAGTTCAAAAAGAGTCATGTACCGCAATGTTCATTGCAGCTCTATTTACAATAGCCAGGACATGGAAGCAACCTAAGTGTCCGTCGACAGATGAATGGATAAAGAAGATGTGGCACATATATACAATGGAATATTACTCAGCCATAAAAAGAAACAAAACTGAGTTATTTTTAGTGAGGTGGATGGACCTAGAGTCTGTCATACAGAGTGAAGTAAGTCAGAAAGAGAAAAACAAATACTGTATGCTAACACATATATATGGAATGTAAAAAAAAAATAAAATGGTTCCAAAGAACTTAGGGGCAGGATAGGAATAAAGCCACAGACACAGAGAATGGACTTGAGGTCACGGGGAGGGGCAAGGTTAAGCTGGGACGAAGTGAGAGAGTGGCATGGACATATATACACTACCAAATGTAGAATGGATGGCCAGTGGGAAGCAGCCACATAGCACAGGGAGATCAGCTCGGTGCTTTGTGACCACCTAGAGGGGTGGGATAGGGAGGGTGGGAGGGAGACGCAAGAGGGAGGGGATATGGGGATACATGTAAATGTATAGCTGATTCACTTTGTTATACAGTAGAAACTAACACATCATTGTAAAGCAATTATACTCCAATAAAGTTGTTAAAAAATAAATAAAAAAACATTGAAAATAGGTAATAAACACATAGAATACAAAGTTCATAAAGAAGAAATTTAAAAATATTTTTAGAATAAGTAATAAATGCATGTCTCAAAATATCCATAAGGTACAAAAGCATGGAAGGTAAGTATGCTAATACTTTTTCCTTCCCCTAATCCTTTCAGTATTTTCCTTTCTTCCCATCCCTATCCCCCACCCAAACAACCACTGAGACTAGTTTCTTAACAGTTTGTAAAGGCAAAAATTTGTCTCTTCCATACTTTCTGGTGAAGTGATCTCCATCGACAAGGCCTCAATGTGTAATGGCTGGGAATCATGTGTATTGTATAATTGAACTATTCTATTTCTCAGGCTGTAGCTAATTTATAGATTTTCTGTGTCAGAGAGGTCATTAAAAATGCCTATTTTGAGAAGCCTTTCCTAATTTCCCTCAGGAGATCTTTGCCCACCTCGAGAGGCTAAGCCTTTGTATTTCCATCTTAAGACATACTTTCCTTTTTAATGTTAAACATAGCTTTTACTTTTTTAATTATAAAATCATATTTTGTATTAGGAAATGTAGATAAGCCATCCTATACCACCACCAGCGAAAGATAAACACCTATACTTTGCTGTATATACTTCTAGAGAATTCTCATACAGTTTTATACATAATCTTTTAAAAAGTGATATCACACTATACTAACAATTTTTCAGCTTATTCTACCTTAGTATACACTATGTATTTTTCCATTTCTAGAAATCATTCCAACATTTATGTTAGAGCAACCTGGCTGCTGTTGTAAATAGACCCCATCATGTGATGGGCGCATACAGTAGAAGTTTCAGCCTTGCTTTTGTACCAGTCCTGAGCATGACTAGGCCATGGGGGCAGCTTTCCTCCAAGTGAGCAACCAGAAACTCAGGCTGTCTGAGGCTCTGCCATCTTTAACACTTGACTTCTAGGGTTTGGTGATCTTGTCATTTCAACCAGCCAGGAGGAAAGAGCATGTAGGATCTCACAGATGCAGCACTGGAAATGGTGTATTTTATTTCCATCCACTTTTTATTGAGCAGGACTCAGGCACATGGCCACACCTAATAGTAGAGGAAGTCGGGAAGTGTATCTAGCTGTGTATCCGGGAATAAGAGGAGAAATTTGGGCAAAAGCCTAGCAGTCTCTGTCACATATTTATTAATATAGCTTGTCTGTGGTCTTGCCTGTGCCTGTAAAGCTGAGTCCATGTCTGATTCATGCCCCAACACTTTTTACAATAACTGGCACATAGCTGTCACTGCTCTGTAGATATCTGCTGAATGAATGAGTGGAAACTACCTAATTCTATTGTCCAGGATTAATGAGAATCTATTCCTTTTCTTAAGGGGTAAACAAGAGACACTTCTCAGATCATGAAGGAAATGTGGAGTAGAAAGTTGGCATCTGAGAAGGAAAAACTTTTTAAGGAAAAGACAGGGTCCTTAGCCTGGACTAGGAATACAGGTGAAGGGAATATAACCTTCCCAGGAGCTAAGAAGGCTTCTGAACAGAAATAGTCTGGACTTGCACTATAAGGGAACTGCATGATTTCTTTCCAAAGCTGGATAAGGCAGATCTCTCTAACCTTTATGGGTCTGAACTGTAATTCTTGATGTTTATGTAGTCTGTATCTTCATGACATGCTTACATTTATAGAAATGTTTTTTTTGGTAGTGTTGTTCCTTAGAAGACAGGTCTGAAGGTGCTGTGTTGAGGGCTCATTCTGAGAAATAGGAAAGGCCCTGCAGTGGAGGAAATGACACAGGCTCCCAGGGGACTGGCAGTCCGGAGAGCAAGTGGTGAGGATAGGTGGTATCCTGGCATTGCTGGGAGACGGCAGGATCAGGACCTTCCCTGATAAAACAAATGTCTGTTTTCCTACACGTTAGGTGATGCTGATAGGGATTCTGGGCAGCAGGTGGGGGCAGGAGAGGCTATGCCAGTTCTCCACGTGCCTTCTGCCCAGGAGAGCCTGGAAGGTCCGTACTGTTTTGTTCCCCTTCTGCCAACCCCCAAAGCGTGGTGACTGGTGCCAAGGCAGCTGGCGAAGGAGGCTGAAGCCAGGCCCAGAATTCCCTTCTCACTCCAAGCCTGGGTTTTACTGTAATGTCAGGAGCCAGTGAGCTCGGTCCGTGAGCTCCCCATTCTGACTTGGCCAGCCCTGCTCTCCACTTTTAATTTGGGAGATCATTAGGGAATAGTTGATTTCTCACTGTACAATCTGATCCCCACCCCAGTGTACTTACCCTTGGAAACTACCTACAGATTTGGGGCTTGCTTTCCTCTTCTCTGTAAGAGGGTAGCAGGAAGAATGCCCCCCGTGGATTCTCATGGCCATGGCTGTCCTGTTATAGGGCCAAGTGGCCATTGGCTCTCTTCCACACTTGGCCTGGTTGGGGAGTGGACTGAGGGCTTTTGGGCATCTTGAACACTTTTTTCTTTTTTTTTCTGCAGGATTAGGCACAACCTACTGGGACACACAGGGCGCTGGAGGAAGGAGGAGGAGTAATGCTCAGCCCCTGCCCCACTGTGCCTTCAGAAGCTGGTGGCCAGCCAGCCAACATTTCGAGCCAGGCACACATCCTTTGGGGCTTATGAATCCAACTTCTTGCCTCCTGCAAAGTGAAAGGGGATGACTGGGCCAGGTAATTTTATTAATGGATAGACCTTCTGGTCATTTAACATTTTACGACTTACATGAAAATCAGCTTAACGTGTTGAAGGCTACTTGCTTGTTGAATGGAATTTTTTTTTTTTTTTTTTTTTGTGGTACACGGGCCTCTCACTGCTGTGGCCTCTCCCGTTGCGGAGCACAGGCTCCGGACGCGCAGGCTCAGCGGCCATGGCTCACGGGCCCAACCGCTCCGCGGCATGTGGGATCTTCCCAGACCGGGGCACGAACCTGTGTCCCCTGCATCGGCAGGTGGACTCTCAACCACTGTGCCACCAGGGAAGCCCTGAATGGAATTTTTAAATGGTGCAGCAGTTACTTTGGCTTCAGTAGAAGCTTGGAATGAATAAAGTCAAAAGTATATATAGTTTCCTTTCAGTATCCCGAGTGGCACATGTAGTTATTAAGATTTAAAGCACTTTGGCCTTTAGATCATAAAATTCCTAGAGCTAAGGGGGAGAGGGTGGAGATGAAGGGACAAAGGAAAGGAAGGGTAAGGGTAAGAGGAGTCTTGTAAATGTTCTTAGCTGATAAATAACGCTATTTTATAGGGCACTTGTCCATCTGAAACCTCGGAGCTCTTAGTGGGATCATACCATCAGTCCTCACACTGTCCCCTCTAGGAGATAAGAGAGGCAAATGGCAATGGATATGAAATATGAAAGAAGAGGTTCTGAGGAGGGGCTATCAGTTATTTGCTATAATGTCACCAGGAAGTTTCTACACCATGAGTGTAGGGCCAGGTGTCCCAACCCCTGTTAGAATGCTTAGACTGCTCACATGGCTGTGCCCTGGGCTAAGTAAAGGATGAAGGTCGCCATCTTGCTTTATGATCCATTGGGGGTGAGGGGAGGGCACTATTAAAGAACATGAAAAATCATTTAGGGTAGAAGTAGAAGCAGGCTCTTGGGATGGTCCAAATGATAGGTTTAACTGCCTCCAGTTTAATTATGAAGTTATTTGTTTGGATGTGGCTACCACTTGAGAGCCACAAAAAGCAACCGAGAGCGCAAAAGTATTTACTCTAAAAAAATTCAGTGGAAAAGAAATGCAGCACGGTGGGCTGGGGAAGGGACTATCATAACATTTCTTCTAACCCCTCCCCCAGCGCTTACTCCCCACCCAGTGAATCTCGTTAGTTGGTATATAAGGGGGAAATTGTAATTTAGTCATGGTTGAATGTATCCCATTTCCTTTTGATATTTAGAGACTCTTTTTTTTCATAATTATGCTTTTGTGATGAGGGAGGTATTGGGATTCTCTGGGGTTTGAGAAGATCTTTGCTTTATCCTGAAAGCACCTGTCTATTCCCTCTGTGCAGTGGTTTCTAATCCTGCCTAGGATGGAGAGATACAAAATGGGCTTCCAATTTCATGGTTGAAGTGAGAAGAGATAATATCAGCTCAGTTCCCTGCATAAAAATTATTTCTAGTACAAATCTTCTAGAAGTTTGCCTTTGTGGCTGCAACATGGTCAGGAGGATAAGCTTGTGTATGTGTGTGTATGTAGTTTTCATTCATATATATTTATAAATAGATGATGGGGAGAAATTCTTAAATAACTCAAGGATTAAGCAGGATGCTCTGTGTTATCAATGTGAGTGTGCAAGGTGATTCCTTTTAAGCGTTTTGTAGCATCCTTGAGACAGAATCATGGCAAGTGTCAGGTGTATCAGCTCTTGATGGGAGCATTCAGGCACCTCTAGCAGCAGTTATTTCAAGACAATCGTCCCTGTATAGGCTCCGCACATTGATCTTTGGCATTTGCTGGGCTGTGATATCAAAGGAGCTGAGAGAGGAAAGGGTTAAGGAAAATAAATGGGGTCTGATGTGAACATCTTTCCTCCTTTTCAGCTTTTTAGAAGATAAATGTTTTAGATTTCAATCTGTGGTTCCCAGCAGCTCTCTGGGAACACTGCAGTCGGCCCACAAAAATCGCTACTGCTGAGCCAACCCTAGATAATGCCTCTCAGCAGGGATGACATAATGTGCTAAAAGAAGACTATGATGTAATGCCCATCTCAGAAGTCAGAGCCAATTTCCGTTACAAAGCCTTGGAGTGTAGCAGGAGGTAATGAGCTAGCATAAATTGTGCAGCTCGGAAAACTTTTAGGTCTGATGTTCTGATCTGCATGTTTAAAGGCAGAAGAAAAAAAGGAAATAGAATTCCTAGATCTGCTGGGCTTAAGGGTATCTGCTCAGCAAGGAGCTCTGGCCCCTTCCAACTTGGACAGACTGGTGCCCCAGGCTGCCCAGGCCACCTTGGCCCCGGGGGGAGATAGTTGTCTGGGTCCGTCATCTGCAGCGAGGTGGTGATGTAATGTGTAAGACTCAATTTGTTTGCAGATGTTGCTTGAGAAGCGGGTGTGGTGTTCGAAGGAGATCGTGCCTTCCCTGGCATGTGGGGGGAACCAGGTTGGAGATGCCTAGGAGGAAGTCGAGGGAGGGAGGGGGTAAGGAGCGTTGAAGAAAGTCAGAATGACCTTGGAAACTGTGTTAGGTGCAGCCTGCCCTGGTTTGGAGAAGTACGCGTGTGGGGTACCTGAAGCTCCCAGGTAACCTCCGCAGCCTCACCTTAATGATGTATCCCGACCTCCTGGGGTGTAGCCTGCCTGGCAGCCAGGGTCCAGCTCTTCGTTGTGTTTCATACAAATGTTGAAAACAGCCATAAATTCATCTAAGCAGTGACCTAGAGTCTCATAGGATACGGGAAGGAAAGCAGGATCTTTGATTTAAAGGGCGTTCTATCCCATTCCCACTACAGTTTTCTCTTGGTTCATTCTTTCCTTCATTTTATTTTTAATGGCTCTGAGTGCTTGCATGAAGAACACATTTCCATTTTGTTTGCCTTCCATGGTTTCTGTGGCTTACTCCTCACTGGGGGGCTTGATCCTATTACCTGCCCTGCACACCATCAACTCCCTCTGGATGGAAAGACAGTAGTTTTGTGTGCCTTCTTGTTGCAGATCAGGCCACCGGTGCCACAGAGCTGGTGACAGCATTGGCAGAGAATTGCTGGCTTCACAAACTGAAGGCTGTGTCTTTAAGTAAGGAATGAACGTCAGGAGCAGATGAAATTTTTCTGGTATAAGAAAATGAAATAAAACGGAAAACATAACATAGAGGTTAAAGAAGAAATGCTCCTGTGACATGCCAACTGAAATGGGCATTGCTTTCTAGACCTTTCTGTGAAGTGCCAGCAAGTCTTTTAAGTGTATTCTTCCCTGTTGAAAGGAGAGTCGCCATCTCAGCCACTGGTGGTCATTTGCAGGTGGATCACAGGTCAGATATCGATACTATTAATGATAACTTTTATCCAGTGTTTTTCAGTGTACAGCAGATGCTGTCCTAAACTCCTTGCATTAACTGTCTTGTTTAATTCTTACCAGAACCCACCCTGTGGGGTAGGCCTACTTAGTAATTATCACATCCATTTTACAAAGGAGGAAACTGAGGCTCAGAGGGTTTAAATAACTCACCAGGTTCCCAGCTAGTACGTGGCCCAGCTGGCACTAGCATTCCTCTTATCCTAGGACGCTGCAGGAGACATGCTTAACCACCATGGAGCACTAGTGTACAGATGACACCAGGTTTAGGTAGAGATGGTTCCTGTCTTCAAGGTGAGGTATTCCACAGGGCAAATGAATGCCTTCATTGATATTTGCACAAAGCAAAGGATTGTTATCTTTTCTTTTTGTATCTGCATCACTTGGCCCAGTGCTGGGTACGTACCACGTGCTCACTAAATATTTGTTAAGGTGGGCAGTGGGGGATGCAGAAGAAAGAGTGCATGAAAGAATAAAATCCAAATCAGATAGAGAGTGCTCTGAAAATGACAGGGAGTCAGGTTGCTTCTAGTTTATCAGTGAAGACTGCATGCAAAAGGTGGTCTACAATGTGTCTACATTAACAGCTAAATAAAGTGAAAGAGCTCTTATTATTTGTCCCCAAATACTTTAGCATCTGACTAGGTGATTGAGTCTGCTCAGTGAATACGTGGTAGAAAAATGTTATGCACAGATTGCATTTGTATTAATAGAGGCCCCTCCATAGGCAAGTTCTTACCAGTTCAATAATGTCAATTTTTAAAAGGAATCTCTGACATACAAATGAATGGGGACAGGAGCATAGTCTGACTATAGGAAGGACATGGTAAAGCAGAATTACTGATTTGGATAGTCTCCTGTATTTTCAACAGCCATGGGTCCACCACTATATAGTTATTGTATTTACACAGCAGAACAGAGATTATGAGACCTTCTCCCTCTTCTTTAGTCTGAGATATGTGACATCTGATGTTTGTTTATTCTCATCTTTCTAAACCATAAAAAGACATAGAAGGGACAATACAATTTAAAAACAAACCTCACAAATATCTTCAACCTCCAGCAAGCAAAATCATTCAGTCAACAAACAGTGGGCAATGGTGAGACCATCTCGGTGGTAGGTTCAAAATCTCATGCTTTCAAGTATCTATTTGGCATGGAGGAATTTTGTTTTCACCACAGAAACCCTAGGAAATGCTCCTTCGACCTTCACACCAAATTATTCCTGCCCTGTCTGCGTCCTTAATGCCTAGTGAATCTGCCTCCTTTCTGTTCTCACAGCGAGTGCTCTTTACCTCTCATTTAGATCATCGTAAGACGCTGATCCTTCCTCCAGTGTCTTTCACTCCAATTCATTATGGCCCAAGTAATCTGCCTAAAGGCCAGTCCTCTGAAAAATTTTCAGTGTCTGTCTATCACCTAGAGAACTTAGACCAACCTTTCTATGTCATTCTTTTAGATACTCTGCAATTTGGCTTCCCCCAAAACTCTCCAGCTGTATATCCCTTCATTTATCTCTCCTACGCTTTAGCCAAACTGGCCTACTTGTTGTCTCCCAAACAGATATTTTATTCTTGTGCCTTTGTGCAATTTCCTTTTTTCCAGGAAGGCCATTCCTCAGTGCCCTCTCACTGTTTAAGTCTTTTCTGTCCTTCAAGCCCCAGCTCAAGAGGCCGCATCTTTGATGAAGATTTCTTGTCTCCTGCCTCCTGGAAATGACTTACTCTTTCTCTGGGCTCCCGTAATATTCAGGTCGAATCTCTCAGGGATCCTATCTGATTCCTCCCTGTGTTATAATTGTTAGTGTGAAATGTCACAATCTTAGAATTTTGCAACCAGGAGAATTATTTTTCTTCTTTTTAAATTCCTAGAGGCAAGAGTACATCTCCTTCATATTAACGTCCCATGGAGTGTGCAGCAGATCCTTATCACATGGCAGATGTTCAGTAGATGACTGTCAAATGAATGAAATGAGCATTTAAAATCCACAGTTGCAATATTAACCATTGAGACATACATAGTCCCAAAGCTGGAAAATGGGGTTCACTTAGATATACTTGTCTCTGCTTCTTTTTGTCCCTTAGATACGGGTGACCAAGGATGTTCAGTGAGACTTGCTGCTATTTGGTTTATCTGAGGAGGCCAAAAATAGTTGGGAAGAAAAGGGTGATGACAAGGAGATGACAGGAAGCCGCTGACTAACTGACTTGCTTTTTTTCATCAAAAATTTTCACCCTTTACTTCTCTCTTTACTATCCCTTTTGTCTTCCTCCTGTTCTCCACACTTTTTGACTCATGGTAAGGACCATGGGTGATCAACAAAGATTAGAAAGATAATACTAGATTTCTTGCTCCATGGAAACTTTCTGGTTCCACTGAATTATTATGTCCGTTGAGGAAATTTAAGTCTTGTTTCCCCATTCTATAAAATGAAAGGGTGATAATGGATTAGCCCTGAGTTCCCTTATAGCATCAGAATTTGTTGAAATCTAGTAAGCGACAATGCTAGATATTTTCCCCCTCACTCGGGTTGTTGAGTTCTTGAGTAGAACATTGACATCTTCTTTGCTATAGATAGTTTTATGGAGGATGTTAAACCTTGAGTGGGTGAAAAGTATTTGAGCTGACTGGTACCGAAAACTCACAGGGCTAAAGAAATTCCCTTTAATGAATAATAGGGTAATGAAATTCCCCTGTAAAATTTGGCAAAGTCAAGAAAAGGGTGGGTATTACTGTGGTGAAACTTCTATGAACCAGAGGGGTAGCTAATTGTAACTATTCTTTTTCTGGAAGCTGGTGTAGGCACACACATCCCTGAATCCAAGAAAAAAAGACTTTTTTTGTCCATGCTCAAGCACCTGTTAAAAGAACCGTCACTGAGCCTCTATCTGTGAATAGCTATGACGAAGCTCCACCTCTGACATCCTTAAAGCATTTCCTTTGACGACAGGTCACAACCTCAGCCTCTCCAGGTTGACTTGAAGCCAGCTACTTCCTGCCCAAACCAAAATAACTATGAGCCAAGCCAAAGGATAAGACAGTTTGAATGGATCAGCAGGAAAGATGATAATGAGATGAGGATCATCAAGATGGTGTTGCTTCCACTGATGGTTCCCGGGTCTCCTGCCCATGTAGGGTAAATAGGGAGGGGAGAAGAGACCTCTCAGGAAATGCATGTGAATGACCAGCAGTCCCCCTTGACTACCTATGGACCCCCTCCTTCCAGGAATGAACTCACCAGCTGACTTCAAAAAGAACTCAGCCCACGTCTGCCATTGACCACAGTCTTGTCACCAACACCTTATGATTAACTGAATCAGAAGCTTCCGACAGGTCTAAAATTAGCCTGGCTAAACATACCATTAAGGAGTCAGGGAGGAGTGTGAATGACCTTTCTTCAGCCCTGGTCTCCCAGATCCAGTCAGCTGTGGGAGCTCACTGGAGTGCTAAATTGAGCTTTTAGGTTCTTAAAATAAATGACCCTTTAGATGGATTTTTTTTTTAATTGCCTGAAGGTGCATATTTTTAGAAAGTTTGGAAACATTCTGTTCATCTATTTTAAATCATTTGAGTGTAAAAATGTGGCATTTTCACACTTTGGGATATTCAGGTCCCCTATTCCTTTTTTAAAAGTCTCTAATATTTTTATAAACCTTTCAAATTAGTTTATTTAAGGGCCAAATTTGATTTCCTCACCATTTCTGAGGTAAGAATGTAACTTTATGAGGGAAAAGAAGATCATGGTAGTTTGTCGTAAAGAAGTTATAAATATGTGGGAATACTATTCTCAGCATTATATTTCTGGTAGCGACTTAAGTACCCATGGAGAAGAGTGGCAAAGGCAGGGTCTGTGTTTTTACTGCTTTACTCGAACCTTTAATGGTAAATTAAAGAAAAAGATTCATTCTCTTTATCCTTGCTACTCAAGGACACCCTTAGCCTCCATTTCTTTCCAAGTTCCAGGCATGAAAGACCCAGGGGAAGAAACTGAAGATGACATGGTGCCATTTCTGAACTCTTGCTTGACATGAGCCAGACTGTTTCAATTTCTTTACTTTCCAGCCCAATTATTTTGAAATTTCATTTCTCTTCTCACTAAGCCAGCGTGTCCCAAAGTCTGTTTCCTAGAATACTGGGTCTGTAGGATGTTAATAGATATGACATGGAAAAAGAGTTTTGAGTTAAACAGATTTCTTTACTGCTGGGCTTCTTTCTCAGATTCCCTGGTGTGTGATGTGAGTCTCTGAGAAGGGAATGTGTTGTGTAGTATTTCTCATGCTTATGTGCCTTGGATGAACTTATTCTGCCCTCTCTCTCTTTCATTCTCTTTGTCTCTTTATTAAACCAAGTATCTAGAAGACTGATGTTTTCAGAAGCACAATCTGGGAAGTAAAAGAGGATAATATTTGTAATTTCAAAATTTATATGTTTTTCAGTTGACTGGGCAGTGATCATCTAGAGTGGCTACTGGTATGGCCCAGCTCTCCCACCACTGTGTGGTGGCCCTGGACCATCACTTGGCTTCTCTGAACCTCCATTTCTTTATGTATAAAATGGGAGGGCTGGGCCAGAGGATCTTTTGGACCATTATAGTGCCCCCTCCCCAAGTTCCTGCAAGGTGGACAGTGACAGGGCTTGGCCACCCAGCCACTCACCCACAGTTGGTTGGACTAGAGGTGGAATAGTGTTATCTGTTCAGGCGTGAATGATGTACTTTTGGCTTCTTCTATTTGAGATATTGTCAAAGAGTCATTAGTGGTCAGAGAACAAACCTAAGACGTTTTAGGCTGAAGGAAATCCTTTAACAAAGGGCAGGCATCTGAAAATGGGAGCTTGGCTAGAAAGTGGATCCTCAGCCGTGATTTTAATATAGGCCTTATAGCCCAGCTAAGGTCATTTTCATGATTTTGAATTAAAGTGTGTCTGTGCTAATGCTGTAATTATAAACAGGCTCTATCAAGTCAAGGAGCATTTGCCCTTCAGTCATTGTATTCCAAGACACTGTCCACTTTTGACAAGTGAAAAATGTCTTTAGTTTGGAAGTCTACTACAGAAAAACATAGCTGCGATAGTTACATGTCATCTTCTCTCTGATCCTCCTACCTCAAACCCACAGCCTGCCATCAATGTTTGAAGAGCCCTGGACCGGAAGGAAAGCCCATGTTCTATGTAAAGACACACTAGACTCTAAACCCCACTGGGCTGCAGTTTCCTGATCTGTGAAGTGAGATCCTGATTGTACTGTCTCTTGGAAGCACACCTCCAGAGTCTTCTCAGTCCTTCTCCTGATCAAAACGTACCTGCCCCAGGGCCTTGCCCTCAGCTTTTCAAGCTGAGTCTTCAAACATCTGTGGTGGGTTAGGTGTTCATGGCTTCATTGCTCTCATGGGGACATTGTTCTAGTTCTGTTGGCAGTAAGACACCCTTGCACACACTCTGCCGTAGTTTGAAGGAGTGCATTAGTCCTGATGCAAACCACACGTTCTGAACGTGGCCGTAGTGTTTTGGTGGCTTGGTGTATTTTGGAGCCGTCTTCATTCATACTCCCCAGGCAGCTTCCTTTCGTCCAAGTCTGTGCATTCTTAATAACAGTATACAGAAGCCAGGGTAAAGCCTCTTATTTACAGTCTATTCTCATCTTGGCTCAAACAAGTCGCATAGGATCAGAGTGGTGAATATGGCACCTGTCTGAGCATAGATGAATTGGGAAGAAGAGTCTCTTCCCCAGTAGACATCATTGTGTGGCTGTCACAAGTCTACAGTTTGTCCTTTAGGTCTCTAAAGACAGGCTCTGCTGTACCAGTCCCTCCCACAGGCCCCTTCTCATAAATCAGCTCACCCTTTCTAAGCTCCTCCAGTGTAGACAGTAGATTGTGTGACCCAGCCCTCCTCAGGTGAGTGTTGACTGCACTAGGAGTAGGTATCTGATCCCAGAAGAATCATTCCCTAGGCTGGGTTGATCAATGATATTTTTTCTCTCAATAATTTGACCTAAGGATTACTTTCCTGTCTCCCTTGCATTAGAGTTGGCTCCTTCTAAAAAAGCCTCATCTCAGTTATGCTTCTGCCTAACCTTCCTGTCATCCCCACCATTTTTCTTTTCCTAAAATTTGAGCTGAGAAATTCCTATGGGAATGACTTACCTGTTGGTTTCTTTCTCGTATATGTGGAAGTTTGTCTGTTTGCTTATTAGTACATGATGGAGGAACAAACGGATGGATTTTCATCTTATTTGGAGAGTACATTTACATGGTCTGACTTAAAATATAGGCTGTGTAACGTCCATGAAATTCACCTTTGGGGGATGGATGAGGATAACTCAAAGAGGGACTTTTTTCATAGACATTTTCCAAAATATTTGCAAGAGATTGATTTGCAGTCAAGTTGCTTTTGGGCAGTTGGGTCTAGCTGATTTGAATGATGGAGTTTGATGCAGAGGTTGAGGTAGTTTGGGAACTAAAAGGGACTTGGGCATTTATGTGTTCCTCTCACTGGAGTCTGGAGTGTGGTATGGACCATCTTTGTGCACTCTTTTCCAGGGATGGTTTGGTTTTCTGCTGAAAATATTTGAATCACTTTAGGATTAAAGCCAGGTTGAAGAAGAAAAATAGAGAGACAGAGAGAGGGAGAAGAGGTGGATCTTCCAAAGTAAGAGGGTATGAGACTCATTCACGGCTGCTCAGTGCCTGAGAGACACTGAGAGACCAAACCACGTGGGACTGAGATGGAGGCTTGGGGGTGGCTCCATGAAGTCTCAGGGGCTGAGGGATGGACTGCATGGCTGGGTGTTCTGGCTACAGTGTCATGTCAGGGATCTGGGATTATGTTTGCATTCAGCATGGTTTTTTCTCAGCACGTTTCTCAGAAACTGTGGAAAGCAAATGCTTAGGCATATGGGCTGCTGTCAATGATAACAAATGAATTGTACACATTTTTTTTCTCAATTCCTGGAAACTGAATGACCACATGGCTGGATATAAAATAACCCCTCCCTTATTTTAGATTTTCAAGTGAGGTTTAAAAGATAATGGTGAGGGGCTTCCCGGGTGGCGCAGTGGTTGAGAGTCCGCCTGCCGATGCAGGGGACACGGGTTTGTGCCCCAGTCCGGGAAGATCCCACATGCCGTGGAGTGGCTGGGCCCGTGAGCCGTGGCCGCTGAGCCTGTGCGTCTGTAGTCTGTGCTCCGCAACGGGAGATGCCACGACTGTGAGAGGCCCGCGTACCGCAAAATAAAATAAAATAATAAAATAAAGTGACAGGATGACTTTATATACTAATAATATTCCCTCAAATCACATAAGGTAGGCATTATCGACATCTGTGTTTTACTGATGATAATCAAAGAGATTAATTGACTTGCTCTAAATGACACTGCTGGTGGTGAAGTAGGGATTCAAGCCCAAGTCTTCCCCTACTATTCCTCATGTAATTCCGTAACCCAGCCCTGTGGTGTCTTCTTTTTACAGTTTATTTTTGGTGAAAAATGAACCTGCAGCAATAAATAAAACAAAGCAAAGCAATTTAAGTACCCAAGAGGAAAGGTCCCCCACCACACATCCTCTTGCCCTGCCTTTTATTCCAACCATTACCATGGAAACCAGCTACACCATCTATCTCCATCTTTGTGCCTCCAGGATTTTTTGACTTGGCAGTGTGGGCCACCTACTGGAACTCACTAGGCTGTTCTCATGCATGCGCAAGCCTGGAACGGCAATCCTTGACCGGTGGAGGATGGCAGCCGATCAATAAATGCTCCTTTCCTGGATGGCTGCTCCTACAAATCTCTGCAATATACCTTGCGTTATTTTTTTCTTCTTTCCTGTTTTGTTCTTTCCAGCTCTCAACTGTTTCCTGGATTGATCTCTGTAAATTAATGACCCATATTCAAGCCTTTATCTCAGGCTCTGTTTTCTGGGGGAAACCCAAGCTAAGACAAAAGCTTTCTGCAAACATGAGCTTCGAGACTGCTCACTAATTACAGCAGACATTCATTGTTCCTGTCATTTGGTATTCACTCTCTCTTCTTCTTTTTTTATTGAAGTGTAGTTGATTTATAATGTTGTGTTAGTTTCAGATATATGGCACAGTGATTCAGTTTTATATATGTATTTATACATGACTTTTTCAGATTCTTTTCCATTATAGGTCATTATAAAATATCGAGTATAATTCCCTTACAGTAGGTCCTTGTTGGTTATCTGTTTTATATATAGTAGTGTGTATATGTTAATCTCAACCTTCTAATTTATCCCTCTCGCCCCCTTCTCTGGTAACCATAAGTTTGTTTTCTATGTCTGTGGGTCTATTTCTCTTTTATAAATAAGTTCCCTTGTATCAGTTTTCAGATTCCATATATAAGTGATACTATATGATCTTTGTCTTTCTCTGTCTGACTTACTTCACTTAGTATGATAATCTCTAGGTCCATCCATGTTGCTGCAAATGGCATTACTTTATTCTTTTTCATGGCTGAGTAATATTCCATTATGTATATGTACCACATCTTCTTATCCATTCTTCTGTTGATGGACATTTAGGTTGCTTCCATGTCTTGGCTATAGTAAATGATGCTGCAATGAACATTGGGGTGCATGTATCTTTTCGAATTATAGTTTTCTCTGGATATATGCCCAGGAGTGGGATTGAAGGATCATATGGCAACTCTATTTTTAGTTTTCTGAGGAGCCTTCATATTGTTCTCCATAATAGCTATACCAACTTACATTCCCACCAACAGTGTAGGAGGGTTCCTTTTTCTTCACACCCTTTCCAGCATTTATTATTTGTAGACTTTTTGATGATGGCCATTCTTCACTTTTTCTTCTTATGGTAACCATAGCTTGAATTCTTCTTTTTCTAACTCAGTCCATGTGGCTTTGGTGTACCCGATTCCATCCCCTGATCCACGTGTTCCAGGCCATAGTCTAGGTTTGGAGGAGAACATGTGATCTAGTCAGATGCTGTCAGACGTTTACTGGGAACAGAACTTGTGCTCCTATGTGCTGGGCTGGGCCCCTGAGAGGCTGAGAGGTCTGTGCCACCAATGCCGTCATGTGGGACTGGAGACTGTGGAAGGCAGGACTAATTGAAGGAAAAAAAGCCATGTCCTGATCATACTATTTGAGTCCTGAATCCATCTATGCACCAAACTAGATCCACCCCTGAACTGTTAGTAAGCCCACAAATTGCCCTTTGGCCAAGCTGCTCACTTGCAATGAAAGTATCTCAACCATTCTCCAAATCCTCAGGACATCTAGGTTCAGGCCTTGCCCTCTACTAGTAGACATCCAGACGCATCTCAGTTTCCATTGCATAAGTATCCTGCCAACAGCAGGATTAAAGAAACTACCATGGGGAGATAGATTTTTTTCCTCATCCCATCCATCCGATCAGACTGAGATGTTCTGGGTGACATAATCTGCACAGTTTCAGTCTTCCCTTGCAGAGGAATGGCAGGGTCTCGGTATCTTTGCTGATGACATCATGGAAGCTGTGGCTAAGATGGAGTCATTTCTGTCTTGATGAAAGGGGTGGGTTAGCTGTGTAGTGATGACTTTGGTGTGACTCACTTCTTCTGGGGCCCTGGTGTCCTCTTTCATTTTCTAGAATTGCTGTTTTTGAGGAATGCTCTGTACTAAGCTGTGTACTGAGTCTACACTAGGATAATGCATTCACAAGCATCGCTGGTGGCGGTTTGGATAATCCAGGTTCTATCATCTACAGGACTTTGCACCTCAGATCTTACCTTCTTGTTCTCATTTATGCTTATTTCACTTTTGGAAATTCACAGCCTTCTTCCCTAATCGAAATCATTGTCTTCTGCAAACCAGTGTCTCCTGAGGAAGATTACTCCGATTTAGAAGAGTTTTACCAGGAAGACCTTTTCCTTTTCATTGCCCTCCACCTCTGCTTCTGCGTCTAGATGCCAGTGTATTTATAACCTACCTGATGGTGTGATGCAGATAAAGCCTTCCTAGGCAAGGGGATGAGGGCATCATGCCAGTCTTAAGATGGCCCTAGTTTCTGAGCATAGAGGCAACCACTTAAATCTCTAGAGCTCGCGTGATTTCTCAACTGCTTCAAGCTTCACATCAAAGTATCTCTGGCTCCTTAAAGGAACAGGAAACCCCTAAGCTCACCTCATCTGTCAGCCATTCTTAAGGCTTTTTCTCCATAGGCTGAACAATTTTATAATTTTCTTAGTTGTCTGAGGTGTGGAAAGCTCAAGAATAGGTGCCCAGAGTTAGTCTGGGACAAATACAAGGGTGTAGGACAGACTAGCAAACAGAAGTCCCAGGCTGAAAGGAGACACCAAACTAAAGAAAAATTCTGTTCATCTAAGCAGGCTCTCGGAACAATGCCTTTTTCCCTGGGGACTTGATCTACCAGTGTCCACCTGATCATGCCCTCACTATTAGTTCTATCTTTTGAAGACAATGCTTTCCTTTGAAAAAGAAGTCTTTATCTCTGGCATCAGGGTTTTTGTTATATTTGCCAAGGGGCCCTGGGGCTCAATTTTAAGTACTGGGAGTGCTTATATGTTCCTTTGAGTTATTGTTAATTTTTTACTTCTAGGTAAAGAAGTGTGATGTGACTAGTTTTTTAGAGTAAAGCTCTAGTTATTACTACCCTGCTTTTGCCTGTTGGTATAACTCAGTAGTCTGCCTTTCAGCCAGGAGAATGGGGCCCTGCTGAGATAGAAGACAACTGAGCAACAGAAGGATGGAGGAAGACACTTCTAGTTATACTGGTAGCCTTGGACTGACTAGATAGATGCTTCAACTGGCCACCCGTAGGCACGTTGATGAGAGGCCAAATAGAATCCTGCTCTATTTAGGATTGCCTTTGGGGCCCCCAAGTAGGGCCTGCTAAAGTTTCTTTTACCTCCTACTATACATAAACAAATTGAATTACACAGTTATGACAAAAACCTACCTCAGCAGCACCATTGGCCATCCCTCAGGCATCTGGGGTTATAAATCAAGGTCTGGAGAGGGCACATCTGACCTCACAGAGCTGAGAACCTGGCTCAACACATCTGGTTGTAGGGATTTCTTAGACACCCTGTTGCACAGTTGTGAGATTCATCGCCAAGTCTTCCAATGGGCTTCTCTCGGTGGTCATTTTGTAAAGACTTTAAAGCTGATGGTTATTTATTAGTGAGCATCGCTCTGTGCAAGACGCTATACTTAGCACCACAAGATAATACAAAGAAGGAAAAGAAAGGGTGCTTGCCTTCCACACATTTACACAATCTTGCTTCGGAAGCCAGGGCACCCAACAGACAAAATTAAACAATGAAATACGTGTTTTGTAGGAACACCAGACTGCAGTCCTGGAGATGTTACAAGGTAGCTGGTGATTACTAATTAGGTTTACTCAGCATAACTTACTTCTTTGATGATAAGTAAGTGCACCATTGTTGCTTTACATAACCTTCATGTCCGTCGCCACCCAAAGACGGACGTAGGTTTTGTTCCTGCTGATGAATACCCTATTTTGCAGCTCTGACTTAGAAACTAAGATGCTGTTGTGATTTTATTTATCAAAACTAACAGTTGACGGAACTAGACTGGATATTGCTATGGCCCAGGAAAAGTTCTGAGCCACTGAGAGTATACTGTTGCCTGTCTGAAGACGTCAAAGAAGCAACATGTGGTGCGGAAAAAAACACAAACTTTCTGGTGTCAGACGGGACTAGGTTCACGTATAAGACTTATCTTGACAATTTGTGAGCTGTGCAACTTTGGGTAATCTACTTAATCTCTCTGATGTTCCAGTTGCTCACTGGTAAAGCAGAGACAATATCTTTCTTACAGGGATATTGAGGGGATACATGGTTTAATGCACATGACACGCCTAGCATAATGGCACGATATGTGAAACTGGTAGGCACCCCGTAATGATAACCTTTAGACTGATGCAACTATACACATCTGAATTGCCTCTTCAGGTCACTTGAATCTTCCCATGGGATGACCAGGAATTGTGACGTACGCCAAGGGCCCAGGGTAAGTTATGCTGGGCTCTATCTTGATTAGAGGTTGTGCAGTTTTAAATGCCAGGTATATAACAGTAATAATTTAAGAAGACATTATTGGTTTCAATAAGTTTTTAAAAATCTAGAATTTGTTTTTACTAACAGGCAATTCATAATTGGTAAAAACATTTTCTACACTTTTTTTGGTAACAAATGAGATCAAATGATGTCTTCTAAGTTGAAAACTATAATATGGTTGATGTTGCTGGTAACAGTGTTTGAATAAGAACTATGGTTTGGTCACAGAAAAACTTGTCTGTATCATACACTTGTCTAAATGCACACAAACGCGTTTAGAGAAAGTAGTGGTTGTCAGGGTCAAAGGCATTTGTATATGTACCATAGACAACTTTGTAAAAGGAAGTTGTTAGGATACTGTTACAGGCTGAATGATGTCCTCCCCTCTCCAAATTCATATGTTGAAATTCTAACCCCCAGTATCTCAGAATGTATTTGGAGATGGGTCTTTAAAGACATAATTAAGGTAAAATGATGTCATGTGAATGGGCTCTAATCCAATATGACTGTAATCCTTATAAGAAGAGGAAACTAGGACACAGACAGGTACAGAAGGAAGATGATGTGAGGACACAGGGAAGAAGACAGCTACCTACAAGCCAAGGAGAGTAGTCTGAGAAGAAACCAATCTTGCCAACATCTTGATCTAGGACTCCTAGCCTCCAGAATAGTGAGAAAATATATTTCTATTGTTTAAACCACCTAGTCTGTGGTGTTTTGTAATGGCAGGCCAAGCAAACCAACACAGAAACCAAGGTAGTCCTAGAGGATTGGGAGCTTATCTTTACCCTGTGGATAAAGGTGTGTGAAGGTAATAGAATAAATCAGTGCTACTCGAAGTGTGGTTCATGGACCAGTGAAAGTCAGCAAATAGTTTCTTTTTAGTCTGTGAGAAGCCCATAAATTGAGAGAATAAATGTTTATAAATTACAAAAAAAAAAAAAAAAAGAATTAGGAGCTTATAACCTGGGACCAGGATCATTCCACTGAGATCTGGCCACTATTTTTCTCAAGGGAAAAAACATAAAGAGGAGCTTGTGGTTCCCTGAACCAGGTACTTATACTGCTAAGCCAAACCCAAAATGTGATATTCAGTATGGAAGCCTGAGAGTAGAGTACAAACTGGGTTTTAACTGATGTCATTTAAAATGTGTGAAAAAATCAGCTTGACTAGCTGGGGGATTGAGAATTCGCCATTAAAATGAAGTTTGACAGTCTTAGTACTCAAAATTTGGTTTTGTAAACAACAGTGTAGAAATGTGATTAAGTTCTCAAGGTGAGCACCTAGGAAGATCTACATTTAAATCTAAACTGTAACACTTCTGAATGGTGTGGTTTTGGTCAAGTGACTTGAGTTCTTTAAGCTTCTGTTTCCTCGTGTATAAAAAGGGGCACTTCCCATGGCTGTTACAAGGATTAAGTGAATTAGTAATGAGTTATTGTGTAAATGTACAATAAGTATGAACTGTTATTATGTTAATATTAAAGCACAAAGTTGATTAAACAGTAACTTGCTAATAAGGAAGAAGTACATGTTTTTTGCAGGCAAACTGTGCAAGAATTCAAACTTACTTGCAATGGTTTACACAAAGGATAGCAAATGCCATTGATGTGATTCCTTTCTAATTACTGCAATGGCTGGTGTGAAAACCCCGGTGGTTCTATACTCTCAAGTACGATAGTGAATTAGCTTACAACGAAATATCCTCATTGCTTAAAAGACTGTTCACTGTGGGGGTAGGGCTACTTCTTTGGGTCACAGGGTGGGCTGTGGTTCATCACAGTGTTCTTTATCGATTCTTTTGCACTGTTGGTGGTTTTCTCTTCTACGTACCTGTATATGTGTGTTAGAGGAGGTAGGATATGGTTAGTGGCATATTTTTAGATCTCACGTAACTCTTAGCTGTGCCTCTGCTATTACAATTCCAGACACCATAGCTTCCCCGGTTACCCTTGCTTTGCTAGCTCCTTTTACATTTTATGGTAAACCAGTTGATCGTTGAGGCTGAAGAAAATAAAGCATGCAGAGCTAAAGGCTGAGAACTATATTTCTTTCACAAACCCTAAAGAGGAGGAGTGACTCAGACCTGGGTGAGCACAACGTTACCCAGGCCCTCTTAAAATAGGAATGTTCTTTTCCCTGAAGCTGTAGGGATTAGTGCTGTGGGCCTGGGAGTTCCTGAAATGAGCCCTCCCAGGGCACTTCCCCAGGGCACAGCGTGGGCCCCTGCCCCTTCCTGGAGGAGGGTGGGGACCCTCGATTCCCATGGACACCCTTCCTGCCACCTGCCATAGTTGAGTTTCCAGAAAGGAGAGGAGGGCAGATCCTGGGGGAGGCAGGGAGAAGAAAGCAGGGTTCCCAGGCAACAAAGCACCACAGAGAAGCCTATGGCAGGTCCACGTAGCCCCAGGGGAATTGACGGTAGCAAGGGAAAATGTCCTCTCTATGGTTCCAGGCGTGGTGCTCAGTCACCCTTCACAAGCCCATCAAATCCTTTCTGAGGCAGATCCTGCCTGGGATGTTCTGTTACTTTCTCCAGAATACTGTTTGAAGTTAAGAGCCTAAAATCATAGATAATGTTCCTTCTTGCTTTCTCCTTCCAGTGTGGGAAATCTTACAGAGTTTGTTTGTTTTTGGTTTTGTGTTATTTTGTTTTGTTTTTGGTAAAAATGTTTACAGAAATTTGGGGGTTATTTCCAAACCAGGATGATGATAAAGACATATCTTTTCTTGGAGTGCTGACCAGTGATCTATGCAAGTTTGAAGGAAAATAGTCTGAAATATGTACCCCTGATGGGGAGAAGAAACCTGGAAAGCAGTAATGCCAAAGGGGAGTTGGGGTGATGGTGTCCAGCCCCCGAGCAGCCAGACTGCAATGAGAGAAGGCAGCACGAAAGGCCAGACCTATTCTGGGACACGTACCCTGAGTCACGGAGTAACAGAGACCAGAGGTGACAGCTGGTCTCTTGGCTTCTCGGTGAACGAGCATCTGGAATATCACTTTGATTTTATAAAGCTCAGTTTAGGGGCATAGAACCCTAGGGAATTTGGAGAAGGACAAGGAGAAGGAATAGTTGGAGGGGAGGAGGACTTGGGGAATCTGATCAGAGGAAAGATTAAAGGAACTAAATATGGGTAGCTGATGGGGGGTTGGTAATGTCTACTAATTCATGATGCCCTAGAAGGCAAGAATTATTATAGTAGGAGATGTTAAAATTAGAAGATAAGAGATGGGAATTGAAAGGCTGAACAGCATAAGAAAATGCTCTGGTCAATTGTATTAGCTTACGCAAGAGGGCTACCATTTCCAAAGGAATTTCAGTGTGTGTGTGTGTGTGTGTGTATGTGTGAGGCCTCCGTTATTTTAGATATTTGAAAGCAGATTTTTAGTGCAGTGGTACCATAAGCTTCTCTGGATCAGAGACCATTGCAGCACAATTATACTTTCATTGCTTGATCAACGTGAATTATACCTGGGGTCACCTGAACTCTAAATTTGGCAAAAAAGTGTCTGAATGCAGCTTCTAGAACCCACAGCCTTAGCAAAGTAACCTCAAAACGCTCCTCCGAAATGTAGGCTTCTTTCAAAAGATTTTGATTTGAGTCTTACAATCTATTCTGTGGTGAGAAAAGGAATTCTATGAAGGCTAAGAAGTAAGGGGCTTAGACTTCACATGGAGGAATCATGGTCCTTCATGGAGAATGCAGGGAGGCCCAGAGAGAGAAGTAGAAGGCAAGGACCACATTCTGGACAAGAACCCATCAATAAGTTTGATAGATGAATCCTAAAGGATGCTGTGACATATGTGGTTCCTGTTACAGGACTGGGGATCTGGTTAAGTGTTTGAAAGTCCATGGAAGACTGACTGTACTAGCAGGGATTTTGATTTGGACTGAAACAAGCCTTCTTTTTGTTAATTCCAGTTTCAAAAACAAAAGTTTGCTGCTAGGTTTGGAGGACAGCTGGGAAAAGCCTCTGGACTTGGATCCATACAGGCCTTCTCAGACATTGGGGGCCTATAACGGGCCAGACATTTTTGCTGTCTATTTTTATTTATAAATAAGTCCTACCTCCCAGGTGCTGGAAAGCTAATCCAGGCTGACAGATTCCCTTACTTGACTGCCTTGGTTTTCAAGGCCTGTGTCACTGCTATTAATAGTAAGCTCTATGTTCTTAAAGAGCTTTTCTGTCTGCTCTGCCAGTCTTGGGGCAGACCTTGGTAAGAAAGATCAAATTGGGGTTAGGCTGGAGGAAGACAGAAGCAATTAAGTAGAGGGACAGAGAGGCACCAAAAGAAGAAAAGCCAGGAATTTCTTGAGGGAAATTAACCTTAAGAGGACTTTGAAACTTTCCTTGATACATTCTTCTAGCAATTGGTTTTAGGGTTTACATAATACAAGAATTAAGGAGCTCAACAGGACCCATGGGTAGATGGAAAGTGCTTTCGATTACCAGATTAGTTGGCTTCTACGAGAAGGGAACTCAGAGATGATCTTTGTTGAGTGAGCTTCTTTTCTGGCTCCCTTTTTCTTAAGCAAGGTTTGGCTTAAAACAGCAATATGTATCCTTTTGCTAGTCTCTTCTTTTGGTTTTCAAAGTGCATTGCATATTTTGGGAGAAATTCCAGTCAATTTTGGTATCTTTGTGTTTTGCTTGTTTATCCTACCGTGGCCCAAAGTCTCAAGCAAAGATTGCACAATGCCCCCAAACACTTTAGAAGCAAAACCTTTACTAATGGAATTCTGGGGAAATAGAATTTATGCTTAACTCCTAGTTAAACATAAAACCCCCTTTGCTTTAATCCTTGATGTTGAAATCCTTTCTAAAATGTTTACGTTTGCTTTTATGTCTGCACACAGTGCATGGATATGATCTAATCTCTCTCTGATGATTCAGCATCTTGCAGCCCCTCAGTTCTAAGTGTTTTATGGTTGGGGGAGAGGGTACAGAAGGTTGGAATGAGCCTAAGCCTTGGTTGAAAAGGCTCTTTTATCTAATTGTGTTTGAATCCTGGAGCCGACTGGCATTCAGTTCTAAAATCCTACAGACTCCAGCCCCCAAATGCTGCAACTCCTTTAGCAGGACCAGAATAAATTGTCTGCTTCCATCTTATCTCCTCTTAGGAAAATTATGAAGCCCTGATAATGAAGACCAGGGCAAGAGCTGTGTCTATAAGCGAGACAAAAACCGTACAGGAACTATTTCCCTGGGGCATGGCTGGGTGTGCCTGACTTTTAGGTCTGAGGCCACTTGCTCCTGAGTTTCTGCCCTGACATGCAAGAGACCTGGATGGGCCCATGAGGCACAGGGATGCTCCTAGCTCTTTTCCAACACAAACAGCTGAGGAAATGTAAATGTATTCATTTATGTGGGGTGGAGGAGTCATACTCCAGTCTGTCTTCCCTTTGAGTTCAAGGAAAAGTACCAGGTTGGAAGACATAAATAGCCCATCCAAAGACAATTTTGAAAATCCCCTCTCTCTCACCCTTTCCATCCCAGCTGCCAGAGTGATGGGTCACTCGAGAAGGACAAGAACATGATAGAAGGTCAGTATTCCTATTTGCCTTGGCTTCTTTTGCTTGTGACAACGACGAGAGAACCCACTGCATTGAAACTTCTGCACCACCTTTGTCAGCTAAAGGATTTACAGCATTTATGAAGTCAATGGCCAAATAAATTAGAGCTGTGTCAAGGACGACAGGAGTTAGTCAAGGGAGCCCCGTGGTGCCTTGCTCATCATGAATGATGTATAGAATGAGGTAATGCAACCAAAATTAAGTGAGAGCTGCAGAGTCACTTTCCACACAGCTGGGAGTGAAGCTTTTTGATGACCATACGATTTTTAAAAATGTCCTGGAGCATCAGAAGGCCGGAATTCTAGAAATGCATTGCCTTGCAACCTTATGTATGTCACAGGTATATCTGGTTTTCAAGGGAAGTAAGCTGTCTCCAAAGGAGAATGCCACAGATATTGACATTGGGAGGTTTGGGAATGCCTTTCACTCCAGTTGTTCCTTGGTCTCCATCTGTGGTCTGGGCCTTCCAGCCTAGAGAATCAGCATGATTGCTATTGGAAACCTGGGAGATGGGAAGGTATGATTGGAGGGGATCAAAAGTGAAAATCTGGGGGCTTCCCTGGTGGCGCAGTGGTTGAGAGTCCGCCTGCCGATGCAGGGGACACGGGTTCGTGCCCCGGTCCGGGAGGATCCCACATGCCGCGGAGTGGCTAGGCCTGTGAGCCATGGCCGCTGAGCCTGTGCGTCCGGAGCCTGTGCTCCATAACGGGAGAGGCCACAACAGTGAGAGGCCCGCGTACGGAAAAAAAAAAAAAAAAAAAAGTGAAAATCTGAAATGGGGCAGTATATCTTGAGGGAATTAATTGGCTAATGTAGAGTTTATAAAAAGAGCAGCCTCCATGATCCACTTAGAACTTTTACCTGCCTTGAGCTTTCCTTTACTTGAGGCTGTATTTCTAATGTTTACCATCAGCTGACTTTTCAGGCTCGTGGACTTTCCTTCTGAGGAAGGGAGTCAGGGAGACATGGGTTAGCCCCTGTTCTGGCTGTGTAGCCTTGGGTCTCATCTGCAAATGGAGAGAGACCATCTGCCACAAAATGTGGTTTTGAAAATTGACGTAGTGTCAGTGGCCAAAAAATATCAATTCTCTCCTTCTCTCTATTTTCCCTTTCTCTTTTTCCTTTTCCTGTTGACGTTTCCCATTAATACTCTAGTAGATGTTTACCTTGAAGCTGATAAAACTTCTGCTTATAAAGTGGGCTCTGGGCCTGCTCTTTTTGGAAATTCTGCTTTAGCCAATTAGTTCCCTTTGATATATTCAGAGGATTATGAGAGAGAGAGAGAGAGAGAGAGAGAGAGAAACCACTATTTAGGGAGTCATTTTGAGTGCATACGAGGATTAAGAAAGGGGTAAGAAAGAAGGCATTTTATTCACCATGGGTAAAAAAGGAACACGATTCTTATAATCCAGTTGTTTTCTACAGTGTCCTGAGCATTAGCAAGAAACAGTGTGAAAGACAAGAAAAAAGATTTTCTATGGACCTGTGTTTGTTTGACATTTGATTTTGTTCTGTCTACATTATTTGGGAAACTCCCAAGCTGAGAAATGTTTGCAAGGAAGCTATTCCCTGGGGTTCCTGCAGAAGCAAACACAAAACAGATATAGTGGGATGAACCCTTAATCCGGGTCTCTCTGGATTCCCACAGATAAATACCTGCTGAACATGAGCTCATGATATATAGTTGTAAAATACACAAGAAGACAAGCTACCATGAATGTACATTAGTAGATTTTTAAAAACACATTAGAATTAGATAGTTTCCAATAATTTTAGATAGTGGAGTTATTGGGTAGAAGCTATGAAACTAACGTTTTAAGTAATTAAAGACACATAATAGGGAATTTAAAATATGAGAAAAGAACAAACTATTATAAAAAATAATTTTAAAAAAAGAAAAGGCAAATTTGAAAGAACTTACTAGAACTTCCAGAAGGGAATGTAACTGAATGCAATTGAAGTGAGGATTAGTAAGTGGAAAGTAGATCTAATAAAATTACCTGGGAACTAGCACTGAGAGATAAAGTGATGGGAAATATATAAAACAGGTGAAAATACATGTAGAACAGAATTAAAAGGTTTATATATGTTAATCAGAGGTCCTGAAGGAAAGAATAAAGGAAGTAGGGGAAAAGCAATTCTTTTTTTTTGAATTTTATTTTATTTTTTTTAATACAGCAGGTTCTTATTAGTTATCTGTTTTATACATATTAATGTATATATGTCAATCCCAATCTCCAGTTCATCCCACTCCCACCCCTGCTTTCCCTCCTTGGTGTCCATATGTTTGTTCTCTACATCTGTGTCTCTATTTCTGCCTTGCAAAGTGGTTCATCTGTACCATTTTTCTAGATTCAACATATGTATTAATATATGATATTTGTTTTTCTCTTTCTGACTTACTTCACTCTGTATGACAGTCTCTAGATCCACCCACGTCTCTGCAAATGACCCAATTTCATTCCTTTTTATGGCTGAGTAATATTCCATTGTATATATGTACCACATCTTCTTTATCCATTCCTCTGTCGTTGGGCATTTAGGTTGCTTCCATGACCTATTGAAAATAGTGCTGCAGTGAACATTGGGGTGCATGCATCTTTTTGAAATATGGTTTTCTCTGGGTATATGCCCAGTAGTGAGATTGCTGGGTCATATGGTAGTTCTAGTTTTAGTTTTTTAAGGAACCTCCATACTGTTCTCCATAGTGGCTGTATCAATTTACATTCCCACCAATAGTGCAAGAGGGTTTCCTTTTCTCCACGCCCTCTCCAGCATTTGTTGTTTGTAGGTTTTCTGATGATGGCCATTCTGACCGGTGTGAGGTGATACTTCATTGTAGTTCTGATTTGCATTTCTCTAATAATTAGTGATGTTGAGCAGCTTTTCATGTGCTTCTTGGCCATCTGTATGTCTTCTTTGGAGAAATGTCTATTTAGGTCTTCTGCCCATGTTTTGATTGGGTTGTTTGTTTTCTTAATATTGAGCTGCATGAGCTGTTTATATATTTTGGAGATTAATCCTTTGTCCATTGATTCGTTTGCAAATATTTTCTCCCATTCTGAGGGTTGTCTTTTCATCTGTTTATGGTTTCCTTTGCTGTGCAAAAGCTTTTGTCTCATTAGGTCCCATTTGTTTATTTTTGTCTTTATTTCCATTACTCTAGGAGATGGGTCAAAAAAGATCTTGCTGTGATTTGTGTCAAAGAGTGTTCTTCCTATGTTTTCCTCTAAGAGTTTTATAGTGTCCAGTCTTACAGTTAGGTCTTTAATCCATTTTGAGTTTATTTTTGTGTATGGTGTTAGGGAGTGTTCTAATTTCATTCTTTTACATGTGGGGAGAAAAGCAATTCTTGAAGAGATAATGACTAAGAATTTTCCAGAGTTGGGACTTCCCTGGTAGTCCGGGGGTAAGACTCCATGCTCCCAATGGAGGGGGCCTGGGTTCAATCCCTGGCTGGGCAACTAGATCCCACATGCATGCAATAAGAGCCTTCATGCTGCAACTAAAGATCCTGCATGCCGCAACTAAGACCCGGACCAGCCAAAATACACTAGACTTACTGAAATGAAATCTAAGAACTCAAAAGACAAAGAGGAAGTCTTAGAAACAGTAAAAAAGAAACAGTATATTATTTATAAGAACTGACAACAGACTTTTCAAGAGCAAAAAGAAGAATAATATTTTCAACAGGCACAGGTCCATGGAAACTCTGTTTTCTTGTTTTTCAAGCAGTATCTTGCTAATGCTCAGGACGCTGTAGAAAACAAATGGATTATAAGAATCTTGCTCCTTTTTTACCCTTGGTGGATAAAATGCCCTCTTTCTTTCCTCTTTCCTAGTCCTCATATTCACCCAATGTGATTCCCTAAATAGTGTTCCGCTCCCCACTCTGGTAATCCTCAGAATATATCCTAACAAAGGGAGCTAATTGGCTAAAGGGTAAAGATAAAATTTTGTTATTACACCCCCATTTTTGAATGATCATTTGGCTGAGCATCAGATTATTCCGTAACATATTAAATTCAGAAATTAGGAGTGAGAAGCAAGAAGGAATGATGAACACATAAGTTAGTAAACATGAGATAAATCTAAATTAGTATTGACTCTACAAAATAACAGTGTCAACAATGGCATGATTTAGAGGTAAAAAGACAAGGAAAATTAAAAGCTGTACACAAGTAATATGCCAGACAGGAAGGCACTGATTGGATTTAAAGTATTCTAAGTTCTTGTATTGTTTAGGAGGAAGATAGAGATATAGATTAAACATAAGCTTTGTTAAGGTAGGTATGCACATTAAAACTTCAGAATAACCACTAAAAAGAAGAAGAAGAAGAAGAAGAAGAAGAAGAAGAAGAAGAAGAAGAAATATATAACTTCCAAACAAGGAGAGAAGGGGCAAAAAAAATAAAGAAAATTCATTTAATGCATTAGAACCCAAAATAGGAGATAAATATAACTTAGAGTAAATAGGAAACACAAAATAAAATGGTAGTAATCTATTCAAATATGTCAGTAGTGGGGCTTCCCTGGTGGCACAGTGGTTGAGAGTCTGCCTGCCGATGCAGGGGACACGGGTTCGTGCCCCGGTCTGGGAGGATCCCACATGCCACGGAATGGCTGGGCCCGTGAGCCATGGCCGCTGAGCCTGCGCGTCCGGAGCCTGTGCTCCGCAATGGGAGAGGCCACAGCAGTGAGAGGCCCGCATACCGCAAAAAAAAAAAAAAAAAATGTCTGTAGTTACAACAAATGTAAATGGACTAACTCTCCTGTTAAAAGATCAGGGTTATCATATTGAATTGAAAAGAAAAGCAAAACAAAAGACAGAGACATATCTATTACATAAAGACCCCAAAGTTAAAAGTGAAAGCATGACAAAAGATACACCAGTCATATTTGAATCAAAAGAAAGCTTATAGGGACTTCCCTGATGGTGCTGTGGTTAAGAATCCACCTGCCAATGCAGGGGACATGGGTTCGAACCCTGGTCTGGGAAGATCCCACATGCTGCAGAACAACTAAGCCCATGCCCTGCAACTACTGAGCTTGTGCTCTAGAGCCCATGACTCACAACTACTGAGCCCAAGTGCCACAACTACTGAAGCCTGCATGCTCTAGATCCTGCCTGCCACAACTACTGAAGCCCACGTGCCTGGAGCCCATGCTCCACAACAAGAAAGCCACTGCAATGAGAAGCCCATGCACCGCAATAAAGAGTAGCCCCCACTCGCCACAACTAGAGAAAGCCTATGCACAGCAACAAAGACCCAACGCAGCCAATAAATAAATAATAAAATAAAATAAATTTTAAAAACCAGAAAGCTGATATAGCTAAATTAAAATCATACAAAGTAGTGTTTATCTCTTAGAGGTAAAGATGATCCTTAAATAAGGAAAAAGGAAACAGTATGCTAGGAAAATACAAATTCTTTTCAAGGACTCATGGGGCATTTAAAAAAACCTCATGTACCTTTATAGAGAAAGTCTTGGTAAATACGGTAAATACCAAAAAATCATATATACAACAAGTTCTCTGACCACAGTGGGATTAAATGAGAAAACAATAGGTAGAAATTTTAAAAACCCAGTATTTTTGGAAATTAAAAATAACTTTATTACTAGATAAATAATGAATAACAATGGAGACAAAATTTATAATTAAACAATAATGAAAATGTCACAGATAAGAGTAGTGTGATAGAGCTAAAATGCTACTTAGAGTGTAATTGGCAGCCTTAACTGCTTCCATTGTAAGTGAAGAAAATCAGGATTTAATGAATTAAGAATCTAGTAACAGAACAGAATAACTCACAAGAATTAAAAGGAAGGAAAATATGAGACGGGGAACATAAACTAATAAAATCGAATGCTATGGACTTATATATACTACCAAATGTAAAATAGATAGCTAGTGGGAAGCAGCCGCATAGCACAGGGAGATCAGCTTGGTGCTTTGTGACCACCTAGAGGGGCGGGATAGAGTGGGTGGGAGGGAGACGCAAGAGAGAGGGGATATGGGGATATATGTATATGTATAGCTGATTCACTTTGTTATAAAGCAGAAACTAACACACCATTGTAAAGCAATTATACTCCAATAAAGCTGTTAAGAAAAAAAAAATCGAATGCTAAAAACTAGGAAAGTTCAACAAAATCTAAGAACTGACCTTCTTGTTCTCCTTTATGCATTCTGTCCCTAGGAAGGTAGGATGATTTACGTAATTAGTACATTTGAGAGGAATAAGCTGAGCTTACTGACCTCAGCTCTGCCCTTCTTTCCGGGCAAATGCATCTGGAGAAAGCATATGTTTCCCTCTGCTCCCTCGTGTCATAGACTTTACCCGGGCAGCCCTTTCAGGGTATTCTGCTTAGTCAGTCAGTCAGTCAGTCAGTCAGTCAGTCAGTCAGTCAAATTCTGGCTCTCATATTAAGATAAAAACCTCCCACCTAAACTTTATCAGTAATAAAGTTACTCCTTTATTGGATTTCTCAATTTGTTCATAATCTGGGCAGGAAAGAGGGAAAGCACAAATAAAATTTTTTAGGAATGAATAAGGAAACATGGTAAGATTTAGTAGATATTAAAAAATAAATAGAGTATACTATGGCTAACCAAATACCCGTAAAGTTTAAAACTTTGATGAAGTAGACTGTTTCATAGAAAAATAGAAATTTACCAAAACTGACTCAAGAGGAAACAGACAAGTAGTTATAGTCATTAACAAAATTCAGTTTTTTGAAAAAAATCTACACATATACATGTGCATGAGGATACACAAACATTCCAAACTTCTCATTTACAGGTGTGTTCTATCAAACATCCAATCTTATACACATGTTCCAGATAATAAAAAGAGTGAATGCCATTTTATGAAACTAGTGTAACTTTGATAGAAAATCAAAGTTTGATCAGTACTAAAAACAGAAAAAGTCAACATGAAAAAGGAAATTTGGAGGCCAATAATCACTAATACACATAGGACCAAAAATCGTAAATAAAATATTTACAAGTCAGTATCCAACTGTATCTTTATGAGTTTTATATATGCGTATTTGTGTACATGTGTGTGTGTGTGTAAACCAAGTAGGGCTTACTAAGTACTAATGTAAAGAAGGTTTAACAATAGAACCCCTTTTAATGTAACATTAACTAAAGAAGAAATATAATCATTTAAATTGAAGCAGAAAAGGCACTTGAAAATTCAATATATTTTCATGACAACAGATTTTTAGTAAAATGGAAAAGAAGCATTTGATAAAGCATACCTACCAAAATTTTAGAGTAAATATTATACCCCATGATATTACCTTCAGAGGGGGATAAGACAAGAACGCTTGTCATCACAGTATCTATTTATCAGTGTACTGGAGATTCTGGTCAGTGATGGCAGACAAGAAAAAGAAATGGAAGCTGTAAAGGCTGGAAAGGAAGGAAAACCTTTCTCTTTTTTAAATTTATAAGTGTTTGTCTTTATTTTTCTTTCTTTTTTAAATTTTTGTATTGGAGTAGAGTTGATTAACGGTGTTGTGTTAGTTTCAGGTGGACAGTTTTTCTTGTTTATTAGACAATGTACTTACATATCCAAGAGAAGCTGTCAAGTAATTCAAGGATTGGATAAAAGAGTTTTGGCAGTTGAGCTCCAGGGAAGCTGACTCTGAGCAGAGATTAGCCTGCAGAGAGGTTGTTAGGTTGTGCTCTTGATATCAACACCTATGGAAAGAAAGGGTGTGACTGTGCAAAGGGAGAAGTTGAGCTGCAATGCGGTCCTAAAGGAGGGCCCAGACAGCCCCATGGGAAGATCTGAAGCTGGCAAGTCCCTGCAGAATCGTCCCAAGTTGGGATGAGGAAGCCCTGCCTTTCCATCCCCAAGTTGACCACTTTTGAGGGGTGGGATGCTGCAGGAAGGGGAGTGGCTCTGGGCTTGCCTGCTGCTTCCCACCAAGACACTTCTTGAAGAGGGCTGAGAGAGGAGGTCTAACTGCTGGCATTACTTCCTGCACCTCAGGGGATAAATTCTTTAGTCTTGAAGGGGATGTGGGTGGCACTGGGATCTACTTATTCATCTAAGTTCTGGGAGCCATCTCTTCAGGATTCCTGTGGGAGCTTTTTCCTTGGGGGACACTTGTAAGAGGAAGATGAGTGGGATGAACTATAGCTCCCCTTGTTGTAGCTGCTCTTGGGGCCACATACGATACTCATCGATCCCTGCTTTACTTGGCGTGCCAGATCCGTCCCCCTCCCCCCTCTTAGCACCTGTACTAGTCTCAGTGGCTTACCTGGTGGGTGACCCAGATCCTCATTGCTGAGAGGTCTGACACCCTGGTCACTGATGCCCTTCTTAAGCCAAGGTTGCCACAACTGTCCAGGGACCATCAAAACTGAGCAAGAAACTACCAAGAGGCACCCAGGTGCATCACTTAAATGCCAAATATATTCTTCCCTGCCTACGTTATGAAACAGCAACCCTGCCTTCTCCTGGTAATCAGAGTTAATACCCCTGCCTCTGTGAACCTGCCACTTGTTATGATAATTGCATCTCCCCGGCTTCTAACAATTAAGTGCTACCATCTGGCCTCTGTTATTTCAGGGTCCTAGTGTCATCATTGCTCTCAGTGAGCCAGGCTCTGTAAGGGCCTCTGACTGTCATTCCTGGCCTGCAGATGGGAGCCACCACTGAGCTTAGGGAGGCCAGTGCCCCTCTCACCAGCACATTCTTTATTGTTTGGGCCCTCCCATGGAGCATCGTCATCCTATGGATCTTTCAGTTTGACCCTGTAAGTCCACTCTTGTAGGCCTACTTATCTGAGTATTTCTTCTACTTTCTTCCTTGGCATTCTCCCTTCACTTAGTGAGGGCTAGGGTGAAGCAAACTTTTTCTATAAAGGGTCAGAAAGTAAATATTTTAGGCTTTGTGGGCCACAAACAGCCTTGTTTGCATATCTTTGTTTATTTTTTATAAACCTTTAAAAATGGAAAAGACATTCTTAGCTTGCGGGCTGTACAAAAATAAGGCACAGGCTGGATTTGGCCAGCAGACTGTAGTTTGCGAACCCCTGGGGCATCACTTTTTCATGCTTCTGGGAGCCGTCCTAGCAGGGTGTTTGCACAATCTCCCAGGTCCTTAACTGGACCCCTGTTAAATCCCATGTCCTGTCACAGTGCCCTAAACACTCCCTTCAACTTTATCTTCTCTTCCCTTGAGCCAGCAGCCTCAGGATCCAGTCCAGTGCATACTCTCTTGGCTCTCGCTGGGACATGTTTTCTAGGTCCTGTAGCTCCTTTTTGTTCTCTTTTCTTCCTAATCAGGATCAGCATGTCCTGGACCGGGTTAACCTTAGTTATTGTACTTGTTGCCAGGAGGGGGGGGGGTGGGGGAAGGTCCCAAAGGGGATACATGTTGTCCTGCAGGAGAGAGGCCTCTTCAATATGTACAAGTGAGGGGGAAAGAATTAGACCTGAACAGGGAGGGGCGGGCCATTTCTGCAAGTTCAGAGGGTGCCAGGAGATTAAAGAGTTTCATAAACCCAGGCGTCCTCATTCCTGTGACAGGGTTCACTCTTTCCCAGCCCGGGCTCTGAACTTACATAGCCGACCTGCATGAACTGAGAGCTTCATCTTCTTTGGAGCTCTGCTTCCCTTGTGAGTAAGTCCTGGGCATGGTCCTTAGCATTTCTTCACTCTTCCCTCAGGCTGCATGATGTGAGAGCCACTTGATGTATATGATGCTATGAAGATCCTTTGGCTTTCACATTTAGTTTTTAACTGACAATTTCTGTTTGTCTTTCTCTTTTTCAGAGGATTAATGAATCTTAGCTATAGCCACCCAATTCCACTATTCTTGTTATTATTTGCCCCTTATATCTCAAATGCCTGATAAATTACATTCTTTTGTGCACTCTCTTTCACCAGAATACCCTCTCAGTTTACCACTGATGGAAGTTTTAACAATTTCACCTCTACCTTTTGCCAGTGATGGGTCCTCATCGTCAGTCATGCAGAGGATGACCCAATTCCCAAATCTCATTTTAGCATCTGCTTTCATGGCCTGTTTCAGGTTGGGTTCTCCAGGAAGCAGACTCTGAGACAGAGATTAACCTGCAGGAAGCATGCTCTTGAGGTAGATACCTGTGGACAGGACGAGAAAGAAGCAGGACTGAATCGAGGAGAAGATGAGCTGGGATGTAGTCTCAATGAAGACCTTGGTAGGAAAGCTGTGGAACTGGAATGGCCCTTCAAAGTTGTCCCAGCTGATAAGAGGGGGATGAGTTCTTATTCCCTGACAATCAGTCTTTGCATGGGGATTCCACAGAAAAGAGACGTGGCCTTAGGTAAGGCACTTTCTAGAGAGGACCACCAGCTGTGGGGTGTTTGCCAGTGGCACTTCCCACTGAAGGCAACTAAGCCCTTCAGTCTTAAAGGGAGATCTAAGTGGCACATCACAGCATTCACTACGAAGATCCCTAAACACTGGCCACAAATGTAGGGAATTTTCAGAGTTAGAAAATATAATGACACCTTTTAAAAGAATAACAAAAATTCTAAGGTGTCTGGGAATAAATCTAACCAACTTTTACGACATCTTAAGAAAAAATGGTAACTTTATTGAAAGACATTAAAGTAGACTTAAATAAATAGATATATCATGTTTATGAATGGCAAGATTTAGTATTTTCAAGATGTTAATGCTCAGATTAATATAAAATTCAAAATCCCAATAGCTTTTAAAAATTTGACAATATTATTCTAAAATTGATTATTATTCTAAAATATGAAAAAACAAAGGGCCAAGAATAGCCAAAACAAGTTTAAAGTCAGAACAAGGCAAGAGGACTTGCCCTACTGGATAACCAGATCTATTAAAAATTAAAATAATCAAAATAGGAAGTTAGTGCTTTGGAATATAGACTAGCACAATCTAATAAAGATTTTACCCTTGTTTGAATAAATACTTAATACATGATTGTAGTAGCTTTGTAAATTAGTGGGAAAACAGATTTTTAAAAAATGGTGTTAAGACAACTGATTATTTCTATAGGGAAAGATAAAATTATAACTGTTTTGGTCCATGTATAAAAATTTGATTCCAAGTAGATTGAATGTGTATGAATTGTAAAACTTTAAAAGTTTTACAAGAAAATACATAGAAATCTTTATGACTTTGAGGTAGGAAAAGACTTCTCAAACAAGTCTTATTTGAGACTTGTCCTGAAAACCACATATCATAAAGGAAAATACTGATAACTTTGACGCCTTCAAAAGTTTTGTACAGCAAAGACAACTTAAATAAATGACAAGTCATGACGTGAGAGAAGATATTTGCAATATATGTAACTGATAGAGAAATAATATCTGGAATACTTAAAGAACTCCCCAAAAAGCAATGAGAAAAAGACAAGTTAACGTATCAATAGGTGAAGGATAAGAGCAGGCAATTCAGAGAAGATGAGCCATGAATGGCCAATATGCTTTTGAAAAGCTGTCCACTTTTCCTCAGTGACCTGGGAAAAATTCATGAACACCATAATGAAATACTTTTTCACATCCATCAGTTTTACAAAAACGGAGAAAGTTGCCAGTTCCAAGTGTTGGTGAGGATGTGGCGCAAGAAAATATTCATACTCTGCTAGTGGGGGTGTAAAGTGGGAGTGTACATTGGAACAACCACTTTGGAAAGCAATTTAGAACATCAAATAAAATTTGGAGTGAACTTAATTTTCACCCCAGCAATCCTCTGCTACGCTAGGGAAATTTTTTTCACATGTGGATTAGAACGCTCAATTTAGTATTATTTGTAATGGATGGAAATTGGAAACAGCTTTAACTTCCATTCACTGGTGAATGGATAAGTTGAAGTATCTTCATACAAAGACATATTATACTGAAGTTAAAGGGATCTAGAATCACATGTGTCAATGTGGATGAAACTTAAAAGTAAAATCTTGAACCAAAAAAACACCAAACCCAAAACCAAGTTGCAGAATATTTATAGTATAAGGCTATATATTCTTTTTGAATATACACACATTATATGTATGTAGTTCAATGTAACTGCACAGATTACATACATGTAATGTTACATACATTGCATATATTTAATGTTCCATATTACATGCATTACACATATTATACATATATTACATATATTTTATAATATTTTATGAAATATTATGAAAGCATGAATGAAAGTGGAAAACACCAAATTAAAGATGGTAATTCCTTTTGTAGAGGGGAGTGTGAGAAGGAGAAGAATGGGATTGAGGAGGGGGCTTTCATCCTATCTGCAATATTTTTTTTTCCCCTTAAAAACTCTAAAGCTCTAAAATTAAAAGGCAAAATTTTAAGCTTTGACAAAACTGAGTGGTGAGTACATGAATGTTCATTGTTTTATTTTCTACTTTTTGGTATGTTTGCACTACAGAATTTAGGGAAAAAATTAAGAAGTTTAAATAAATGGATTGTCTAAGGAAAATCTATTATTGTGATTTGATTAAAATTAGAGTTATAAATCCTTGTTTCTGACCAGTGAAACCCAACTTTCATGGAATTTAGCCTGATAAACTCTATCTCAGACTCTACAGGAACCCTGAAAGAGGATAGTTAGATGAACCCCAAAAAATCAAGTGTACTGAGAGTAATCAGATGGGATCTCTTTAGTCTGTCTTCTCTGGGGACTTTGAGGATGGGATGGGGAAAAGAATGTTGGTTCAGGGAAAACCTCAGAGATCAGGAGCTTTGAAGGAGATTTAGCAACTTGTACAGGACCTAGTCCAAGGTCTCTCTGTCTCTGCTGTCAGGATCAGGCTTCCTACCATTCATGTCACCCCCTGCATCCTCGCATCTCTGTGGGCTTGTTGCTCTAGGTGTCCTGGTCAAAGAAGCTGTGAAGCTGTGACATTCCAGGCCTTCCTGTTAGGGAAGGAGCATGGAGGCAGCACAGCTGACAACATCCCCTGTCTGTTCAGTGGAAATGGAAAGATTGGGCTGTGCTGGGAAGGTTGGCGATCACAGCCATGAGGAGGGAAACCTTGGCAAGTCAGCGTTGGAAGGGACTTTAGAGACTGCGGAGTTAGTCTTTTGTGTGTGCGTGTTCAAATGTTTTATTGCAACAGAGTATATAAAGCAGATGACCATGAAACTGCTCTGGTTAGAGAAAATGAGGGGACCCCAAAGAATGGTCCTTTGTGCTCCTGCTTCCCCCTCTCTACCCCTCCCCTCTCACTCATACCCCTGCCAGTCCCTGACCAGGCTGTAGGAAGCACATGGTGTAAAATGCTGGTTCACATCCAAGCCCTTCATTTGATAGATGAGGATATTCACGTCTAGTGGGATCCTGTGATTTGCTCAAGGTTACCCTCAGCTGGTGGGGGTAGATCCCCTTGACCCCTGCCAGTACTCTGTCTACCTAACCCTTCAAGCAGTTTCTTGATTTTCTTGTAAATGAGCCACTATCAGTAGTCTATATTAGTTTTTAATTCCTTTGTTTATTCATTCTCTGTATTCTAGATTTTTTAAAAAACACAATATTGAGTGTATTTATAACAATCTATGATATTATCATCCTGCTGTGTTACATCATTTTATTTCACTGAGCTCCACGTGAAGGAATCAGAGTTAATTCTTTTTTTTTTTTTTTTTTTTTTTTTTTTTTTTTGCGGTATGCTGGCCTCTCACTGCTGTGGCCTCTCCCGTTGCGGAGCACAGGCTCCGGACGCGCAGGCTCAGCGGCCATGGCTCACGGGCCCAGCCGCTGCGCGGCCTGTGGGATCTTCCCGGACCGGGGCACAAACCCGTGTCCCCTGCATCGGCAGGCAGACTCTCAACCACTGCGCCACCAGGGAAGCCCAGAGTTAATTCTTAAGTGTTATGATGATGGAGGAGGGAAGAGGGATCCAGACTGATTCCATGTGGGGAGATAGGAGATCAATGTTAAGAAGGAGAGGAATATCTCACTCTGCCTGTTCTCCCCAGGCGGCTCTCTCCTAAACCCCACTCTGTTAGATAATAATTTGGTTTATTAAGCTGCATTTTTAAAATGCCCACATCTCCCCTGCAGGTAAGATCCATTGATCACTTGCACCACAAACTGAATATTAATGACGTTTCTAGAGCACTTTCTACATGCCAGGCACTGTGCTCAGTGCTTCACACGCATTATCTTATATAATCCACATCATAGTGGTATGAACCAAATACAATTATTATCTTCATTTACAGAAGATAAATGGAGGTTTATAGAGATTAAGTATTTCACTCAAAAGCACACAGCTAATAACTAGCAGAGTCAAGATCTGAGTTCATGCTCTTAGAGGCTATGCTGTCCTGTGATGGACAGTCACTTTCATACCCGATACTCAGAGAATGGGTGTTTCACTGGATGTGTGGAAGAAGGGGTAATTAATTACAGAGCAGGTGAACATGGCTGGGTGCGGCTTTCCTCCCCATTTTACAACATGCCTTAAGTTACTTCTGTATTGATTTTGATATGAGATTCCCAAGAATAAATAAAGTATAAAAGAAGAAGACATCTAAATATCGCCAAATTGTAAGAACCAAAAACTGCACTTTAAGTATAAGATTTGCTGTAAAACACTTACATGAATGAGAGCATAATTTCTGGAGGAGCTAAATGCTATCAGCCCCGATTTCCTATCGCCTTTGTAGACTTTCAGTTCTTAAAATCAGCTTTATAGTGAGAAGGAACTGTTAGGGACATTTACGTAATATAAAAGTTAATTATTGATTATCTATTTCAAAGAGAGGTAAGCTGAGTCTTTGAAATAATACTTTTAAAAAATCTCTTTTTGCAAATGGTGTCAGTCTTCACATCATTCGAATACATTTGCAAGTAACAGATTACCAAACTCAAATGGGCTTAAACAACAAGGCTATTTATTAGGTCTTATAGAAGGCAGTTTGGAAATAGAGGGGGCTTAAAGTTTGATTGATTCAGTAACTCAAAAAGTGTCATCAGAGGGTCAGGTTCTCTCCATCTCTTTATTGTGTCTTAAAATTTGGCTTCATTCTTGGGTTGGTTTTCCTTGTGTTCGCAAAGTGGCTGCCAGCAGCATTTGGGGCTAGAAGCCTCCTTATTCACATACAGTGAGGGAGAGAAAACCAGCTTCCTATTGCTGTCCCTCAAGAACAAAGAAGAACATTCCTGGAAGCCTCCTTTCCTTCTCACTGGCCAGAATCAAGGGTCACAGGACCATTTCTTAGCCAATCTCTGGGAAATGGGTTGAGATTGCTCATAGGCAGCCAGACCTGTCTTTTTAAATGAGGTCATTCCCTCAGACATCATTGCTTTTTCTCCATAAGAGGGAAGTGGAATGTATGTTACAGAGGCAACCACAATCCCCAGTGTAGAATTTGCCTACACCAGATGGGTACCATGATTCATTGACATATTCAAGAGACATGTATTAAATAAATATCTACCATCTGCTCAGAACCAAGAGATTCTAAAGAAAAGTTACACATGAATACATTTTCCTATTAGGTGACAAAATGACAAACTATGGCTCATGCCCCTTCTGCTTTCTCTTCCCTACCCTTCGGTGTAAGCACTTAACAAAAATCCCAACACAGCCAAAGATTGGACTAAAGATGGAAACTGAGCCCAAATTGATGGCTCCAAAACAAGGAAACTGGCCAAATTCAGTCAACAAGTTAGTTACTAACCAATTATTTTATTAAACACCATCCTTTAGAAGAATCAATCTTCCTTTTTGTACAGACCAGCTTCCCTTTATCAGGTGATAGATTGCTCTGACTTAAGCTTTAGCTCTTGAGAACACTGGGTATGCATCTCCACAACCCACAACTCATCAGTTTAACAGCTATAGCAGCTTTACTCTTGGGCTTAGTATATTACATACTTACATCTTTTATATCGAGAGGGGTAGGAGAAGGGCTCAACAATTCTTATATGCAGAGCTCAGAGTGCCCTGTGTTGGTAAAATAATTTCATTTGTAAGTGTGGACTACCTTCAGAAGCTCTTCCCTTGAAAGCGATTGAGATATGGGAGCTGGGAACAAGTTATGAGTTGTCTTATACTGTGGTTTAGCAAGATTTGAAGTTGGTCAGATAAACAATCTTCACTCTCTCCTTTTTTTTTTTTTTTAACAGCCTAGCTGACTGCACCTGCCTCTTTATTAACCGCAGAAAAGTGAGAACCTAGCAACATGAAATTAAATCTTTTTCTGCTTTGGCACCAGTATGCCCATGGAGAGTGCTAAAGACATGTGGAAGATTTAATGCTTAGGGAGAGCAAAAGATTATTTGCTTCTGCTCCAGCAACAGAGCTATTCTAAGAGCTCTGATTGCTAAAGAGAGGCACGGCACAGGCATGGCCCCCCTTTCTGTCTCTTGCTTAGACTTTTAAATTCTTGTTGGTTTATTTATTTGTCAAAGCGATTATAGTGTAGTCTAGAGCAGTGGCTTTTGAGTTCGTTCTTCTAGGTGACTCCCAGGCTGATTACTAATAGTATTTCTGTTTATAAAGAGATAATAATCTACATTTTTGCTTTTGGCATCATTTTGTCATTGAACTGTTGGTTCATAAATCCCAGGAAGCATTTTCTTCTAATTCTAGCAAGTGTTGTGATGGTGGAAGTGAATAGAGAGAGGTGAGGAGGAGAGAGATGTGAAAGTAGGTGAGCTGAGGATTATTTTGCTGTGCCAACGTGGAAACATGGGGCTTCGAATTGCCACAGTCCAAAATTCATGTGGCTTTTCAGAGCTCAGCCTCTCGCCTTCACATGACTTTATACTTTATGAGTTTTGTTTCTCACGGCTATTAGATGCCAACTCTCCAAACTATTCTGCACTGCTCCACATTTCTTTTACCATGCAGACCTTTATCCCAGTCTGAATATGGATCCCACCTGTGTCAGAATATTTCATACACAGAGTTTAAGACCCACTACACCAGAACCATAAGAATACTCTTGAGTTTGCTGAAGAATGAGATTAGCAAAACGTGAGGCTTTCTGGTTGAGTCCACTTCCAGCCTGTCTACATGACTGATTTTTTTTTTTTAACATCAAGGACTTGGTGTTTTGGTAAGTTGGAGACTCACTGAATGTCCTCCCCATTGTTCTTCAACCCAGTAAATGTAATATTATCCACGCTTTGTTTAGATTAGAAACATAGGAACAATCCCTAATGCTTCCTTTTTTGTTATTCCTCACATCTATTTCCTTCTGAATTCCTGTGGTTCTCCCTACAAAATACACATCGAATGTGTCAACTTCATCTCTGTGGTCAATGTCCTCACCCCAACCGCCATCATCTCTAATCCTCAAGAATGTTCTGTCTTGTTTCCTTGGCTCAATCCTTGCTTATCTACAATCCATTTTCCACCTTGAGCCCATTTTTCTTTTCTTTCCTTTCCTTTCCTTTCCTTTCCTTTCCTTTCCTTTCCTTTCCTTTCCTTTCCTTTCCTTTCCTTTCCTTTCCTTTCCTTCCTTCCTTCCTTCCCTCCCTCCCTCCCTCCCTCCCTCCCTCCCTCCTTCCTTTTTGTATTTTTTGGCAGTGTGGCACAGCTTGTGGGATCTTAGTTCCTGACCAGGGATTGAACTTGGGCCCTCTGCAATGAAAGTGCGGTGTCCTAACCACTGGACTGCCAGGGAATTCCCCCTTTTAAAAAAAAGTATATATTTAATTGGAGTATAGTTCATTTACAATGTTGTGTTAGTTTCTGGTGCACAGCAAGGTGATTCAGTTATACATATATGTCTTCTTTTTCATATTCTTTTCCATTATGGTTTATCACAGGTTATCGAATATAGCTCCCTGTGCTATACGGTAGGACCTTGTTGTTTATCCATTCCATATATAATAGTTTGCATCTGCTAATCCCAGATTCCCAATCCATCCCTCCCCACCCCCACCCCGCCCCCTTGGCAACCACAAGTCTGTTCTCTGTGTCTGTGAGTCTGTTTCGGTTTCGTAGATAAGTTCATTTGTGTCATATTTTAGATTCCACATATAAGTGATATCATATAGTATTTGTCTTTCTCTGTCTGACTGACTTCATTTAGTATGATAATCTCTAGGTCCATCCATGTTGCTGCAAATGGCATTATTTCATTCTTTCAGAATTTTCTTTTAAAAATACAAATCAGGGTATGCTGATCCCCTTCATAAAACTCTGTATGGTTTTCCAGTACTCTGAATAAAATCCAAGTCCTTACTATGATCTCCTAAGCCCTGCTTCTCCTAACGCCTCCAGGTTCTTTATTGCCCTCAATCACTATTCCTGGAGTTGTTACCCTTGATTTTTTTTTTTTTTTTCCTATGCCTGGAAAGTTTCTTCCTCAGTTCTTTACATGGTCTTAGCTTAAATGCCACCTCCCCCAGAGGCATTCCTTGAATATCCTTCCAAAATGTTGTGATAGTTACTATGGATTGGGTAGTTTAACATCCATTCAAACTCTCCTTTCCTATGCTGAGACTGCAGAACTGAAATTCACATTTCCCAAACTTTCTTGGAGCTTGGATCCTAGAAATGATTTTGTTTCCAGGAACAAAGTGCAAGGCACCAATTTTGTGGTTCACAGGGTCTCCATTTTGAGGGGACCCAGCGTCATTTTGTTGGCATGGACTGTGGTGGCCATGGTGTGATTCTGGAGCAAGCAGTTGTAGCTTTGGCTACAATGTGTAGCAACAAAGGGCAGCTTGCTGATTCTGCGGCTCTGCAGCAGCTGTTTCAATTGCACTGGGGCCTGGAATAGTTCTGCAGTCAGTAGGGATATAGCACCTTCCTAATACAATAGTCTCTTATGACAGATTATGCGGAGGCTGGGGATTGTTCTTGAGAGGTCAGTCTAGAGCCTACTCTTCCAGCCCTTTTAACAATTTTATAATCACTAAATTCCCTGTATAGAATCCCTTTCTGTTTAAATTAGCAAGGGTGGCTTCTGTTGTCTGCAATAAAATCTGGACCGATATAAATACCTTCTATAGGTTACTCTTTAGCTCATCTTTTAATTTTTGTTCTTCAGCCTTATAAACTATTCTTGTATTGTCTTTCTCCACTACAATATAAGCTTCATGAGGATGGGGCCTTGTCTGTCTGGTTCACTGCTCTGTCCCCAGCACCTAGGACAGCTCTTGAAGCATGGGAGATGTTCCATAACCATTTGTGGCATGAATGAATGGGCCCTAGGGATTTGTAGAGGTACCCCACACCATGGCCCAGCAATCTTAGCACCAGGGGCATTTGCTCTGCAGCTACAGCTTTCATCTGACTCATCATTTGTTTCTGGTCCTGCTTCAGTTTAGTTCTTCTGACTCAGCAGTGGAAACATGCACTTACGATGATGACAGAGTGAGTCCTTGAATTCTCTAAAAGTTCTGCATCAGGAAGCTTCTGCTAAATGGCGCCTTGCACCACTATCAGGAAAGCAGGGCTCAACTGGATTTCACTCTCAGTGGCATCAGGCTGCAGGGCAGAGACTGGTCAAGGAGGGCAAGCCTAGCTTGGCCATTGCAGGCCCTTCTTGCTTGAAAGACTATTTCATAAACAACAGCAAGTCAGGATACTCTCCTTCTGAAAGATCATCCCAATCTGTCCGAGGTCATCTCATCCATTCTGGTTGCTTGCAGTCTATTTGCTCTTTCTAAGAGCCCTGCCTTTCCCTTTGCCTATTTCCAAATGACTCGAAGGTCCAGAAATGCATGTTGTCTTTTTGCTCTGTTTTTAGCAAACCAAGAAGTTGGGTTCTCAGCATAAAATCTTGAATAATAATTTGCCTAAAATAATCCATGCCTCACTTAATTTTTTGTCCCAGTGCTCAGTACAGGGTCTGGTACGTAATGGGTACTCGATACATGTTTGAAGAATGATTGAATGAGTGAATCATCCTAGCTTTGTGCTTTTAAAAAAAAACTGGCAAAAGGTTAATATATGCAGGAAAGACTTAGTATAAGAGAAAAAAATCTCACATATGACTTTGATTCTATTCAAATGTGTTCCGGCAGTTAGGCAAGATTTCATTAACATTTTCTCCACATCATGCCTGCTGAGTATCATTGCAAGGTTTAGTTGACAAGTGCCATTCACAAACCACATCCCTGAACCTAAGAGAGTATCCTGCCACACGGGACTTTTCTCAGTCCTGACACAAATAAGACAGCAAATGTCAAATGTTCTTTTTTAGAACTCGTATATAGAATGATGTGCTTTTCCAAGGTCAGGGCAAGCACACACTTTACTTTGCATTCATGAGCAAGAATGCTGGCTGGCGACAGGTAACCTTCAGAGAGAGAGAGAGAGGCTGTCATTAGTTGAAGGGCGCAGGCTGGGAATTGAATCTTCCTAAAAAAGTCACATCTGCTGGCTGGCAGGAGAAGGAACTCATGTCAGGGCAGGCTACTAACTGGCAGTGGAGGGCAGCTGGTTACTGATTAAGCTGGGCAAGGCATTTGAAAAGCAAAGAGCACTCCTGGAGTTGAGATTAGGCCGGGAGGGGGGTGGGGAGTAGGTGGGTGGAAAAGGGTGAGGTCAGGAAAAGGAGAGGGAGTGGGTATACCCTTGGCTTGGTGGGAGGGAGAAGTCTTGCAGGGCTTGGCCAGGCCCTCTGCTCTATCTCTGGTTAGACAGGTCATGTCTATCTCTAGGGCAGAAATTCCTGTCCTTGAGGTTGAGACACTTCATGGGTTTGCTAACTGTCTCGAAGGGCAATGTGAAACTCCCAAACCCAACTGGTTTCCAAGTCTTTTGGCTAATCTGTAGATCATACAGCTACCTTTGAGGACCTTTTGAAGGCTGAATATTTCCACTCTTAAAATGCCTGGGAGTAGCTGCTATGCCTGCTACTCTTTTCACTTGTTTCCTGTATGACAAACCTTGAGTTACGTGCTTTCCAGATACTACATAACTGTTACATTGAATCCTTACAACCTGGTGAGATAGGTGGATTTATCCCCATTTTATAGATGAAGCACCTAAGGCTCAAAGAGGCTGAATATCTTGTCCCATATCACAGAGCTGGAAATTGACAGACTCCCCTGAATGGAAGCAGTTCTGGCCCTGTCTAGGGGAGTGAGTCCCTAATGGTTCCTTGCCAACTGTAGAAGATTTAAAAGATATTTGGCCCTAAGGCATATGCTATTTTCCATAATTGGGGACTAACTGTACATTGATGCTCTCGTGTCCCTCAGACACTTAATATTATTAACTATAGATCAATCTAAGGTTTGATTTTTTCCCGCAGATTCAACTGAATGAAGCAAAACGTGAACTGGCCATAGCATGGGCAGCGAGCACATGAGGAGTGGGCAGCCGGCTTATAAAATGTCAGAGTCAAAGCTGCAGCCTCTCCCTGTCTTCCCCTTTCCCAGGCCAGCATGCCTGATGCCTGAAATTCCCCCAAACAGAGCCACTGGTTTAGATGAGATTTCTCTCAGTCCCTCCTGAAATGTCAGTTTGTTACCTATAAGGACTAATGTACTTATAATAACAAAGTATTAATACTTTACCTGTATATGTTAATTTCTCTCATTTGAATTTCTCAAAAAACCATAAGGCATGTGTTTTCTCTTGGTATAGGTTGGTATATCAGAATAGCTCTCAGGGAATGGAAGCTCTCAGGGAACGGAAGGTAGGTCAGGTACGTTTTGATGGTAAGAAAGATTATCAGGAAGAATTGTCAGAAAAGGCCAGGAACATGAGGCCTGTCCCTTGGGGTGAATCCTGATAGAACTGAAAGCAGCCAGAGACCAGCATCAAGGGTTGGCAATCCCAGGAAGTGAGGGTAAGCCCACAGAAGGTTGTGAAGCTAAAATGTGAAGAGTGTTTGTATGTAGAGGGGAATCCATAGGCAACTTAAATATTTAAATTTCTTTTTAATTTTTTAGGTAAGATTTATCAATCAGTACCACTCAATAATTACATTTTATCAAAGAAGTAAATCGCATCTCTTAACAATTTTGTCTTGGCAGTCCTAGAGGGAGCATGCAGGAGATATGGGGAGAGAGGATGAGAATAGGGAAGGAGGATCATGGAGCTGAGGAGCACATGTCCACACCAGAATCAGGATAGGCGTGTGGTGTGGTCCTTCCTCACACACTCTTTGCTAGGAGATCAGAGATCCCAGATGGGCTCGGGAGGCACTCCCAGAGGCCTGGCCGTGGCGTGAACTGTGGCGGCATGGCCACCTTCCCGGGAGATGGACCCGGGCATGGTCACCCAATGGGAAATTCCAGGGCCTCTGACCCACTCCACTCTTCCCAACCTGGAGAACTTCCGATCCTTTCCTACCTCTTTCCCCTGCTTCTGCTCTGTTCCTGACACTCCACCCAATCTCACAGCTCTCTGAGAGCTTATTGTTCCCTTAGCAGTGGTGCCAATGAGGGCAGGGTATCAAAGACCAGTCACGTCCCCCTTCCCTGGGGTCTCCTCCCTGTGTGCCGGTAAGCGCAGCGCCGGCTCAGGCAGATTCGTCAATTCAGCAAAGTCTGGTTTTCATTTCCTCTGCTCCTCCTGCTGCATCTCAAATCAGCCAAGTGTCTAGTGCCCTCATTTCCTCTCTCCCGCCCGCATCACTACCCCCTCCTACTGTTTCCTGTATCCTGGTCCTAGACCACCTCCTACTTTGGATAATTCTCCTCTTCCTTTTTAGCTTCCTTTTCCAAACTTACCTGTCCTAGGTCTCATCACTGCAGGACCTGTTGTCACGTGGGTGATAACCACGTTGTCCAGATACGTGAAAATTTTATCAATACTAACATATGAACCGATATTACAGTATTAGCTAATTAATATGTTACTTCTTCCCGATAAACAACACCTTAAAATACTTCAAGATAGACCTTTGTCTAAGAAGGCACCAAGGAGTAACTTCAATGGGGAACAGACTGTCACCAGCCAAAAGGGAAGACCTTGCAGTCACTGGTCCCCTTCCCAGTGGAACCAGCTGCCCCTTCTTTGTGACGCCAAAAAGATCTTGGCCACTAGCTGTAAACCTCCCTGGAGACTCCAGGGTCTCCCTCTGCAAAGTAAATGTTGATAGTGTGTGCGAAATCTCCTTTCTCTAGGTGTGTCTTGAGAGAAGGCTACTAAATTATTGCAAAGTACTCTGCAAATACTGAGCATTTGGGACAAGCTTAATAAAATATTTGGATGAAAATTCTCTAGAGGCGGGATGGGAGGTTGAGATGGGTTCCTTGGCAGAGTTCAGTGCTAGAGAGTGAACTTCTTGCAATGCATTAGAAAAACACTAAATGAAGTACTCGTGGCCATTAGATGCTTTCTACCCTAAAAAATACCAAGTCTGGCAAGTCTGGGAGATGATTTCCTGCCAGCTATTGTCCAATTTTGTGATGCTATCTTAAGGCGTCTTAGAGACATATTGTGCTGTGGAGGTTTTTAGGCTGGTAGAGGAGGGGCGGGGGGTGGGGGTGGGTGGGGACAGTACCAGGATATGACTTCGCTTTTTCACAGAGTTAACTGGAACATGCATGTTTCCAGATGTTGGCCTGAATAAATCCTGAACACTTGCCTTGTTCCAGAAGCTACCTAGAATTGGATTTGGTCATATTTACAGGCAGTACAGAGTGTCCCAGGAGAAACTCAATGATACCAAATGGCTCATGGGGGCATTTTGACTTTTCCACTTTCTCATAGCTTGGGGCATGAGTGCCTCACATCTGGTGGCCACTTTGGTTTATATGGAAGTGTACCTTTTTGAATACCTGAAACTCTGTCTCTGCAGAGTCTTCACTTAGACCCCGTAGGCAGGTCTGTACAGCCCAGAGTAAAATCAGGCCGCATTCTAGGCAAGTGCCTCCAAATTCCTGATCAGGGTGGGTTTTGGGTTGAGATAGAAACCATACAATGTACAGACATGTGAAGTGTTTTGCTGGTATCTGATGAGCATAGTTCACTTCTTTCTTAAGCATCTATGATTTCTCATGTCTGTGCATCGTGACAAGACAGAACAAGAGGACACTGAGCGTTTGACTAGTCTCTCCTTTATTTCTCTTGATTTGTTACTCTGTGTTACTGCTGTAGGTTCTGTATGTCTGTGCATCATGCACAGCAAGGAGCAGAGACAAGACCAGTTGGCTAGGCTTCCTCTATCTGCTTGTGGTGATGTTTCCTCAAGCAGCTGTTTTTGGGAAAACCATTAATGCTAAGTTCCCTGGGGAAACGGAGAAGACTCAGTACCTTCCATCAGCTGTGGGATAGACTTCCCATGCCAGAGAGGCAACTCCATACTTGGAAAATTCTCTGCCCTTTTTTGTCAATGTTGATATTTCTGGCAATTATCTATTTTTATTTCCTTTACCATGTTTTGGTAAACTAGTGCTCTTTTGGTCCTATCAGTTTCTGTAGGGAGGAAATCTCTTGAGGATACTTGCACACCTTTGACATCTGGTCTTTTTCGTCAGGAGGAAGTGACTCGGGAAGGGCAGTTTTGCTGTAAGAACAGGAGGAACAAGTGTTGCAAGAAGAGGATGGATGTTGGATCTGAAGCTTTGATGATAAAATTGGATTGAGAGAGAGGCCACTGATAGATGAAGGTAAGAGTGAACATTCAAACCCAAAACCTCTGGGTCTGTGAATTGGGGTGGTGTCTTTTCATGGAGACAGTTACCACTGCAGTGTGTTTATAACATGGACCTTTGATTATTGTTAATTCACTGGTAACATATCCATTCTATGCTGAGCCAAGCTCCAAACTTCTGCTCCTCTTTTTGTTTCTTTCTCATTTTATTCATGTTTATGCTCAAAAAGTTTAGTAGGATGGGAAGTGAGACATACAGTTCACCATCATTTGCAAATATTTTGGAGGTAATGATCTTTTTCATGAAGTCAAAGATACTAAGCCCCCATCTCCCCATTCTCAGAGCTTACGAGTACAATAAGTTATGGAGACCTCTTGCTGTGGGCAGGAAGGAGGCTCTGCAGGGAAAGGAGTAGAAATTCCAGTCTCTTTCTTGGAGGGTCAATGGCTCAGATGAGGAGAAGGAAGCTTTCTGTCCCACAGAGACCAGAATTTGCCAGCCTGGTAAGGGCCAGACACACTGGTCTGAGATGGGTGGAAGGATAGAAGAGAGGCCCTAGCCAAAATGTCACAGACTTACCTGCTTCCCTGGCAACCCTTGGTCCCCCAGCCCAGCCTCTGCCCACAGAAAGAAACAAGCTTATAATAATAGCTCTGGCAGAAATAAATGTTCAACTGTGTAGGTTTATATTACTTAATGCACAGGGTCTTGGTTTTTTTTTTAATTGCAAAGTTAATTTGACATTGACATTAAAGAATATATATTTTGAAAAACTGGAAATATTATCCATAGAGCCTTATATATTCTTTGTGGTACTTTTATGTATTTTCTTAAGTTTTTATAGCCAATACATATTACTTTGAAAGAAACAAAGTGATATCAAGACTGCAAAAATAGATTACATACAGTCCCCCAGGCTACTGCATCTATTTCCATTTTGAGGTGTTCTCTTTTTCAGTGTCTGTCAAGTTTGTGCGATTTTAGCACGCTTTAAAACAGAATTTATTGAGATGAAATTTACATAACATAAAATCAACCATTTTTAAAGTGAACAATTCAGTGGCATTTAGTACATTCACAGTGTTGTGTAATCACGTCCATCTAGTTCCAAAACGTTTCCGCCTTAATTTAAAGGAGATGATATTCTGTGTTAATAGATAAAACCTCTTACCCATTAAGCAGTTTTCCTGCATTTCTCTGCATTTCCCCCTTTCTCCAGTGCCTAGAAACAACTAATCCACATTCTGTCTCTGTGGATTTATCTATTCTAGAATTGTATATACACAGAATCATATACTATGTGACTTTATTTTGCATACGATTTTTGTAGGTTCATCCATGCTGTAGCAAGTATCAGTACTTTTTCCTGTATATGGCTGAATAATATTCCATTGTAAGGATATACCACCATTTATTTATCCATTTATCTGTTGATGGGTATTTGGGTTACTTCAACGTTTTGGGGTTGTGAATAGTGCTGCTGTGAATATACACATCCATGTTCTTGTTCCTCTGTTTTCAATTCTTTTGGTTCTATGCCTAGTTTATACTGGTATTAATATAATTGCTGGGATATAGGGTGACTCTTTGTTTAAGTTTTTGAGGAACAAACAGCCAAACTGGTTTCCACCGTGGCTGAACCATTACGCCTTCCAGCCAACAGCGTGCAAGGGGTTCAGTTTCTCCACACCCTTGCCAACACTTGTAATTTCTGTTTGACATACTTTTAACCATTGTCAACATGTCATTTTATGCGGTCGACTAAATGTTGAGTTTTAAAATTTGTATTAACCTCTAGCATTTGTGTGTATTGGTGCATTTTATATTACTGGGATTGCCACTTCAGAACAACTTTGTTCCATTATCCTACTTTTTCTCAGATCCTATAATTCATCCCTATGAATTTATATTTGATAATTTTGAGCCCAGGGCTTATGGTTGGAGCAAATTCTCTTGTATCTTAGAGTGACCTCTGTATTAGATATGAGAGATCAAACATGTTGGCCCCTGCCCTACTTTTTGGCTACATGAACTTTCTTGAAGCATGACATTCGAAACAGAGCTCTGTCCTAAAAGCCAAGTAGTGGTACTCACATTTGGCTTCTACTGAAAGCTCTGCTGAAAATAGGAATATGTGTATGAGGCAAAAGAGGGAACAAAATGGGAGACGTCTTGGAGTGTGTGTTTTTCTTCAGCCTCACCCACGTGCCCAAATTTCAGGCTCTCACCCGGCACAGGGGTGAGAAGAAATGAGACTGTGCCGTTAGGCCAAGAGAGTCTGGGGACCGAGGGGGAGGCAAAGATGGCCTTATACCTCCAGAAATGGACAGAATGAAAGGCAAGAATGATTACCTTAAGCTGGATTTGCCTGCTATAACTCAACGGGTGAATTAAGCAATCAGTGAAAAATGACAAGGCAAAATTCAGGGTTTCTCAACCTTAGTACTGTTGCCATTTTTGTGCTGGATAACCCTGTGTCATGGGAAAGCTGCCCTGTGCATTGTAGGATGTTTAGCAGCCTCCCTGGCCTCTTGACACTCGATCCCAGCAGCACCCGCATGCTTCTCTCCCCGCCCTGTCCAGGTATTGCCAGTCTTCCCTGGGGGGCAAAATGACTCCCAGTTGAGAACCTCTGGGCAAAGTGATTATTAGTTTTTTCAATTATCAGTTGGCGTTATCAGTGGGTTGTTACTGAAAAGCTGGTATTTATCGAGGTCCCGCTAGGTGCCAGGCACTGGGCTCAGCATTTCCATTCATTTATTCCTCAAGCAAATGTTTGGGTGTCTGTTCTGCTAGGAACTGAGTCTATACTGTGGACTAAACACTGGGAAGTTCCTGCCCCCATGGAGCTTCCATTCTCGTGAAGAGATGGGCATATTGAAATGATCACACAAACATAAAATTGCTACCTTGACAAGTGACATGGAACGGAGGGCTTTGGGGAATACGGCAAGAGCAGTTTTCCAGTGGTCCCCGTCGACCAGGCTGTGTGCTGAGACTGTCTGTCATGTGTATTAATTCCTGTGCCCCTTACAACAATGGTATGAGGTAGGCGCAGGTGTTCGTGCCCATTTTGTAGGAAGTAAGCTGACTCTTAGATGGGCAGAAGTCACACAGATAGTAAGTGGTGGAGTTGGGGTTTTGAACCTGACAGGTAGTCCTCAGAGCCTGTGCTGCTAACTACCACCCAAGATACTGTGAGTTGAGATCTGCAGAATGAATAGATAACGGTTAACTGGTTAAAGGAGGGGGGAAGGGAAAGTGTTCCAAGGCAGAGACAAAAGTAAACGGGTAGGCCTTGAAGCAGGAGAGAAGGCAGAGGACTTAAAGGAGGCTTGCGTGGCCGGAGTGGAGAGAGTGGTGCGGAGGGGAAAGGGAAGGTGGCTGAGGTGACGGGGTCCCTCCGTTGCCGGGCCTTGCAGTCCACGGTGAGGAGATTCTTCACCCAAAAAACTATGGGGAACCCTTGGAAGTTTAAGTAGGGAGAGGACACTGAGGTTTTCCCTCATAACCATATTTAATACTTACAGCCACGCAATGAGGAAAGAAGGAAAGTCATGTCATCAATGAGATGGAGGGGACTTGGGGAGTCAAACGCTTTGAGAAGGTCACAAAATTGAAAAGTGGCAGAGCTGGCCTTTACACTCAAGCTGGCCCGTTCTCAAGCCCATCCTCTTAACCACCACGTCACGTAGCCGGCTCTGCTCCAGACCCTTTGAGCACAGCCGGGTCACTGAGCACACCTCCTCCATGGCGGCTAGTGAGTTGGGTCTGACGTCTAGAAATTCGGTCCCCGGGAGTTTTGATGTCTGAACACAGACACAATTCCACGCATATCCACAGTCATTCTTTAACTTTTGAATTTTCTAGTCTCTGTTTTTTATCTTGCACTCCAGCTCCAGTTCACCCTTTCACCCTGCCCTCCCCTCAGCCCTGCCATTCGGCCCTGGGACACTGCACACATGGCCTCTGATAAGAATCAGTCCATTCAGAGTAGCTGGCAGGTAGATGTCCTCTTTGCTCATACATGCGTGAAGGTCTCCACTCCCCAGATCTCACGGCTCTGGAGTCTGGAACTCTTTGGCTGGCCCTCTTCTGCTCTTTTAGAGATAGTGTGTTACCCCCTCCAGGTAAACTTGAAACTAGTGCTCATTTGAATATTAATTTGCAATTGCACCATCTCTCCCGTGATACTACCACATCCTGTGGGGATGAGGCTGAACCAGCTTCCTCACTCGCTTTAATCACAGGTTCTAGCGGTGCTGGGACTTTTCAGCCGAGTCGGGTCCTTCCTTTCACACCATCCAAAACGCTTCGCAGTGCTAACCAAATTGAAATGAGCCCCTTCATCTTACACACGGATAATTAAACTTCAAACACTGTTTATCTCTGTCCCCAAATCCTCAGAATGCAGAAGCAAATTAATTTTAAATCTATATCTGCTTTAAATAGTAATTGTTTCATCAACAGGCTTGATGGATAATTATATTCTTTGTTCGTCCTCCCTGCAGGCTTGAATAGACCACATAATTCCTGGGTTGCTTTCATTTCTGTAATTAGATCATGTGACAGACCCTCTCTGTATTACAGTTGACTCTAGTTACTTCTCTCCCACCCCCTTCTAAATTCTAAAATGGTTTCTCATGAATACTTAGATTATAACAGCCCAGCTTAACACGGAGCTGTGAGTGTTTGGCTTTAATCCTTTATTCTTCTTTCACCTAATACTTTACTTGGAAGCAAGCAGTCTCATTGGTGGCTGCTACATTGTGTTGGTTGTATCCTTGCAGAGTTAAGAGTTCTTGTCCTTATTTTGAACTCCTGTTTCCCTAAAAGAAAACCCTTCTTGACCACATAGGAAATACACTGTCTGGACCCCTTGAAGTCAATATTATCCTTATAGAAGGATCTAAGGTTCAAACCGAACAAAAAATAATGTATGGGGCTTTTGTGTTTTGACCACCTGGGGTTTCATGGAGAAAGAGGAAGTCATTGTCCTTATTAGAAAGAGCAGTTTTGTCTCCAAGGATTTATTTTACTTGCCTGGATTCATCCCATAAAAATGAGAGCTGGACATTCAATAATTAGGTCAACACTGAGATCTATTCTCTAATTGGAATCTGTTTGTCCCACACAATACGACTGATTTTCTTTGGGTCTGTGCTAGCAATAGGATTGTTCAGCCAGTCTGGCTCTTTCTGCTTCCTTTATCATTCGTGTCCTCCTGCTGATTATCTTTCAGATTTTATTTCCCAGAGTTCTTGCAATTCTTAATATTTTTCTCATTTTTGTTATTGAGCTATGCAAAATTGAGTAAGGCATAGTGAGTATGGCCTAATCAATAGTGTGTAAATTGGGGGGAGTGAGTGGAAGTTGGAGGGAGAGAGAACATCATTTTTGTTGTTGTTGTTACTGTTAAAAAAAAAACCCACAGGGTGTCCATGGTTAGAGCTCAACTTAACTAGGCTCTTTTTCCTCCATCGTATTTCAAAATTATATCCAAGTTTGCGCTGTCACTCCTCCGTCTTCTCAGATTGATTTGTTTTTTCCTTTCTTTCCTACTCATGGAATATCCGTGGTTTTGATTGCTTTCTCTTAACTATACGAATGTAGATTTTTCAGGCAGTATCTCATTTTGCTGTTTTGATTCAGCTGTGCATTTTGATGAGTTTTACCACCATATCCTGCCCATATTTCTGTAACTCAGGTTTTTTTTCTTTTTGATCATTTCACCATCATTTGGGTGTTTGCAACATCTCCCAATTAGATCTGTGGAATTAATTTCTGCGTTTGTTATTCACCTTTCCAGATCACCAATGCAAATGCTAAATTAAATGTGACATGCTCATAGGTACAATTACATTCCCAGATTAATAATTATCCCGTGTTAATGGCTTCATGATATGTTTTGGTTGGAGAGTTCTGACCCCAATTTCTCTCCTACTCTTCAATGGAAGATCAATCATTATGTAGCTTTCATTGTATATTTTCCAAGATTTAGAAACCCACATCATCATACAACAATAATCTGAGATGTATTTTGATATAGATGCTCTGTCAGATAAGGTCTAGTAGGGAAATATAAACCACTTTTAATCTTTCAATAGAACGAATAATATAGTACAGGAAGCTGTATTATAGGTCTGTTATATTATAGTATTGTTACCTAGGTGATGATAAAAATGAGACGCCAAAGAGGAGAGGGTACAGCAACCCAGAGGTTGGCAATGGCTGGAAGCTTGTCCCACCCCCAGACCAGAGAGACCACGGAGGGTGGAGGTGTTTGGGAGCTCTGCAGAGGCTGCCTAGTGGGAGCTGGGAGCACAGAGGCCAGGATTGCCTGTTGGAGTTGGAGACTCCCAGGAGAAATAAGCTCTCTAAGATGCCACCTCGTGCAGGGAGAGGAAAGGATAAACAGGTTCTTTCCTCCTCCTACTCAAGCTTTCTAGCCTCCCATTGGCTGATCCTACCTGGAAGCCAGTTGGCAAGAAATCCAGTCCTCGAATATTATAGTTTGCGTCTGCTAACCCCAAACTCCCAGTCCTTCCCTCTCCCACCCCCTTGGCAACCACAAGCCTATTCTCTAAGTCTGTGAGTCTGTTTCTGCTTCATAGATATGTTCATTTGTGCCATATTTTAGATTCCACATATAAGTGGTATCATATGGCATTTGCCTTTCTCTTTCACTTAGTATGATAATCTCTAAGTCCATCCATGTCGCTGCAAATGGCATTATTTCATTCATTTTTATGGCTGAGTAGTATTCCATTGTATATGTGTGCCACATCTTCTTTATCCATTCATCTGTCGATGGTTGTTTCCATGTCTTGGCTATTGTGAATAGTGCTGTTATGACCATAGGGGTGCATGTATCTTTTTGAACTATAGTTTTGTCTGGGTATATGCCCAGGAGTGGAATTGCTGAATTATATGGTAGTTCTATTTTTAGTTTTCTGAGGAAACTCCGTATTGTTTTCCATAATGGCTGCACCAACTTACGTTTCCATGGTGGCTGCACCAGCAGTGCAGGAGGGTTCCCTTTTCTCCACACCCTCTCTAGCATTTGTTATTTGTAGACCTTTTAATGATGGCCATTCTGACTGGTATGAGGTGGCACCTCACTGTAGTTTTGATTTGCGTTTCTCTAGTAATTCTGCTGATTTTGTTTATCCTGAAACCACACTTTGAGTGAGTCTAGACCACAGATTTACACATCAGAAGCAGCTGACAACCTACCAAGGACACTTATCACAATGGACATGACGAACAGACAGCTGCATATGCTCAAATCTAGGAAACTGGGCTGAATGGCCAATCAAATTAAGGTTCATAATGTTGGAAGATGAGAAAGTGAGAGTCAATATATACTAATGAGAATAAATTTGGTGTGGGCAGGGCTGGCACAAAGTATTATATGGTAAGGATTTTTTGTCCTTGAAAGCAAGGTTCTTATAGTCTATTGCCATTTTTAACATTTTACTCAAGGGAAGGGTGACTGCAGGAAATGTAAGGAATGATGCCCTCTGAGGTGTTCTTGGAAGGGAGAAAGAGAAGGCTGTTCTTAGGCTCAGCTCTGACTTAATGGTCTCCAAAGAGGATGAGGAAGACGTTCTTATGCATCTTAGTTTGGGGAGTATATTGGGAGAGACCTTTGATGTGCTGTGATGGTCCGAGTTTCTTGTTCTCCTTTGCCAAGTTCTAGCTGATGATTGGGCAGAAGAAATCACTCTTAAGATAGGAAGGAGGATGGGCTTCCCTGGTGGCGCAGTGGTTGAGAGTCCGCCTGCCGATGCAGGGACACGGGTTCGTGCCCCGGTCCGGGAAGATCCCACATGCCGCGGAGCGGCTGGGCCCGTGAGCCATGGCCGCTGAGCCTGTGCATCCGGAGCCTGTGCTCCGCAACGGGAGAGGCCACAACAGTGAGAGGCCCGCGTACCGCAAAAAAAAAAAAAAAGAGAGAGAGGAAGGAGGATAACTGGTGATGTATATGTGCATATATGTACACACACACACAGTGTGCTTTTGATGTGCAGCAGACTGGTGTATGGGACTTAGCAGGCCTTCCCCACTTAGTCACCTCTCTGGATTGTGGGCAGGTGTACTGGTCCCCCAAGGTCATGGGGTGGCACTGCTCTGAGCAGTTATTGACCGCCTCCTGGAGAAGAATGGGAAGATGGACGCTTTTCCTTCCCCATCACCTCCCTCTGGGTCTCAGGAAAGTGTGCTGAGTTGCCTCCTTGATTGTTAGACTCAAACTGAACATTTTAATAGGGATCGAAGAAGTTTACCTGAGGTACTGGCTAGGATCAATCTTACTTCCATTTTCAAAAATCAATACCGTATTTTCTGTAATTCAATCTTTCCATCTTTCTCCCAAATCCTTGTTGCTGATAAAAAAAAAAAAATCATTACTGCCTTTGTCAGACATTTAACTGTCTATAATCCATACCATCTGCTGCAGATTTTTCTATTTTATTTTAGGATTTTAATGAAGTTTTTTATTTGTCCATTTCATATCTCTAGCATTATGTCTAGGACTCAGCTCATATTTCCTCAAACCATCTGGAAGAGCATTGGAGCAATCTCACGTACATTGCTGATTTTGGAACTGGATCAGACTTTTTTGGGGAAGATTTGTACAATTTTCCAAAATTTGTACAAGTTTTTGATCATGCCCCAGAATGTCCTTGCCCACTGCTTAAATTTTATTCACAATGTGGTCTTCCCTATTTACCAAATAATAGCAATTTTTATTGACCTTAAGTTTTGGGGTGATCATATTTGGAAAACTTTGGGGTGAAGGAGTCAGATAGAAAGAGATAATCCTGGTAGGAATAAGTAGTAAGCATAAAATATTACCACTCTCCTCCCTTATCTCCTGTTAAAACTTTAGGAATTTCTGATTTGAATTTGGCTAAATACATTGCTTCTCTCCTCTCTTCTAGAAAAGACTGTAAGCTCCACTAGTGTTCGGATTCTGTATTTTCATCTGTGTCTCTAGTACTTGGTACATAAGTGCTCAGTAAATACTGATAAATGAATCAATGAATGACTTTGTCTGATTAACTTATATTGTGGTCCAATGATAGGAAACTTTTTGAATTCTGCAGCAGACTGGCTAGGAGGTGCAGGCCACTCTTTTCCTCCATAGAGTGAAGGTCAGTTTCCCTAAAGTTAATCCTTTTGTTCCTTTTATTTTGTTCCTTCCTATCTATGTATCTGTATATAAGCACAGGTACTGCATTTCTATATGGAGAGATTCTATATAGAAACACAGACTTGATTTATAATTTCTGTTTGTAGTGAATCATCTCACTGCAGAAGGTGGAGGGAACTGCAGAGGGAGACAGATGGGGCGGCAGAAAGAACACAGGCTTGGAATTAAACAGAAGTGGGTTTGAGTGCTGGCCTCGCCTCTTTCCAGTGATGGAACCCTGAGCATGTTACTGGTGCTCTGAGTCTATAAAATGCAGACATTGGTGAGGTACAAATGAGGTAACTTATAGTGTCTTAATAAGGCCTCCAAGGCCTTGCCTGCCCTGGCTGTCATGGACCCCACCATTCTTCTTTTGCTGTCTGAATTTCACCCACGCTGCCTTCAGTTCTTCAAAAGCTCTAAGCTCCTACCCACTTACCACAGGGCCTTTGCTCATGTAGTTCCCTCTGCCATCCCCACGTTTTATCTCAGAAGTTCTTACTCATGCTTCAAGGCTCAGCCAGATTCCCCGATCTCCCTCAAGTAAGTCAGATCCCCATGGAAGATGTATTCTGACTTCGTACGACTTACCATGTTTGTCATTAAATAATAATTGTGTCGTAATTAGTTCAATTCCTTGTACACTTTCCACCCATGAGAATGTAAGCTCCATGATGGCAGAGATCATGCCTATATTACTCGTCTGGTATATGCAGTGTTTAGCAGAGTGCCTGGCACAAATTAGCTTAATAAATATTGTTGGATGAATGAATAAATGAATGAAAAGTTATGAATAAAATCAAAACACAAGCTAGGTGCACAATAATTTTTATTTTTACCCCACCCTCCCAAATGCCTTCTTTTTTTTTAACATCTTTACTGGAGTATAATTGCTTTACAATGGTGTGTTAGTTTCTGCTTTATAGCAAAGTGAATCAGCTCTACATATACATATATCCCCATATCTCCTCCCTCTTGCCTCTCCCTCCCTCCCACCCTCCCTATCCCACCCCTCTAGGTGGTCACAAAGCACTGAGCTGATCTCCCTGTGCTATGTGGCTGCTTCCCACTAGCTATCTGTTTTCCATTTGGTAGTATTTATAAGTCCATGCCACTCTCTCACTTTCTGCCAGCTTACCCTTCCCCCTCCCAATGTCCTCAAGTCCATTCTCTAGTAGGTCTGCGTCTTTATTCCCATCTTACCCCTAGGTTCTTCATGACCTTTTTTTTTTTTTAGATTCCATATATATGTGTTAGCATACGGTATTTGTTTTTCTCTTTCTGACTTACTTCGCTCTGTATGATAGACTCTAGGTCCATCCACCTCACTAAAAATAACTCAATTTCGTTTCTTTTTATGGCTGAGTAATATTCCATTATATATATGTGCCACATCTTCTTTATCCATTCATCTGTTGATGGATACTTAGGTTGGTTCCATGTCCTGGCTATTGTAAATAGAGCTGCAATGAACATTATGGTACATGACTCTTTTTGAATTATGGTTTTCTCAGGGTATATGCCCAGTAGTGGGATTGCTGGGTCGTATGATGGTTCTATTTTTAGTTTTTTAAGGAACCTCCATACTGTTCTCCATAGTGGCTGTATCAATTTACATTCGCACCAACAGTGCAAGAGCGTTCCCTTTTCTCCACACCCTCTCCAGCATTTATTGTTTGTAGACTTTTTGATGATGGCCATTCTGACCAGTGTGAGATGATATCTCATTGTAGTTTTGATTTGCATTTCTCTAATGATTAGTGATGTTGAGCATTCTTTCATATGTTTGTTGGCAATCTGTATATCTTTTCTGGAGAAATGTCTATTTAGGTCTTCTGCCCATTTTTGGACTGGGTTGTTTGTTTTTGTGAGATTGAGCTGCGTGAGCTGCTTGTAAATTTTGGAGATTAGTCCTTTGTCAGTTGCTTCATTTGCAAATATTTTCTCCCATTCTGAGGGTTGTCTTTTCGCCTTGTTTATGGTTTCTTTGCTGTGCAAATGCTTTGAAGTTTCATTAGGTCCCATTTGTTTATTTTTGTTTTTATTTCCATTTCTCTAGGAGGTGGGTCAAAAAGGATCTCGCTGTAATTTGTCATAGAGTGTTCTGCCTATGTTTTCCTCTAAGAGTTTGATAGTGTCTGGCCTTACGTTTAGGTCTTTAATCCATTTTGAGTTTATTTTTGTGTATGGTGTTAGGGAGTGTTCTAATTTCATTCTTTTACATGCAGCTGTCCAGTTTTCCCAGCACCACTTATTGAAGAGGCTGTCTTTTCTCCATTCTATATTCTTGCCTCCTTTATCAAAGATAAGGTGACCAAATGTGCGTGGGTTGATCTCTGGGCTTTCTATCCTGTTCCATTGATCTATATTTCTGTTTTTGTGCCAGTACCATGCTGTCTTGATTACTGTAGCTTCCAATTGCCTTCTTTTCTGCAACTCTGCATGGGAGAGTAAGAAAAATAAAGCATTCATGATTTGAATGGGTGCATCGTGACCTCCTTCAGCTGCCTGAAAATTTCTCCTTTGGCCATCCTCTAAGTCCATAATTCTCAAGCCTCACTTTGCCCTAGAATTTGCTGGGAACCTTTTTAAAACTGCAGATAACCTTGCAATCATTGTAGGGTGGGATCTGCACATCAGCATTTTAAAATGCTTTCCAGGTGATTCTAATGTGTAGCCAGGGTTGCAAACCACTGCTTAGGTAAGGAATTATTTTAAAGACTTGATGAAATTCAAGAATATCTGTTTCTGTATAAGTCATGGTATGTCTGTTGGAGTGGGTTAAACACCTTAGCATCTACTAGCACTTTTGCACCAACTGATCAGATTGGCCTTTGGAGAAAGGGAGGGAGGAGAGAATTGTCATCAGACCAGTAAATCATCAGATATCAGTAAATGTCCTGAATGGGTACCAGGACATAATCAGGTGGAATCCTGCAAAGACTGACTTCATCTTCTCAACATTGCCAGTACACAGGCTATGACCAGATACACCACGTTGTTATTTCCATGGAGTGAATCACACTGGGCTAGTCTTGGATGTGTTTTTTCATAGATGAAACAGTGGTGGGATGGGTTTCTGGTATGGGAACAGCTTCAAGGACATTGTCCCCAGAAGGTACTAGGGAGGGGAAGGGTCTGAATGGGCTATGGGACAGGATTTTGGAAGTCAGTTAGCAAAGATCATGGTAAAGAGTCAGCAAGCTTTGGCTTCAAAGAATCAAATTCTTAAATTAAAAAAAAAAGGAAAGTAGAAAAAAAGTAGAATAATAATTTGGAGCATAAAAGCTCTCTGCTGAGGTATAAATGTTAAATCTTAGAACTCTGTTAAAGCAGGGGTTGGCGAACTATGGCCTATAGTCCAAAGACTTCCTGTTGCCTGTTTTTGTATAACTTGAGAGCTGAAGATGGGTTTTTACATTTTCAAATGGTTGAAAAATAATCAAAAGAAGAACATTTCATGACCCATGAATATTATACGAAATGCAAATATCAGTGTTCATAAATAAAATGTTATGGGGACATAGCCACGCTTACTGTTTGCATATTTCCTGTGCTGCTCTGTTCTACAAGGGCAGAGTTGAGCCATGGTGACAGGCTGTGTAGCCCACGAAGCCTAAAATATTAACTCTCTGGGCCTTTGCAGAAGAAGTTTTCTGACTCCTCTGTTAAAGAATCGGAAGGGGAACTGGGTAGAAGGGTTAATCCTGGGTGAAAAGAGGAGTGGGAGACAAGAGAAAGGAGGATACAAATATCATTGTGATGATTGTTTTCTAAGCGTCAGGCACATTAACCCTCTCAACAACCTTTAAAGTAGTCAGGGTCCCAGCAAAGCACAGACGCAACTTCACATTAAGATCATTGGAAGAGGGTTTAATAAGTAGACTATTTGCAGAGTGAAAGCAGGTATAGGGATCCACAAGAGAGAGTGCAGTATCTCTGGGCTAGTCACCTCTGAGCCTGGAGGGTTGAGGGAGGGGAGGAATTTCCAGAATCCAGAAGGAAAGAGTTATGTAGATAGGGCTGCCTGGGAAGCACAGGGACCTTCACTTGAAGGACACAGCCAGTCAGATAGGATAGAGAGAAGGAGAGAGCCAACGGCATCACTGCCCCACCCTCATCCTTCTCCCTCCCTGCAGTCTCCTGCTGGGGCAGGACCCTCTTGCACCCAACAAGGGAGTCTGTTGAGGAATTTCATCCAGGCCAGCCTCCTGCACAGAAAGGGGGCTAGTGAGGGGTGCAAGGGGATCTGTAGGGGCAAACAGAACGTATCGTGCCCAGGTGGGTACCACTGTCATCATTGGGCCCCACTTGCCCACAGATAATGCAAGTCAGGTTTAGTCAGGTTAAATAGTGTCTCTCAGTAAAGCCTGGGCTAGAACTTGAACCCAGACATTCTGATTCCAGGACCCACATTCTCTTAACCATTGTGGTATCCTCAGTTCAGATGGAAGGGACCTTAGAGGGAATCCAGTTTTCCCAGCTCAGGAATGGTTTTTTTGGGTGGTCCTTTGGCCACTACTTGACTATATGTCTACCTGGGGACCAACCACAGTCTTCTGATCACTTTTTCCCCACTAAAGGATCCCTCTGTGACTGGAAAGTTCTTCCTTGTACTGGATAAACCCAGAAGGTCACATTTACTAATTTAAAAAAAATTACATAGATCTATATAGATAGGTATATAGATAGATAAGATAGAAACATATACATACACACACACACACACACACACACACACACACACACACACACAGATTTGAATCTCCAAGTATTCTTCCTTAAACACTTTCTTATGTTTTTCATTTCAGAGTTACTAAAAAAAATTCCTCCATTTCTGTTTTCCTTTCTGTGACCCTCGTGGTGTCCTTTTCTGGAATCAGTGGTGTGAATTTTTCCTATGGGTACTCCCTCCTCCAGCCAGATGGTCACTTCTCATAGCCTTCTTCTTCATTGAAAGTCACAGCCTTTGATCAAAAGAACTTGGGATACAAGTTTTTCTTTTTCTTTTAAAGGATTGAGCTCTTAAAAGTCATGGAAGGTACATTACCAGGTCTTTTGGTGGCTGCTCAGTTCTCCGTGAATCAGCGGAAGCGGGTGGTGGTCAGGGAGAGTGAGGCCTCTTGGCAGGCTTTGCGCTGTGTCTCACACACACTCCAGGAAGAGGGCTCACCTTGCGAATGGCCACATCAGGCCTTTTGTGTACCACAGTGGGAGCGCACTCTAGGCACCCTCCTATGCTGGATGTGGTAACAAGATACCTCAAACCTGCTGGTGCTCGTGAGTCCTTCTTATTGTTTCATGGATCATGGGATGTGGTTTCTTTCTCAGGATAAATCTAAGACTCTGTAGACTCTAATGATGACGATAGTGACAGTAACAACAAAGTTTACTGAGTGCTTGCTTAATCCTTGGTATACCAGGAATATTTGTCAATATTTACCATTTGCCTCCAAAGAATCCTTTTTATGCTTTTATATGTTTAAGTCATTTTATGAGTAATTTACAGAAGTAAAATCAGAGATAGAGTGAAAAACAACTTTATTAGAAATTTTAATAAAAATTTCAACATAGCAAATCCCAGTTTTTTATTCCATGTTTTCCTGGTTTGGAAGGTACATATACCAAAAATGGGCAACTTCCTTTGAACACTATTAACTGGCCATCAATCGTCATGTATGATTCTGGAACATATTCGTCGTGTAAATCTGATTCCAGATTTCAAATACATCTGTAAAACTTTTAGCTTACCATTTCTTCTGATTTTATCTTCTTGCCATTAGGGTCATCAAAATATAACACTTTTGAAAACTTTGATGGCTCATAATTTTGAGAGGACAGTCATCTTTGTTCCATAAATGCAAAACATTTCAGACTTATAAACATGAATTAGAGTGATCAGTAGAATTTTTGACATTTACATTGTCTGTTTTCTTTCATCCACCCTTTTATACGTATCTGCCTTGTCCACTTATGACCCATATCAAGCACAATTTTGGTGTACAGTATCATAAAGATGAAAGAATATGGTAGTTCGTTTTTTAGCAAAACATCACATAATAAAGTTCTTACTGAGTGACTAGCTCATTGAGTACACTGCATTTCCTTTTTGTCTTTAGAAATATAGTAGCCACTCAATGATTCGAGAGTGTGAGAAAATTCAACTAGGAGATCGTCATCTGAAGACTCATAGTCTGAGATTTTACTTACATGAAGTCTCTTTGCATTAATCTTCTGATTTGTTTAATGATTGTGAAACAACTTCTATAAATTTCCTTATTTTTGCCATTATGGGTAGAAAATAAAAATTATAAATTCTCAACTGTTGTTGACTGAAAGATTTTTAAAAAACAACAAAGATGGTATCCCCTGTCTTATCTTAATCCTTGAAAGATGCTGCAATACTTGGGGCAAGACAACAGGAAAACTGAAGGGTGACGTAATAGTGATGGCTTATTTCATTATTGCATCAGTCTTTTAGGCAATTCCGTTATTTTTCCATTTCACATTATTTTAGTGCGTTTTAGCGTAGTTGAGAATAATTGATGAGTAATATCAAATAATGCCTAAGATGATGAATAGCAAAATATTTTAAGATATGGGAAAAATAAAATTGCTAACATCCCATAATGTATCTTAAACTTACAAAAATTCAAGATACAATGAGTTTCATTCTTTTTTTTAAAAAGCAGTTTTTCCCTTTGTTCTTTGGAAGACTTCTAAAAGAAAGAGTAAAAACAATAAAACATTAATTCCTACAAATAGAACTGCTCAAAAGAGAAACTCAAAAGTTAAAATGAAACCGCATGTTCCCTGATGTTATGCTGACAGTTAACATGTATTAGGTACCATGCTAAAAAATTTATGAACGTGACCAAAACCAGTTAATGGATCAAAAAAATAATAGAGTTTCAGTTCAGGATGATGAAAAGATTCTGGAAATGGATAGTGGTGATGGTTACACAAAAATGTGAATGTACTTAATGCCACTGACTTGTACACTTAAAAATGGTTAAAATTATAAAATTTATGTTGTGTATATTTAACCACAATAATAAAAAATAATGGTAATGTTTAAAGGGACTGAGACAGTATACATACTTACAATTATCTTTCCATTACCCAACTTGCAAAAAACAATTCCTTAGTCAATCACCACAGTTATATGAGTTAAAACTGTCCCTCTTCAGGTGGATGGAAAAGGCTTCAGAGACTAAATAACTCACCCGACATCACACCTGGCAAGTGGCAGAGAGTAAAACTCCGGCAGAAAGACCCAGAACCTCACATGTAACCAACCACACCTGCTACTGCCCGTGTGGGGTGTGGCAAGTCACGGTCCTGCCATGGTCACGTGATACGGAGGCTTTATACCCCTGTCTGTGTCACACACTCCACTTCCTTTTTCCAAAGTCTTATCGTAGTCTGCGATTGCTTATCTACCTCTCGGAAATCTCTTCCTTCTGATTTTTTTTTCAAGACGCTTAAAAAAAATCTTTGCATGTAAAACCACGTGCATTTTTGGCCAGAATCGCTTCTGACACTCTCAGAAGATAAGCATGCTCGTGTCCCAAAGGCCAGAGGAAAACAGCTCCCCATTCCCAGCCCCTATCCTGTGCCTCCTTTGGACTTGGCTCTGTATTGCCTCCTTCAGACTCTGTTTATGACTGGTCCTGACACTTTCTGCCACTTCTAGTTGCCATGCATGTACCAGGTGGTAGTAATTCTCACTAATCTGTATCAACTCCACAGATGTCAAGCCCAATTTGCTATTATAATATATATTTGAGGAAGGTAGCACGTGATTAGATGGATGTTAGTGGAATTGTCTCTGCAAGTTGGGTGATGAATTCTAAATATGTGTACTATCTAAATATCTTTTAAAATGAAATACATAGATAAGCATTATTATTCTATTCTAATAAAAATCACATTGATGTGAATAAACAAAGAGAGTATAAGTAGGCAGCAGAATAATTTATATTACTTGAGTGGAAAATAAAATATTATTCATATCTCAAAGGTAAATTTATTTCAAGGTAAGGATCTAATTGGGGTAAAGAGCTGGGAGTGTCTTAGAGCTGTAGTTCCTGCCTGGACCAGCTGAGGGCAGTTGTTCTGGTGAGATGGATTGTCTGCCCAGATTCCACTTACGATGTCTGGTGAATGGTCTTTTTGAGTAATTAGGAGGAAGACTATCTCTAGCATTCAGAGGGCCCAGTTAAGGTGAAGTGTGACATAAAGCACTCAGATAGTCTACTTACTGTTTTACTTAAAGTGGTCCTAGGGACCACCTTTCCAGGTCCACGCTGGGAATGGCAGATCTTAGGGCCCCACCCATGAGCTACTGAGTCAGAAATTCCTTAGGTGATTCTTTTTCACAGGAAAGCCGAAAAATCACTGCTCTGTTAGCATCTCTTCAAGTGGGAGGAAGGAGAGGAAGACAATAGAAGGAACAAGACCAAGATGAAATGTCAGGATATATGGGATTACTAGAGTGCTGTGTTGGGTCTGATGTGGGATCCAGGAAATAATGTGAGAAGAGCAGTCAAAGGAAGAGATTTCTCAGGAGACTGTTTCCTCGCCTGGTTGAAAATGCAAAAAAGGGAAGCAGAGGTGAGGCAGACAGAGCCATAAGATTACAGGATTGGGAACTTGGAAGGCCTAAGGCAGGAGAGGCACTGGGTGGGAGACAGTGGACCTCACCATCGGGAGGGCTTAGGGATGCAGCACAGCGCAGGACCCGATAGGCTGGAGCTAAGTGCTGTACTGTCACAGTCATGAGCCTTCCTCTGCCTGTCCTTGGCTTGAAAGTTAAACTCACAAACCTCGTGTCCTGTCACGTCTCTCTCTTATGTTAGACAACAAGTAGTTGCAATCTCAGGAGGTCCTGTTACACACCCAACACCCAAGTTGTGGACATGGGGAGCTTTGTAGTGTAAGAGGCTTCCCGAGGGCTCAAAGAACAGATTTGCTTCATGGGGCTGATCAACGTGAAGCCCATCCAGCAGACTTACTGGCCCATGTGGGGAAGAGCATTTCAAGTAGTGGGATCCATTTTAGCAAAGCAAAGAGCAGGGTGAGGAAAGAACCAAGCAGTTGGGAATCACTAGCATGCGTGTATGTACACGTGATGCGAGGCTGGAGAGGGCAGCCTTCTGAAGACTTTGTAAGTTTGGGATTTATCCTGAAGGCAATGCAGAGCCAGGGAAGGGTTTTAAGCTAGAGAATGACATGATCAGATTTGGTTTTAGCTTAGGAAGTGCTATAGCTGGGCTGGTTGTTTTGATCATATCAGTGGCAAGAGAATCAGAAGTGGGGCAAGTTAGTTACTTTTTCATTTGCTGCTCAGACAAAAGAAAAATACACATTTTGAGGACTTTGATGATGCTTAGCTCCCTAAGTCACGTGGCTGGGTTTGGCCTCCATCATTCTCCCTATTCCCTACTGTCCACCTTTTCTGATGTCCTTTGAAAAGGAAACAAAGATACTTCCTCTAACTCCAAGCAGGAAATGGGAAGGAATGTTCTTGGAATGAATCTGTCTTTTCGAGTTTTCTCATGATTTTTCCAAAATTTGAAAACAGTTATTACAAAATGATGCAAATGTTTGTGGCTTTAAAAAGTTATTGACAAAGCTTCTAATTTTTGCAAAAAGAAACCCAAGAAAAATAAGGCAGAAACTGATGAAACTGGTTATCTACAAGGGCTGAGTGGGAACCACATGCAGGGGTAGGGACCTCTCTTTGTACCTGTTGACTTGGTTTTGACTTTTAAGCTGTGTTAATGGTTTCTATTTCCAAAAAATAAAATTGAACTACCAAAGGTGAAAAAAAGATAGATATTGAATTTAAACAGAAAAATAAGAACCTAACTTTATATCAAATAGGTAAAAGTCTCACATAAGAGAAGTTATTCAAATCACTTTTAAACACAGTATTCTGTGTACTCTCAGTATGATTTTTTTCTAAGAAAAAATTAAATTGCAAAGAAACCTGGAACTTTACCTAAGCTGTTGGTAGTGGTAATTGTGTAGCAATCTTGAAACTGTTGTGTGTATTGCAGGACCCAACAAATGTGTATTGCAGGAGCCAACAAATGACCCAAATACTGGGGATGGTGGGAACTTGGGTTCTTACTATGGGGGAGGGGAGATATAAATATGGACTGGGTTATGATGGTTCTTGTCTGAATATTACTCTGATGGTTATGAAATGGTAATTTTCTGAATTCCTTCTTCATTTATTAGTTAGTTTTCTCCTGTAAAGAACTTTCTTTTCCTTTTCTTCCCACTTTGTTTTTTTCATATCAGAATATACTTTCCCCTCCCCACCCACCAATGTGTTATAGTTGTTTCTGTCATTAGCCATCTTGATGTTCAAATTATGCCAGTTTTCCCACTGGGAATTTCTGCAAGCTAGATCCTATGTCCTCTTGACATATCTCCATTATACGAAGAAATACCTTTTTTGAAAAAATTGTGACTCTATACTGAGACTCCTAAGACCAACCCAGTATCACAGAACAAAACAAAAACAAACTCAAACCATAACAAAGCAAAAAGGAAACCAAAGTAACGAGACATGTCAAATAAATGCAATATGAGATCCTTGATTAAATCCTGGAGATATAACTCTATGTATCATTATCTCTATATTATATACCTATATATACATAGACAATTTAAATATTTATATACATATACATTTCAATCAGCTACATAAGACTTTATAGGGACAATTGGAGAACTCAAGCACTATATATTAGATGACAGTATTGTATCAATGTTACATTTTTTGAATAAGGTAATCATATTGTGGAAATGAAGAGAATCTTTTTGTTCTTTTGAGATACACCCTGAAGCATGTAGGGGTAGACATGTCATGAAGTTATAAAGCTAAAGCAACTAATTCTAAATTGTTAAATAAAAATATGTGTAAATACGTATACAGAGAGAAAAAGCAAATTTGGGACGGTATGGACAACTGGTGAATCTAGGTGAGCTATTCATTATACTTTTCTTACAATTCTTCTTTAAGTTGGAAAATTTTCAAAATAAAAAGTTGGAGAGGAGGGAAAACATGTTGGGTTAAATGAGAAAGGCCATGGCAGGCAGGCCTGGGCTCAAGTTGCGAACTTTGAATCTCTGCGGGCCATCTTAGAGGGGTTTCAGAAGACAGGGCCGCAGGGGGAGGTGGTTCAAGGCATACAGCAGAAAACGGAACATCTGGGGCAGCAATGATTTAGGACCTGCAAGCCCTGGGATTTTACTGACGCAACTATTTGTTTTAAACACATATATAATGTGATTTCGTTTCATATCCATATTTTCACACACAAAAATTGAGGTCATGTTCCAGTTCTGTCCCAGGCCCACTCACTCAATGGGAGGCACATTTCTTGGCTTGTCTGGTAGATGGGTTTTAGTCCAAAGCTCCTTTCGTGAGTGATTTCAATTCTTTCTCATTAATCTTGCTGTAGAATCACAGTTAAACGATTGTGGGAGAGTACACTTAAGATATCCAGTGATCAGCAGTGTGGCTTCTTTTCTGTCAAGTATGACTTCGGCCTTTTTATCTGATACTTACCCCACAGCTTCACACAAAACAGGTTTGCTTCACCCCCTCCCTACCCCGCCCCCGCCTCAGCACCAGTCGCCCCAGCTCCCAAAACAGATTTGTATTCCTGGCATCCTGCTCTTGCGTGATGAGTTCTAGGAGGCACCAATTCTTGTTTTGTCCCCAGGAGTAAAGCAGCAACTGCTTTAAACTGATAATGACATAATTTTGCTGCCCTATAGACAGTCATTTAAACTCTGTGATATGTGGCCGCTGCCTCAAAATTCAAGCAGTGGAAATGACATCGTTGTCAGCCGACTCTTTACGATGAAAAATGACCCACGTTAGGAAACAACCTGAACCCAAGGAAACTTCAGTGATCAATCATCACAATGATAATGTGCTGGTCTTTTATGTGAATCCAACCCACAGTGAAGCTGGGTTTGGGTGGAGGACCTGGGGGAGAAGAAATCCTGTGGAAAAAGAACATTAGGACAATATAATTAAGCAAAAGGGAAAGCTTCAGATAATGTACGTTTCTCAGGGGACCATTTCATGCCTTAGGGATCCTGACAGATCTAGGCTGAGAGGGTTGCATCATCATCGTTTAAAGCGTTTGTTAAATGCCTGGAGCTACGCAGAGATGGGCTGGGCTTAGTGCTGCGTGAAGTTTGTTGAAACCAGCCAAGGCCCTCCCTCCAGGAGCTGGAGCCCTCCCTGGACTACCTCATTCATCGGCAGGAGGTGGGGGCTCCTCAGGTCACAGAGAAGCCCTCACATCGATCGCCAGAGGATAATGCCCTGTCAGGGGTGGGGGGAGCGCCTGGCTGCCCTCATTCCACTTCAGTCCCTTCTGACCAGCAGGCCTTTTCGTCACCTTTTCACCGCCATGTGGCCAGCCACAGGGTCATGGTGGCCTGAGTATGAGTTGGAAAGGAGTGGGATTGTCAAGTGGATGAAAAACATTGCCTGCCATGTCAGTAAACAAAAGATGTTGCGGCCATCAAACCGCAGCCCCTTGCAGCCACCCTCAACCGTGCACCCTGAGGGGATTTAGGGTGGAGAAAATCAGGATACTGGTCCTAGACAGTTAAGGTGCATATCAAAGGAGTGATTTCAGTGAGCCCAGACTCTTGCATCTTCCCATACATAGAAAAGCGCTAACTAAATTCATTAATTTGAGATGTCTGGTTTCTTTAATTAACAGTAACCTTTTGATGTTCCGTCTATCTGTTTTCTCTTGAAAAACTCCTGTATGTCCTGGCTCCTCCCTTACCTTTTCAGTGCAGTCCCTCAGAGGGATCTGAAAAGCTATCTTCCGGGCTTAAGTCCTCAGTATGTCCACCGAATAAAACATAATTCTCAACTTTAGGTTGTGCGTTTTTTTCAGTTGACAGTCACCATCCACCTGCAAGAAGACAGATGGTTTTCAGAGAGCACAGGAAGTGGAACCTGTGGTGATAAATCTTGCCTTTATCCGTGGGCACGTGTGAGTCCTCCCGGTCTCCGTCACCTGTCCTTGCTTGGTCCTTAGAGTCTGTGTTTTGTGTAGTCTCATTTTGTCAAAGCTAGAAAAGGGGGGAGTGTGTGTGAATGTGTGAGGAGATGTAAGTGGGGTGAGGAGGGACAGAGAGATAATGTGGTTGGGTTGATCCCAGACAATTGCAGAGCACTGACTTATCAAGGGTACAGTTGCCTGTACCCTTGGATTTGAGAAAACACGAGGAGGTGAAATTTTATCTCATTCATCCTTCATCAAGGACTCAGGAGGCCATAGGCCCATGGGCTAGCCTGGTAGCCCTGGATTTGTGAGTGCTATAAACAGGATGTCTACATCTTGGCCCCCATCTGGGGATTCTGGGTCCCCTTCAACCTTATTTTTTCTGTGAAGCAATTTGTGGTATCATCTCTTCTGTCCTCCTTGACTCTACCTATAAAACCTGTCGTATATGCTAAAAGCAATGTCTAGGTTATAAGGCCCTGGTCTGCTTTCTCCTTTATTCTTTAATACTCTCCTACAGGATACAAAAAACCTTTTCCACATGCAGACCAATAAGATATAAGATTCCCTCCTAGATGTTTGTTCCTTGTAGCTAAAGCTTTGCTCTCATGAGGAATACAAATGCTCCTGATAGGGCAACGTATTAAGTGTGGTGTGGCTTTGTGGATTGCAGACCCTTCCTTTTTTTTTTGCGGTACGTGGGCCTCTCACTGTTGTGGCCTCTCCCGTTGCGGAGCACAGGCTCTGGACACGCAGGCTCAGCGGCCATGGCTCACGGGCCCAGCTGCTCCGTGGCATGTGGGATCTTCCCGGACCGGGACACGAACCCGTGTCCCCTGCATCGGCAGGCGGACTCTCAACTACTGTGCCACCAGGAAGGCCCCAGACCCTTTCTTATGTGGCAGCTAAAAGCAGGTTTCAAAAGGATAAAGGGAGGAGTGACCTGGAGCACAAGCACTGCCCCACAGGGCAGACAGGATGGAGTCTTGGGGACAGGGGAAGATGGTGGGCCTAGTGCCCAGGAAGAGGAAAATCCTATCTAACATGACTCCACGTTTACTCAGTCAGGTCCTGTTCTAAATCTTTATACCAACCATGCAGTTGATCCCTCAGCTACCTCATGATGCTGTGTGGGAGCTTTGATTATCCCCTTCAGTAGAAGAGGAGCCTGAAGCTCAGAGAGGTTCATGTGGTTTGTGGACAGAGCTGGGATTCAAACCTTGGCAGCCTGACTCTCAGCTCCTTCCCTTCACCCTCTCACTGCACTGGAAGGAGGAAGAGCACGTGTGGGGAGAAGTCTGTCGAGCTTCCGGGGAGGAGGTCCTGGTTGCGGCCACCCAGCCCTGCCTCTAGTCCAAGGCGCCTTAGCTGTCTCTGGTTGTAGGAGAGATGTGTGTCTTGGTGGTGGCAGGAGGTCGCACACCATCCGGAGAGGGTGATGGGCTTGCCAGCAGAGACCTCGCTCTGTTCTGGTAGGGTCACCTTCAGAGCAGCCATGGGATCTTACTTACCCTCAGTAGAAGCTCAGACCCTCCCTGGGTCACCTTTGGACTTGTAGTGCTAGCAGCTTCCTGATCGGACCCACCGTGGCAGTTTCAACACTGCCAGGAAATGCCCAGCTGATTTGTCTACAGAGATTAACGAAACCAAATCTTGGGATCTACTGACGTCACTGGACACGCTCTAGCTGGCCTCAGCTATAGTCCAATGGCTGCTTAGCGAGAGCCCCATCAGTTAAGTTAGCTCAGTGAGGGTGTTTGCTGAGTGTTCTCTCACCATGTGGAAGGTAGGGGTGTGCTTTCTGCATAGGAAACAACCTTTTCTACTCTGGGCTAAAAACGAGGCAAGAAAACCCCTTTGGAACATACCCGAAAAAAGGCGGTTTCTCCAGCCCCCCAGAGTAGCTGACGTTCAGTCAAGGCCTGGTCGCTGGGCTCCCCACCGTGACAGAGTCAAGGAGCTGGGCTCTTTTGGGAGCTTTGTGTGTCGGCTCTGGTTCACCCTGAATGTCCACCTCCACCCTCACAGTTTCAGGTGGGCTGGGGAAGGGCTATGTGGGGCATTTTGAAATAATCATTTCCTAGCGATGGTTTAAATCATGCTTTCTCTGATGAATAATCCATACATGGTTACTGGGAGTCATTAATCATCTGTCTTCGTGTTCCACGTGGTGGGAAAAGGGGAGGGTGAAACCAACATCACTGGATCCGTTTGCCTCTCTTTATGAGCACTGCTCTTTTGACCAGCTCAGGTCTTTCTTCCCCACTTAGCAAAGAGGGGGGCCATGGGGACCCTCTGAAAATGTTGTGTTTGGAGGGACAGAAATAATTCACTGTGGCTGAGAAGCACAGGAACTGATCTGCGTCTGTTTATAGAATCCCCCTTCATTTGTGCCTTTGGTGAGACTCTTCTGTCTGAGGTTCTGAGGACATTCCATCATTAAATTTACCGTGGTATTTATATTCAACTGGCTCAAAAGTAAATCATCCCTCATGTCCAGTCTGCTTCTTAAAGCTCCCCAGTGAAGAGCCCCCCAGAAATTCTTGGATTCTGTTTCTTTCCTGAAAGTCCCTTAGTATATGGTACATATTCATGACTAGATTTTAAAAGCAGAGATTTGTCATGCCCCACTTAAGTGGAGCCCCTCTTCAGAGCGTATACAGAGGACGTGTTTCTAATCAGAGCCAGATTAGGTTCATAAGTTTGGTAGCGGTTGTGATGAGCAAGCCTCAGTGGGGAGAAAAAGCTGAACCGTGTAATGCCAGGAACACTGGGATCAAGAAATAACCAGGTATCAGCGGAGTTACCCTGGGCTTGACCTAAAACTCTCTGAGCATAAGCTTCTTATCCATAAAGTGGAGATAATATTATAATACCCACCTTGAAAGGTTTTGGGAAGGCTCAAGTAAGATAAGGTGTGGGGAAGTGCCTTGGGAACCGTACAGTCTTAAACACGCGCAAATTGTGGGTCCTGGACTTAAGTTGGATCAAATAGTTTTTGAAAGAAGACAGTCTAAGTCTAGAGCTTTGTTCAACAGATATTTCTTATTGATTTTTCTCCTAACAGGATTTAATCTATACTTTGTTGTCTTATGTATAATTTTTCCAAAGATAGGCAAGTTAAAAAGGCTTGTGCTTTAAATCGTGTTGGGCAGGGCCCTGCACTTTGCCAAGCCAAGGTAGAAACTGCTCAGAGCCAGAGCAGGCCTGTCTGGAACAGGTATATGTCCTGGTAGGAGTGTCCCTGCCTGGTTGCCGTGGTGGGTCCCCTTCTCTGCCCCCATCTTGCACCCCTGCCAGGCCTCTGAACTATCTCATCGGTACACTGAGGTCTGTAGAGGCTGGGGGCTGTGGTTACATCTGTGCCCAGAGTCTTCAGGCCTTTCAGAAAGAGAGGTGGTTTGACTTTTAGAGAATTATTATAAGTTCTACCACTTATTTTTATTTTTTAATGAATTTATTTATTTATGGCTATGTTGGGTCTTTGTTGCTGCGCACGGGCTTTCTCTAGTTGTGGCGAGCAGGGGCTACTCTTCGTTGCGGTGGGCGGGCTTCTCATTGCGGCGGCTTCTCTGGTTGCGGAGCACGGGCTCTAGGCGCACGGGCTTCAGTAGTTGTGGCTCGTGGGCTCTAGAGCACAGGCTCAGTAGTTGTGACGCACGGGCTTAGTTGCTCCGTGGCATGTGGGATCTTCCTGGACCAGGGCTCGACCCCGTGTCCCCTGCACTGGCAGGTGGATTCTTAACCACTGCGCCACCAGGGAGGTCTCCTACCACTGATTTACTGTATGCCAGGTGCCGGACTAAGCACTTTCCATGCGTTACCCCGATTAAATTTTCACAATAGCCCCGTAAGGTAGGAGGTCTTATCAACCTCATTTTACAGATAAGGAAACTGAGCTTAGAGAGTTTTAGGTCAGTTGTCTAAGGTCAACAGCTAACATAGTACAGATCAGGAGTCCCATGTGGGTCTGTCTGACCCCAAAGGTGGTTCTTAGCAGAATGATGCTCCAGGGCCTGGCCGGGCTGGGACTGGACACGGCAGCCAGAGCCTCAGATCACACGGCAAGATCAGACTTGGCCCTGGGGAGTGTTCTCCTCTTGCTGAAGGGAGGGGAGGCAGAGGGCTGGGAGTACCTGCGACTTCTTATCTTGTGGCACTGAGGTACCAAATCCAACATCAGTCCCGAACTGAAAATGCCACAGGCCGGTTCAAGCAGGTGTGTACCTAGGGCAGATGTGCTATATATGGGACACCTTTGCTTCACTACACACATAACTGGCCACTTAAAACATTTCTTTTCCAAATAGCTACCCCCACGTATTTGGGCACTTTAAAGGGTGGGGTGAGCTACAGATCATTACAACTCTTTGATCCTGATTTCTTACTGTTCATTCATAACTTATAAGTTACTGCCTGAAAAAGGAAAGGAAGAAGGAAGAAAGAAAACAAGTGGGAAGAAAGAAAGAAAGTTTATTCAAGGAAGGTAAGGAGAAGAAGACAAGGAATGGGGGAAAACAGTGTGATCCAGAGTTGAATAAAGTAGCGTGAAACCGAGGTCTTTGACATCTTCTCCCCCCACCCAATACCATCCCATAAATCTTTACATTACATTCCACTAAATGTGTTAGAAATGTAACTGCACTTGCAAATAATTGCTGCTATTGAATGAATCCACCCTGGCGTATCCATTTGAGCTCAAAATAACCTGTGTAACCTAAGAGTAAATCAGTGACTGGACACCTAGTGCCAAGCATAATCTCAAGCAACATTTAACTAGGTTCAATATTTATTTCCCTGCCTTGAGTCACTTTGAAATGATCTGGACTCAGTTCAGACAGGACCAGCCCTAATTTTATGGTGCTCTTGGAACCCTTCCAGCAGCACAAGGGCTCAGATGTCAGGGAGTTCCAGAAAAATGAGATCCCTCACAGAAGATTTCACAATTTAAGGCACCCTCCTTTCAATATTTTGCAACATGTGAGCCTTTTGACTGAAGATATAATTTTTTGAGAAGGCTTTGAGCATCCTTAAGAAGTATGCCTCACCCACACCCCGACTCCTACCTCCTCCCTAAGGATGGGGCGGGTAAAATTAACCGGGTTAACAGCTTGCGTAAATAAAATCTCTGAATATCCACAAGTAGGAAAAGAGTAGCCCACAATTTACCACCATTTTCCAAACAAATGCCGTTTTCCACACAATTATGGAAGCCGGATTTGGGAAGCTTTGAGACACATTCAAACAGCAGATAACGTGGCTCCAAGTTTGACGGATACAGGAACACATCAAATAAATAGCAGCCAATTCTCAAGCTTTTGTATCTCAAATGCTCAATCAATAGAAAACCAACCAATTTTAGTGTACATCAGAGATAACTCTCAAGATGGCAGGATTGACTTATAGCTCCCTGTTAAAGGGGGTATTGAGCTGACATTGAGTGACCCCACACTCAGCCAAAACATTTATTATAAAAGTCTGACGCGGTTAAGTGAAATGATTGATATCGGCCCATTCTGCTCTAAGTGCAGGCTTTCATGTGTTTTAGTTGGGAGAAGAGTCAAAGACCTCACTTATGAAATCAAACATTTCCCTTTTATTTCTCCTTTATCTATAGATGATTAATCTTAATTCAGAATAACCGCGTGCATTCTGGAGTCTGAGAGACCTAGTTCATGTCCTAGGAGCGTCATTTTCCAGCTTTTGAGCAAAATTTTAAGCTTCTTGCAGGGGCAGTTTTCTTATCTATGGAGTTAGGAGGATGGGGCTGGAAGAATGTATTTAAAGCAATTAGTAAAGTGTGCAGGCACATACTCAAGAAATTCTAGTCATACTGTTGTTCTAATAATGTCATTGCCGTTACTAAAGCAATGACATTAGTAACTAAAGTTATTTTGGCTCCTGACTTCACAGTTCCGTAGACTGTTATGCTATCAGCAAAGATAATAATGACAATAACAACAATAATAATTAATTACTTTCTCGATACCTGCTAGTTACCAGGCACTACACTCAATGCTTAAAATATATTTTCTCATTTAATTCTTACGACAACCCTTTGAAGTTTGTTGTTGTTATTATCCCAGTTGTTAGAAGTGAGGAAACTGAGGTTCAGGGAAATGAACAAAATTACTTGAGATCACACAGTTGGCAAACATCCAAACACACTACATTACACTGGCCTCCCTGCCCCACGTCACATAGATTATTGCTTTTTGTGTTATTACATCCGTAGGGGAACAGAAAACTTTAATAATTGGGGGGAAGTCATTTTATCTCTCTGGACCTTAGGTTTTCCATCTGTCAAATGAAAAAGTTGGAATGGATTATATCCAAGATTTTAAGATTTCAGGATTCTAATGCAGTAAGTTGCTGTCAAGGGAGAAATGCTTGGAAAATGTGTATATTGGATTTTTTTTTTTTTATGATTGAAAAGGAGATGGTGTACAAGTCTGAGGCGGTTGCTTCCTCCAATAGGGCTGGAAGGAAGAACATCATTGCCCTTTCCATAATGGCCTGATTCCCTCTTCTCAAGCTATCCTTTCAGACTCTACTGTGGAGGAAGCTGTCAGCTCACCCAGTTACATTTGTCTGCTGTGTCCATGGTATTCTAGCAGAAGCTAGGACGATCCTTCATTTGCATTGACCTTTACTCCCTGATCCCAACCTTGATTCCTCTGAGATGCTTAACAATATCTCCTTCTTCCCAAATACTAAAGTAAATCCTCCTGTCATTCTGGGACTAATGTTAAGATTAAAAAGTTATTGATATTGGGTCCTCACACTTCAGGGTAGCTGTAAAATGAAACCACTGATCACTGTTGTTGTTGGGTTAGAGCGTTTAAAGTATTTCACATCCTGGCCACAAGCTAAGCAGTTTCCAGATACAGCCTGTTTTGGGGCTGGGCTTCCAGGCTAGAGAAGGTCGGCAAATATAGGGAGAAGTGGCTTGAGGATGGAAGGGTCTGGAGGTTATAGAGGGGAGTCTGAGCCTCAGTTTCTGGCTGGATGCAAGCCCTGGGCATTTCCTGGTGACCTGTGTCTAGTGCCATGACATAGACCCAGTGTCCTGGCTCTGAGCCCTCAATTTCGCTTCTTGATCATGGCTGTCTGCTGGTTTTGGCCTCTTGAGCCATTGTTTTATCCTGGTAGTGAGAAGGGCATGCAGAAATATTGTATATGATGGATTGGCTCTTCAGAAATAGTCAGGACTCCACATTGTGGCCTTTCACTCTTTTGGGTTTGGACTAAGGAAAAAGTGAGCTGAAAAAAAAAAAAAAGTCTGTCTTCAGGTCCTAGGGCTAGTCCTTGTATAATGTGTTTATGTAGACAGGAACCTGTGAAGAGGATCATTTGATCACTCCAATAATTTCAATCAAACCATAGATTGTTGGGGGAAAATCAGAATTAAACAACTTATTGAAACTAAGGATACTAATTAGTTACGTGGCTAAATTAGAAAAAAAAATTTTTTTTAATGTGTGTGCTTTAATCAACTTACATGTGAGGACCCAGACCAGGTCGGGGTCCAGGCAGATGCATGGGAAGTTCCAGATGGCCATTTCATAACTTCTGACAATTTGAGGCATATTCATAGAAAATCTCCATTGGGTGAAGTGTTTTAGGGATTGGGGAGGGGGACAGAAGTTGATGGTGTGCTTTATGGAATATTCTTTCAACATGGCATTAGAAACCAAGAAAACTCTTGAATATTTGCTATTGATTTATTTTAAAATAAGTAAGAATATCTATATTTTTAAAAAAGAAACCAAAACAACTTTTAATCTGAGAGTGATTGGTTCTGTTCCTTTGTACCTGCCCATTAAAATTCAGAAAGTTACTCATTTTTTTGGTATTTTCCATGGGAGGATTAGAATTAAGTTTTTAAGCAAGATTTTTTGTCTTTTCAATATTATTTACTGAAAATGTGACCCAACATTTTATGGAAAATGTACAAAAGACATAAAAATGTCTTTCTTTTTTTTTTTTTTTTTTTTTCTTGAGGTCTCCCTAATCCTTGCAGTTCAAGTCTTGTAGAGATTTTACCAAACCTGTTTTTCAGGGATTTGAAATCTGCTCATAAAAATTAACTGCAGGCCTTTATGCAGGTTAAAAACAGAATTCATGTGGTTTTTAAAAAATCTTGTAAGCCTTTAAAAGAAGGACTAAGAAAAATATACCTTCCTGGATGGCTTTTCCTGTGGCTACATGGCCTGCTTAAGGAACCATTACAGTTCAGTAGATCATCTTACCCCTGCCCCCCAGCAGGACGAAGTATTTCCGGTTTTATTCGGAGCCCTCAATGGAAAATGCCAGCTGTTCTTTTTGTTTGTTTGTTTTTCCTACTGAAAATTCAATTAAGAGCTCAGGAAAAGTATAAGATAACTTCACAGCGCAGAGCTTGAATTCCTGTGTGGGTCCCAAGGGGGCTGAGTTCTCACTCACCCTGTGCTCAAGAACAGGTTATATTGTCCTTGGAGCCACAGTGTGGAACATCAATCTTATCCTCCCAGGCGTTGGAGGCCAGACCTGTCCATGGCCCAGTCCGGTTTCTTTTGGGTCCCCATAGCAGGAGGATGTGCCTTCAAGGTCATATAGATCATCTCCCGATCCAGGGTCAGCTTGGCTCAACGGGAAGCTAAGAAAATACCTCTGGGCTACTTCACTCATTCTTAGGAGGAGGAGAAACTTCCATGACGGCTGAGGACAGCCTCTTTGGACTCTGCTCAGTACAGCTCCTGCTGATGCTTTTGGCTTGTCTTAGGGTGATGTCACAATGCCTTACTCCTGTGGGATTATGGGAATGCACCAAGATTAGCTCTTTGGCGGGAGGAAGAACTATACTACAGAAGATACAAAGGTTCATTCATTCATTCACTCATTCATTCAAGCTTATAGTGAACATGTACCCTACACAAGGCACAATTCTCAGTGCTACAGTCATGAGCTGAGAGATGTAAGCCTTGTCCTCATGGAGCTGGAGCCTCCAGGTGAGAAGCACACTGATATGGTACAGTGTGTATAGTGAGTAACTCAGTACTAGGATAGGGGGCTGTGGGGCGGAGGAGTGGCATCTAACCCACTCCTCTACCCACAGGTGGGGAGGGGTTTATGGAAGGCTTCCTGGAGGGCATAACTCATGGGTGAGGTTTGAGGAACAGATACAAATGAAAGGCCTGGTATCGTCATTACAATCAATAATTCATTTTCAAGATAGGGATTTTGATGTGACGACTGTAATTGAGCCCCAAAGGGTATAGCCTTTTAGGATGTAGCCTGGCATCCTTCCTTTCTAGCTGCTTCTTTGAAGAAGGAACCATTTTATTCCCTAACACCCAATGTGGTCTCCAAAGGGACTTTATCCCATTTACTATCAAAGCCCCTAAGATTAGATTACAACTTGACCAAGCTCAGATTCCCATCCCTACTTTCTGTTATTTCTGTATGTAGGACTAGAATGGTCACTGCTGCTTGGCCAGGTCACACTGTCTGTCTCATAAAGGATCTTACCAGAGATGCTTCTCAGGAAAGGGACTCTGTTCGTTACGTGTCCCAGCATAGTGCTTTAACTACAGTTCCCATGGAGTAAGAATTAACTACTATGTGGTATCAAGGAGGGTTCCTTCTCCCAAAGCTGAGACAGAAACCTAAATGATGTTGCCTTCTGAGTGAAGAAAAGCTTCCTTATTCTGAAAGGGAGAAATCCAATAGCTTCACCCGTCTATGACTTAGAGCCTAGTAACTAACAGGTAACATGAGCTCATGCCCTTTCCTCAAGGGGGCAGCTCAGGTCCCCTCTAGACTTGTAACTTTATTCCTGATTTTAATAGGTTTGGGTCTCTTGTTTCTCAGCCCCCAGATGTTAGCTGTAACAGGCAAAGAAAGGGGAAGGAATGAAGGAGTTGGCTTCTAGAGAGGACCAGCAGAGACTGTAGTCAGTGGGGCAACAGGGAAAGAGCAAGAGGAGACCCATGAGAAGCAGACACTAGAATTTAAAACATAAGGAAGTTCTGGCCAAGTGGGCTGGAGGTCGAGATTCGGTAAGAACCCTGAGTTTTTCCTTTCTTCAGTGAGTCTTGGATTCTGCTTTCCTGGCATTTTGTCCAATTGAAAAATGCACTAAGCGTTTTCCTAATTTTTAATTGACATGAAAATTACGGTAATTTGTGAGAAGAAAGGACTTTCTCACGTCACTTTATAAGTCATGACAAAGGTATTGCTCTCCTTGATGAGAACTAAGGTAGAGCCATATTCTTTTAAGTACTCTTTTCTTAAAGGAAAGTAACAAGGCTTGACGAATGAGCTGCAGATTGTTTACCTGGAACCTGTTTCTATACTGTTTCTGGCTTTGCTTTCTCTAACTCTGAAAATAACTCGACCCTCCTATTCTGTGTCGTTGTTGTTGTTTTGAGTGGGGCTGGCTGCCCTGACAGAAACTTATGAGTGATACTCTCTTGTAACAGGGGTGTGCGTGCAGAGAGGTTTTTAGAAACATAGTGTATGTTAACATGAGACTTGGGAAAGGAAACTCAGACCATCAAATGAATATTAGATGATATCTAGAAGGAGATTAGGGAATAAAAGAGGTTGCGCTCTTCACCGTACAGATGGGGAGACTGACAGACAGCAAGGTGAAGTAATCTGGTTGAGGTTCTATGAAGGGCAGTGATGGAATTGATATGAACCCCCTCGGATCCTGAGGTTTTCCATCAGATTGTGATATTAACGTTAAATTTGTATGCCATTCAAACTGGTTGACCCTCCCTTTAATTTTTATGCATGTCCTGTATTTTATTTATTACGTGTTGGAACTCTTCTCTTGACACTGCATTTGAAATTATGTTATGGCTCAAGCTTGGAGGTTTATAATGCAATGGCCAGACTTTCATTTGGCACCGTTTCCCAATGATCTAACTAAGCCATTTAAAGCTTAGCAAGGGAGCCCAGTAAGACATTGAAGTTCTGTCCTGGAGCTGATTGGCTGAATGAGTCTTGGCTCCCCAGAGAAACCTCAGGAACAATGATTGGCACCGTCACACTACTTTTGTGGCCAAGGTGGTACATCTCCTGGGAACTTCCCTGACACTGCTTCTGTGCCAGGTTTCACATGGCCCCACCTGTTACTGAGGGGCTAAGAGAACCACAGTGAACCCAAGCAAGAGGATTTATCGACTCTTAGGGGCTCTTTCCACACGTCACCATCACCCTGCCCTTTCTTCTCCATCCATCACAGTCTATCAGGATCGTTCTTATAAAGTCTTTGAGAACCTTGAAGAAATATGCCCATCCATTCATTCTACATCCATTCACAAATACTAGGCACCTACTAAGTGCCTTGCCCCATGCTAGACAAATATAACATGTGATCCTCATTCACCGGTGGAGTAAATGCCATTGTCCAGGTGAGGCATAAGCACATAGAATAAGGTATAAAAGAATACAATGCAAGTATATTGTGAGGTAGTGCAGAGAATGGAGTATGGAATGTGGGAAAGAGCATGGGCTTTACAGATGACAGATCTGGGTTGAAATCCCATCCCTGCCGCTCACTGATTCTGTCACCACAGTTTCCTCTAATGTAAAATAGGTTGTGGTAGCTATGAAGATTAAATAAGGTAGCATATATGAACTGCTTAATATAGACCCTAGTATGTAGCGAGTAGTCAATACATATGTGCATGCATAAAATATTATTATTATATAGATTATAAGAACTACAAGAATTCAGAAAAGTGGGAGCTCAGTGCAGGCTGGATGAGAGGAAGAGACCTATACACTGGGAAGATGTTGGTCCTTGAGGAATGAGTTCAAATTAGACAAGGATGGGGTTAGAAGAAGGACACCCCAGGCAGTCCCGGACACACAGGAGAGCAAAGGTCTGGAGGCAGCAGGGAAGGTCTGGAGGGCTTCCTGGGAGAATCCAGGGGTGGGGCCCTTGGGGAGCATGGAGATGAGGTGTAACCAGATTTTGGCGAGGCAAAGCCTCCATCTCCTCTCTCAGGTAGCCCTTACCGGCCTTGGTCTGCTTCAAAAGCTGCAGGCTTTCGAAATGTTCTTGTAACTGTCACTTCTACCACGTTTTAGCAGAGGTAATCCAAAGTCTAATAATCAAGAATGTTTTTTGTTGTTGTTGTTGGGGGAAGTGGAAATACCAGATATACTGACTGAGAAGAAAGAGCTAGCAGATAAAAAAAGATCATGGAAGTGAAAGAGCATCTGTCATTTTCTTACGGGGTCTCCCTCTCTGCTTCCAAGGCCCTTGTAAAGTCCTGCTGATTTATGACTTTGGCAGACTTATGACGTTCTTGACACTAGAAAATTATCCTCTACCTCTACTCGCAAATGGCACAATGAATATGGTTTAGACTGATTTGTTAGCTTATTTTCAGTTGGGCTTCTACAAGTTGTCTTCTTCTGCTATTTCTTCCTAATTACATATCATGGTAAATTCCTCCCACCCCCAGAAAACCCAGAGGCATTAGCTATCTCCATTACCATTCACACACCTGCTTAGCTGAATGGGCAGAAGCCTGCTATAGCCAACTTGCTATCCTGAAAGAATGATTATGTGTCCCTTGGGAATTTTGTGAAGTGTGTTTCTTGATAGCCTCACAGAGAAGAGAAGCAATATACATTTCCCATCCAAATCGGTGTGCAAATCTCCTTGCAAATGAGTTTCTGAAGTTAGAGGTCAATAATAGCTGGCACCTGGGTCATCTAGCTAGCGCTTTTCTTAAAATAGGGTAATGGAAATAGCTCAGTTCCCAATGTCCACCTTCAGCAACCCCTTGCTCTTTTATTTTAAAAAGGAATTAGTATAGCCTTTGGAATTGTCATTGTGACTCCTTAGGTCACAGAGAAACAGCCTGCAAAATCCATGGGTTGCAAACTCATTATATATTAGCTGCAAACTAGAGAGACCAAGCTATTTGGTGCAAGGATGTTATTTTATCCCCTCTTCCTTCCGTGATCCATGTTGTGCAAACAGAAAATAGGATGTTATTTACCTACTGATCTCTCGGGATGATGCAGAGCTGTCCAAAAACAACGTGTAGGGGATTGTTTAAATTTGTTTGCAAGTTGGTATTATTCCATTTATTTCTTCTATTTTTATTTATTTATTTATGGCTGCATTGGGTCTTCGTTGCCGCGTGAAGGCTTTCTCTAGTTGAGGCGAGCGGGGGCTACTCTTCGTTGTGGTGCACGGGCTTCTCACTGCGGTGGCCTCTCTTGCTGCAGAGCACGGGCTCTAGGCACACGGGCTTCAGTAGTTGTGGCTCGCGGGCTCTAGAGCGCAGGCTCAGTAGTTGTGGCACATGGGCTTAGTTGCTCCACGGCATGTGGGATCTTCCCAGACCAGGGCTCGAACCCGTGTCCCCTGCATTGGCAGGTGGATTCTTAACCACTGTGCCACCAGGGAAGTCCCTCTTCTATTTTTAAAATAACTGTTTCCTTTGCTGCATTGGCTTCGGGTACAGCAACAAAGAATGAACATCTTCTAATAAATAAGATGTTAAACAGCAACAGTGATTCAGCTTATTGTTTTAAGTACATAAACTGTGTTCCTGGGTTTTTCCTATGGGGAGAGAGGGTAATGAAAATGAATGGCTCCCAAGCTTGATATCTATTTGAGAGACACGGGGATTCTGTATCATTATTAAAAAGACGAGTGCCCTAACCTCATATGCTTCTTAGTGACTCAACCCTAACCAACTCCAAACAAATCAGCAGATCTAACTTGTGATTAAGAGCGAGGCAGCTTCTCTGTTATAAATGTGTTAATATTTATTGTGCTACGGGAGTGGCGACGTGGAGGAGGGAGAGGCTGGGGACTCTACTTGTAGCAAAAATGATAGGAAAACCTCCAGGAAGAGGCTTCAAGAGGAACAGTACAATCCCGCGCTAAGGTCCTAATTCACAGGTGCTTCCCAAGAAATAAAAGAAGGGGCTTCTCTCTTGTGTGTGATGTGGAGGTCATGTCAAGTCTCTTTCATGGGCAGCGTCTGCCACAGCAGACAAGCATCCTGTCTGCCAAAAGATTTATGGTGAAAGAAATCCTAAGGATGGGCCCATTAAAGGGGGAAAAAACAAAACAAAATAAAACAAAATACCTCATTTTAGAAGTCAGCTATCTCTTGCATAAAACAAGCCCAGTCTTTTGATTTCAATTTTCTTTTTTTAATCACCACCTCTTCAATTTTTAATCCCTGAGAAAACAGACAATTGCTAGTACCTTAGGCCTCTTTGGGGGGATATTAAGAATGACTCCTACGTTTAGCCCTATTTTCAGAGCTGATTATTCCATTTTCTTGGAATCTTATGTCAAGAAGCGCTTGAAATATTCTCTTTCTCAAGAACAAATCTTGGTCAGTTTCCCCAATTTGTCAGGTCCTGGTGCCAATTAATTACAGTCTCTTTGATTATCTCTTTTCTGTTTTGTGTGTGTGTGTGTGTGTGTGTGTGTGTGTGTGTGTGTGTGTGTGCTTTTTTCCCTCCTGATCACTTTTCTCTTGTCTTTTATTTTCTGCTGCCATGTTGCAGCAAGCCTCAAGTTGATATTTCTCCCATTATTTCTCTGGCGTTAGTCTGTCAATTTCTTGCCCATCAGAACATATCAACAACTAAGACTAAAGCTTAGGTCCCACAGCTACGGTCCTATAGCAAGAAAGACAAAGATAACATCCCCCTGTAATTAGGGAAGGTGGCCATGCATCACAATTACAAAAAGGAAGCAGGTCCCCTGCTGCAAGTGCAGTGACCTATTGAAAGCCCATCATGAGTATTAATTGGTGCAACTCTTTTGGAAGACAATTAGACAATATCTATCGCATTGGAAAAGGCACATACATTTGACTCAGCAATTCCACTGTTAGGAATTTATCTTATTGATATATAATAGATCTACAATACATAAGTATATACACAGGAATTGAATTGAGCGTTGTTTGAATAAGAATAAAAATTAAGCCAACTTAAATATCTTACAAAATAGGGCTAAATAAATAAAATATGAAACATCTTTACAGTGAAATATCAATGCCGATATGGAAAGTACAGATTATGAGATTCAAAACGTTCCAGAACTATTCGCATAAAATGGTTTTATTTATATTAAGAATAAAAGAATAGTGGCATAGTATCACACTATAACCCAAGGTATAAAGTAAATACACGAGTCCATACTGATATAAGTAAATAAATAAGGAAGGAAGGATTTTTTCCTTCAGAAGAATTCCAAATAATATATATAGATATCACCCCCTCAGGAGGTAGAGCTTAATTCTCTTTTCCTTGAGTGTAGGCCAGAGTAAGTGACCTACTTCCAAAGAATGGAGTATGGAAAGGGAACAATACTAATGTTACAGAGGAGAAAATGGGTAGATATTACCCACATCACCATTATCAACATGGTGATAAGCCATGTTGATAGTATGTACCCTCTGATATAGAGTGATGAGAAGGGCCCTTCAGCTCTGTGGTATTCTGCTTCCAAACCCAAAACACCAGTGTAATCATGAGAAAAACACCAGACAAATACAAATTGAGAGGCATTCTATAAAATATCTGACCAGTACTCCTCATAACTGCCTGTGGTAATGATAAAAACGAAAGACCAGAAAACAGAGCAGAGGAGATTAGGAGAGATGACAACTTAATGCAGTGTAGATCCTGGTTGGACTCTTGGAACAGTAAAAAGGACGTTAGTGAAAAAAGGAGTGAAATCTCAATGAAATCTGTAGTTCAATTAATAGTAATGATTCCATGTTAATTTCTTAACTTTGATAAATGTACCATGACTATGTAAAATGTTAACAATAAGGGTTCCTAGATGAAGGATATCTGGGAATTCTCTGTAACTTTTCTGTAAATCTAAAATTATCTTTTTGAAGTTAATCTTCAAAAGGCAAGGGAGGGTTTTGATAACACACTCACGCACAGAAATCTCTGGAAGTCTAGCCAAGAAACTGTTAATATAGTTTACTTCTGAGAAGCAGGATCGGGGGGAGGGCATGGGAAATGAAGAGAGAGAGAAAGACAGAGAGAGACAGAGTCAGAAAGAGACCAAGAAGGGCAAAAATAGGAATTTTATAGTTTCACTTTTACTGCTCTTCACTATTTCATTTTTTCCCCGTGTTTGACTTTTATATGGCCACCATGATTGTCAAACCACTCTCCTCCCTCAACACACTGTCAGCTCATCTTTCCAAAACAAAAGGGGAGACATTTCATTTAGCCATTGTGCTTAAGAACAACTGTGGGCATACAGCTCTGTGCAGTGGTATTAGCTTAATATCTGTGCCTGTCATATAATGGATCTCATACCCTGCATCTCACATTTCAAGGTTTTAGTTCTCCTCAGATTGTCATTTATCGTAACATTAGTTATAAGAGAACAATCCTTCAAATCAACAATCCCCCTTGCTAGAGATTTATTCAAGCCCAAAACACTTACGCTCCATCCCTAGTACATTTTTTTTTAAGTTGACTCTTGCGTATAGATTGCCATACCTAATTCACTGTAATAATAACAAAAAGTCGTTAGTCCACACTGGCATCATCTTGAGGTCATGGATTGTTTCAGCAGAGGAGAACTTCTCAGTGAGAATCACATCCAATTAATCGTTTGGGAAGAGGAGAAAATGATTGTCAATTAGAGGATGTTAAACTTCTAGCTATCTAGAAAACGATAAAATAGATAATGGAAATGAAAGCCACTTGATATAATTCAGTTCACAAATAGAAGTCAATCAGAGGCCACCTTTCCTACCTCCTCTCAAGATGCAACAAAGATTGTAATGTTCAAGTAAAGAGTTTGGGCTGGGGTCAAGAATTTTTGAGACTGTGTGTAAGAAAACTGGTGCACACACCTTGCTTGATGATGAGGCTTGAGGAGAAGAAGGAGGAGCATGTTTGCTCAAAGAGGAGTTAGAAGGAAGGGAATAAGACTAGAGATGTCTCACTTCTGGGTAGAATAATTATATGTTAATGGAGGTAGGTTGAATGTAGAAAATTATCTTGGCATCTGGCTAAAAGTCAGTGAATTGTGTCTGCTGTTCTGACGATAAAGTTCAAAAAGTTGACAGAGACTGTTTTCTCAAACACAGACTTTTGTGTAGGTTTGTCAAGTTTTTTTCATAGTTTTGCTTTATTTTTGTTGTTTGGTTTCGACAGGACAGGTTCTCTTTTGTTTCTTGGTTTCTTTATATTTAAACTACATCTCTAGTAACTGGGTCTCTTTTTCTCCATTCTAACTATCTGTTTAGTCTGTAAACAATTAATGAAACTATTGATATGGTTGGATTTAGGTCTACCATTTTATTATTTTTTGTTTTGTTGTTTCTGTGTTCTTTTTCTTCTTTTGTCATATTTGAATTGGCTTAAAAATGTTCATAATTCTCTATTGTACTTTCAGATTATACCTCTTTACATTGTTTTTAGTGGCTATTCTAGTGATTAAAATATACATACATGCGTACCTTGGAGATATTGCAGGTTAGGTTGCAGACCACTGCAATAAAGCTAATATGGCAGTAAAGCAAGTCACATGAATTTTTTGGTTTCCCAGTGCATATAAAAGTAATGTTTATTCTAGTATAGTCTATTAACTGTGCAAATACTTTATATCTAAGAAAACAATGTACATACCTTGATTAAGGATGCTTTATTGCTAAAAACTGCTAACCATTCATTTCAGCCTTCATTGAGTGATAATCTTTTTGCAATAGTAACATCAAAGACCACAGATGACCATAACAAATATAATGATAATAATGAAAGAGTTCAAAATTTTTGGAGAATTACCAAAACGTGACGCAGAGACAAGAGGCGAGCAAATGCTGTTGGAAAAACGGCACCAGTAGACTTGCTCAATGCAGCGTTGTCACACATCTTCAATTTGTAAAAAAAATGCAGTATGTGTGAAGCACAGTAAAACAAGGAATGCCTGTACTTAACTTTTCAGTCTACTACTTAAAGTTAATATCCTACCACTTCATGTAAAATATAGAAACCTTACAACTGTGTGAGTCCATTTTCTGCCTTCCTATCCTTTGTGCTATAATTTACATGTATCACCAACACACATTACGAGATATGAGACAACGTATATATTTTTTTTAAATACTCATGCATTTCAAAGAAATAATATTTACTCAGATATTTAACCAGATGTAAACGATTTCTGATGTTTTATATTCTGTTTTGTAAAGTTGAAAAATTTCCATTAGCTTTCCTTATAGTACAGATCAGCTGACAATAAATTCTCTTAGTTTTATTTTATATGAAAATGTCTTTGTTTTTATTTATTTAATAGATCTTTATTGGAGTATAATTGCTTCACAATACTGTGTTAGTTTCTGCTGTATAACAAAGTGAATCAGCCATATGCATACATATATCCACATATCCCCTCCCTCTTGAGCCTCCCTCCCACCCTCCCTATCCCACCCCTCTAGGTCATCGCAAAGCACCGAGCTGATCTCCCTGTGCTATGCGGCTGCTTCCAACTATCTAAATATTTAACATTTGGTAGTGTATATATGTCGATGCTACTCTCACTTCGCTCCAGCTTCCCCTTGCCACCCCGTGTCCTCAAGTCCATTCTCTATGTCTATGTCTTTATTCCTGCCCTGCCGCTAGGTTCATCAGTACCTTTTTTTTTTTTTAGATTCCATATATATGTGTTAGCATACGGTATTTGTTTTTTCTCTTTCTCACTTACTTCACTATGTATGACAGACTCTAGGTCCATCCACCTCACTAGAGAGAGTTCAATTTTGTTTCTTTTTATGGCTGAGTAATATTCCATTGTATATCTGTGCCACATCTTCTTTATCCATTCATCTGTCCATGGACACTTAGGTTGCTTCCGTGTCCTGGCTATTGTAAATAGAGCTGCAATGAACATTGTGGTACATGTCTCTTTTTGAATTATGGTTTTCTCAGGATATATGCCAAGTAGTGGGATTGCTGGGTCATATGGTAGTTCTATTTTTAGTTTTTTAAGGAACTTCCATACTGTTCTCCATAGTGGTTGTATCAATTTACATTCCCACCAACAGTGCAGGAGGGTTCCTTTTTCACCACACCCTTTCCAGCATTTATTGTTTCTAGATTTTTTTTTTTTTTTTTTGCGGTACACAGGCCTCTCACTGTTGTGGCCTCTCCCGTTGCGGAGCATAGGCTCCGGACGCGCAGGCTCAGCGGCGATGGCTCACAGGCCTAGTTGCTCCACGGCATGTGGGATCTTCCTGGACCGGGGCATGAACCCATGTCCCCTGCATCGGTAGGTGGACTCTCAACCACTGTGCCACCAGGGAAGCCCTATTTCTAGATTTTTTGATAATGGCCATTCTGACTGGTGTGAGGTGATACCTCATTGTAGTTCTGATTTGCATTTCTTTAATAATTAGTGATGTTGAGCATCTTTTCATGTGCCTCTTGGCCGTCTGTATGTCTTCTTTGCTGAAATGTCTATTTAGGTCTTCTGCCCATTTCTTAATTGAATTGTTTGTTTTTTTGATATTGAGCTCCATGAGCTGTTTGTATATTTTGGAGTTTAATCCTTTGTCCGTTGTTTCATTTGCAAATATTTTCTCCCATTCTGAGGGTTGTCTTTTCGTCTTGTTTATGGTTTCCTTTGCTGTGCAAAAGCTTTGACGTTTAATTAGGTCCCATTTGTTTATTTTTGTTTTTATTTCCATTACTCTAGGAGGTGGGTCAAAAAAAATCTTGCTGTGGTTTATATGAAAGAGTGTGTTTCCTATGTTTTCCACTAAGAGTTTTACAGTGTCTGGTCTTACATTTAGGTCTTTAATCCATTTTGATTTTATTTTTGTGTGTGGTGTTAGGTAGCATTCTAATTTCATTCTTTTATTTTTATTTATTATTTTGTTTTCACACACACAAACTGTATTTTATTTTTACAAGAGATAGACTGACATCAAGCATTGTAAATGGATGACCACAACAAAAGCAACAATGATTGCAATTACCAAACATGAAACACACTCGTACTATGTCATAATATTGACATTCAGTCCAGTAATCCTCCACTGTAACAGCTCCTTTCCTTTGCAGTGAAAATTGATTTGTATATTTTTTGCCTGAGTCCTTGTGGGATTTTTTTTTTCATTCAAACAGAAAGTCACAAAAATTATAATCATCCTCATAAGTTCACTCAGTCCCATGTAATTAATTTCTTTTTCATCTTGATCTTTTGTTAGCACTTTTATGAATTCATCAGTTTTCCATTAGAGTTCTGAAAATGCTTATTCATTCAGTTCAGCAGTATAGTCAGTTACCAGAAACCTGTACTTGTCAGCGTCTTTTCCATGAACTCCTTGAAGATGAAACCCTTTTATAGGAACATTTTTGCAAAAGCATCAGAGTGCCCCCAGAACTGTCTGTAAATGACAAAAGACTTAAAAATGGCCACGGTTAAAGATTTGATGAAAGTGCATAATAATGCAATTGACAAGGAAATTTAGTTATTTCTGAGGTACACATTTTAAAGTAATAGCTAGAATTATGACTTATAACATTTTAGAAGAACATATAAGATTTTTAGAAATTTCATATAATGTCTGAAACATTTATATTAACATATTTCCATACAAATAACCCAAAGAAGGTTTAGTATTAGTGGGGTTTTTTTTGTTTGGTTTTTTATACTGCAGGATCTTATTTTTTTTTTAACAAGCACTTGGTGTTTTATTCTTTCTTTAAAGAAAAAAAACATGATGAGAACTAGTATTTAAATAAACTCAGGCCGTGCTGTACCTTAGGCAAAATTCTCAGATTGAAGCTCCCTATACCAAACTCTAGTTTATAGCCCTGCAATAATTGATTCAGTTTTCTTAGAAGACTTACATACTCTCTGCCTCAGTTTCCCCTCATGTAAAAGGTGATAATCCTTGCACGTGAAATTCAAATATCAAGTGACAAACCAGAAAATTATTTGAGGTTTTATGATAAAGTTATTCTTCAAAATTCCAGTTATTTATAAATCATTTGAAAATGGTTTATAGTAATACTTAAAACACTAAACTTCTAAAAGCATGAATCATACATACAAAACAATTTTATTTATTCATGTTTTGGGTTTAGTTATATTACTCCATCACTTAGCAGTATTCATTATGTTAATTTAAGAATAAATAAATATATTATCAATTTGTATATGATATATGCCTAATGCTGAATGAAAATTTCAGTAATCTGTATTTCTTTTCCTTAGTTTTTAGATATTTATGGCAAACAGACTTACCAGGGCTGAAACACTCACCAAATATTGTTTTTTGTTTTTTGGTTTTTTTTTTACATCTTTATTGGAGTATAATTGCTTTACAATGGTGTGTTAATTTCTGCTTTATAACAAAGTGAATCAGTTATATATATACATATGTTCCCATATCTCTTCCCTCTTGCATCTCCCTCCCTCCCACCCTCCCTATCCCATCCCTCTAGGTGGTCACAAAGCACCAAGATGATCTCCCTGTGCTATGCAGCTGCTTCCCACTAGCTATCTATTTTACGTTTGGTAGTGTATATATGTCCATGCCACTCTCTCGCTTTGTCACAGCTTACCCTTCCCCCTCCCCATATCCTCAAGTCCATTCTCTAGTAGGTCTGTGTCTTTATTCCTGTCTTACCCCTAGGTGCTTCATGACATTTTTTTTTTCTTAAATTCCATATATATGTGTTAACATACGGTATTTGTCTTTCTCTTTCTGAATTACTTCACTCTGTATGACAGGCTCTAGGTCCATCCACCTCATTACAAATAGCTCAATTTCGTTTCTTTTTATGGCTGAATAATATTCCATTGTATATATGTGCCACATCTTCTTTATCCATTCATCCGATGATGGACACTTAGGTTGTTTCCATCTCCGGGCTATTGTAAATAGAGCTGCAATGAACATTTTGGTACATGACTCGTTTTGAATTATGGTTTTCCCAGGGTATACGCCCAGTAGTGGGATTGCTGGGTCATATGGTAGTTCTATTTGTAGTTTTTTAAGGAAGCTCCATGCTGTTCTCATTTTGAGTTTATTTTTGTGTATGGTGTAAGAGAGTGTTCTAATTTCATTTTTTTACATGTAGCTGTCCAGTTTTCCCAGCACCACTTATTGAAGAGACTGCCTTTTTCTCCATTGTATACCTTTTCCTCCTTTGTCATAGATTAGTTGACCATAGGTGTGTGTGTTTATCTCTGGGCTTTCTATCTTGTTCCATTGATCTATGTTTCTGTTTTGGTGCCAGTACCATATTGTCTTGATTACTGTAGCTTTGTGGTATAGTCCGAAGCCAGGAAGTCTGATTCCTCCAGCTCCGTTTTTTTCCCTCAAGACTTCTTTGGCTATTGGGGGTCTTTTGTGTCTCCATACAAATTTTAAGATGATTTGTTCTAATTCTGTAATTAGAATTTTTAGTTGTATTGATCTTGTGTTGATTTAGTTTTAGTTGTATTGATCTTGTATTGATTGATCTTTTAGTTGTATTGATCTTTGCTGTTGTTTTCTTTGTTTCTATTTCATTTATTTCTGCTCTGATCATTATGATTTCTTTCCTTCTACTAACTTTGGGTTTTATTTGTTCTTCTTTCTCTAGTTCCTTTAGGTGTCAGGTTAGATTGTTTACTTGAGATTTTTCTTGTTTCTTGAGGTAGGCCTGTATAGCTATAAACTTCCCTCTTAGAACTGCTTTTGCTGCTTCCCATAGGTTTTGGATTGTCGTGTTTTCATTGCTATTTGTCTCTAGATATTTTTTGATTTTCTGTTTGATTTCTTCAGTGATCTCTTGGTTATTTAGTAACGTATTGTTTAGCCTCCATGTGTTTGTGTTTTTTACGTTTCCTTCCCTGTCATTTCTTACCTCATAGTGTTGTGGTTAGAAAGATGGTTGATATGATTTCAATTTTCTTAAATTTCCTAAGGCTTGATTTGTGATGATGTGATCTATCCTAGAGGATGTTCCGTTTGCACTTGAGAAGAAACTGTAATCTGCTGTTTTTGGATGGAATGTCCTATAAATATCAATTAAATCTATCTGGTCTATTGTGTCATTTAAAGCTTCTGTTTCCTTATTTATTTTCATTTTGGATGATCTGTCCATTGGTGTAAGTGAGGTGTTAATGTCCCCCACTATTATTGTGTTACTGTTGATTTCCTCTTTTATACCTGTTAGCAGTTGCCTTATGTATTGAGGTGCTCCTTTGTTGGGTGCATGTATATTTATAATTGTTATATCTTCTTCTTGGATTGATCCTTTGATCATTATGTAGTGTCCTTCCTTGTCTCTTGTAACATTCTCTATTTTAAAGTCTATTTTAGATGATATGAGTATAACTACTCCAGCTTTCTTTTGATTTCCCTTTGCATGGAATATCTCTTTCCATCCCCACACTTTCAGTCTGTATGTGTCCCTAGGTCTGAAGTGGCTCTCTTGTAGGCACCTTGTATTTGGATGTTGTTTTTGTATCCATTCAGCAAGCCTGAGTCTTTTGGTTGGAGCATTTAATTCATTCACGTTTAAGGAAATTATTGATATGTATGTTCCTATGACCATTTTCTTAATTGTTTTGGGTTTGTTTTTGTAGGTCCTTTTTTTCTCTTCTGTTTCCCACTTAGAGAAGTTCCTTGAGCATTTGTTGTAGAGCTGGTTTGGTGGTGCTGAATTCTCTTAGCTTTTGCTTGTCTGTAAAGCTTTTGATTTCTCCATTGAATCTGAATGAGATCCTTGCCGGGTAGAGTAATCTTGGTTGTAGGTTCTTCCCTTTCATCACTTTAGGTATATCATGCCACTCCCTTGTGGCTTGTAGAGTTTTTGCTGAGAAATCAGCTGTTAACCTTATGAGAGTTCCCTTGTTTGTTATTTGTTGCTTTTCCCTTGCTGCTTTGAATAATTTTTCTTTGTTTTTAATTTTTGCCAATTTGATTACTGTGTGTCTCAGCGTGTTTCTCCTTGGGTTTATCCTGTATGGGACACACTTTGCTTCCTGGACTTGGGTGGCTATTTCCTTTCCTTTCCCATGTTAGGGAGGTTTTCAACTATATTCTCTTTAAATTCTCTCTCTCTTCTCTGTCTGGGTCCCGTATAATGTGAATGTTGTTACGTTTAATGTTGTCCCAGAGGTCTCTTAGGCTGTCTTCATTTGTTTTCATTCTTTTTTCTTTAGTCTGTTCCACAGCAGTGAATTCCACCATTCTGTCTTCCAAGTCACTTATCCGTTCTTCTGCCTCAGTTATTCTACTATTGATTCCTTCTAGTGTGGTTTTCATTTCAGTTATTGTATTGTTCATCTCTGTTTGTTTGTTCTTTAATTCTTCTAGGTCTTTGTTAAACATTTCTTACATCTTCTCGATCTTTGCCTCCATTCTTTTTCTGAGGTCCTGGATCATCTTCGCTATCATTATTCTGAATTCTTTTTCTGGAAGGTTGCCTATCTCCACTTCATTTAGCTGTTTTACTGGGGCTTTATCTTGTTCCTTCATCTGGTATATAGCCCTCTGCCTTTTCATCTTGTCTGTCTTTCTGTGAATGTGGTTTTTGTTCCACAGGCTGCAGGATTGTAGTTCTTCTTGCTTCTGCTGTCTGCCCTCTGGTGGATGAGGCTATCTCAGAGGCTTGATGGGAGGGACTGGTGGTGAGTAGAGCTGACTGTTGCTCTGGTGGGCAGAGCTCAGTAAAACTTTAATCCACTTGGCTGTTGATGGGTGGGGCTGGGTTTCCTCCCTGTTGGTTGTTTCATTGGAGGCAGCCCAACACTTGAGCCTACCTGGGCTCTTTGTTGGGGCTAATGACAGACTCTGGGAGGGCTCACGCCAAGGAGTACTTCCCAGAACTTCTGCTGCCAGTGTCTTTGTCCCCACGGTGAAACAGAGCCACCGCCCACCTCTGCAGGAGACCCTCCAACACTAGCAGGTAGGTCTGGTTCAGTCTCCTATGGGGTCACTGCTCCTTCCCCCTGGTCCCGATGTGCACACTACTTTGTGTGTGCCCTCCAAGAGTGGAGTCTCTGTTTCCCCCAGTCCTGTCAAAGTCCTGCAATCAATTCCCACTAGGCTTCAATTCTGATTCTCTGGGAATTCCTCCTCCCATTGCCGGATTCCCAGGTTGGGAAGCCTGTTGTGGGGCTCAGAGCCTTCACTCCAGTGGGTGGACTTCTGTGGTATAAGTGTTCTCCAGTCTGTGCGTCACCCACCCAGCAGTTACGGGATTTGATTTTACTGTGATTGCGCCCCTCCTACCGTCTCATTGTGGCTTCTCCTTTGTCTTTGGATGTGGGGTATCTTTTTTGGTGAGTTCCAGTGTCCTTTGTCGATGACTGTCCAGCAGGTAGTTGTGATTCTGGTGTTCTCGCAAGAGGGAGTGAGAGCACGTCCTTCTACTCTGCTGTCTTGGTTCCTCCTCCGTCAGTAAGTTATTCTTAAGGAGAAGTTTCATGTGAGGCAGTGTATTTACTGGAATGGAATGGAGTTGGGTGGGGGTGACTAAATCCTGGCATGCCAAGGGGAAAAGCTCGGAGTAGAATTGTGGCATGATAAGAAATATATCTGGTCTTTGTGTCTGGTTACTGGTGCAGGGTTCTAATTTCATTCTTTTAAATGTAGGTGTCCAGGTTCCCAGCACCACTTATTGAAGAGGATGTCTTTTCTCCATTGTATGTTCTTGCCTCTTTTGTCATAAATTAGGTGCCTATATGTGCGTGGGTTTATCTCTGGGCATTCTATCCTGTGCCATTGATCTGTATTTCTGTTTTTGTCCCAGTACCATACTTGCACAAAGTAATCATGTCTTGATTACTCTAGCTTTGTAATATAGTTTGAAGTTCGGGAGACTGATTCTTCCAGTTCCGTTTTTCTTTCTCAAGATTGCTTTGGGTATTTGGGGTCTTTTGTGTTTCCATACAAATTGTTAAATTTTTTTTTCTAATTCTGTAAAGAATGCCATTGGTATTTTGATAGGCGTTACACTGAATCTGTAGACTGTTTTGGGTAGTATAGTCATTTTCAGAATATTGATTCTTCCAATCCAAGAATATGGTATATTTCTCCATCTGTTTATGTCTTCTTCAGTTTCTTTCATCAGTGCTTTATAGTTATTTGAGTCCAAGTCTTTCACCTCCTTAGGTAGGTTTATTCATAGGTATTTTATTCTTTTTGTTGCAATGGTAAATGGGAGTGTTTCCTTAATTTCTCTTTCAGATTTTTCATCATTAGTGTATAGGAATGCAACAGATTTCTGTACATTAATTTTGTATCCTGCTACTTTACCAAATTTATTGATTAACTCTGGTAATTTTCTGCTAACATTTAGGATTCTCTATTTATAGTATCATGTCATCTGCAAACAGTGATAGCTTTACTTTTTCTTTTCCGATTTGGATTCCTTGTATTTCTTTTTCTTCTCTGATTGCCAAGGCTAGGAGTTCCAAAACTGTGTTGAATAAGAGTGGCGAGAGTGGACATCCTTGTCTTGTTCGTGATCTTAGTGGAAATGCTTTCAGTTTTTCACCATTGAGTATGATGTTTGCTGTGGGTTTGTCATATATGGCCTTTATTATGTTGAGGTAGGTTCTCTCTATGCCCATTTTCTGGAGAGTTTTTATCATAAATGCGTGTTGAATTTTGTCAACAGCTTTTTCTGCATCGATTGAAATGATCATATGGTTTTTATTCCTTAGCTTGTTAATATGGTGTATCACATTGATTGATTTGAGTATATTGTAGAATCCTTGCATCCCAGGGATAAATCCCACTTGATCATTGTGTGTGATCCTTTTAATTTGTTGTTAGATTCTGTTTGCTAGTATTTAGTTCAGGATTTTTGCATCTATGTTAGTCAGTGATATTGGTCTATAATTTTCTTTTTTTGTGATATCTTTTTCTGGTTTTGGTATCAGGGTGATGGTGGCTTCTTAGAATGAATTTGGGCTTGTTCCTCCCTCTGCAATTTTTGGAAGAGTTTGAGAGGGATGGGTATTAGCTCTTTTCTATATGTGTGATAGAATTCTGCTGTGAAGCCATCTGGTCTTGGACTTTTGTTTATTGGAAGATTTAAAATTACAGTTTCAATTTAATTACTTGTGATAGATCTGTTTATATTTTCTAATTCTTCCTGATTCATTCTGGGAAAATTGTACCTTTCCAAGAATTTGTCCATTTCTTCATGGTTGTATGTTTTATTGGCATATATTTGTTTTTAGTAGTCTCTTATAATCCTTTGGATTTATGCAGTGTCAGTTGTGATTTCTCCTTTTTCATTTCTAATTTTATTGATTTGCGTCCTCTCCCTTTTTTTCTTGATGAGTTCGGCTAAGGATTTATAAATTTTGTTTATATTCTCAAAGAACCAGCTTTTAGTTTTATTGATCTTTGCTATTTTCTTCGTTTCTATTTCATTTATTTCTGCTCTGGTGTTTATGATTTCTTTCCTTCTACTGACTTTGGATTTTCTTTGTTCTTCTTTCTCTAGTTGCTTTAGGTGTAGGGTTAGATTGTTTATTTGAGATTTTTCTTGTATCTTGAGATGAGATTGAATTGCTATAAACTTCCCTCTTAAAACTGCTTTTGTTGCATCCCATAGGTTTTGGGTTGTTGTTTGTTCATCGTTATTTGTTTCTATATATTTTTTAATTTCTTCTGTGAGTTCTTCAGTGATCTCTTGGTTATTTTGTAGCACACTGTTTAGCCTCCATGTATTTGTGGTTTTTACAGTTGTTTTCCTGTAATTGATTTCCAGTCTCATAGCGTTGTGGTCAGCAAAGATGCTTGATAAGATTTCAGTTTTCTTAAATTTCCCAAGGCTTGATTTGTGGCCGAAGATGTGATCTATCCTGGAGAATGTTCCGTGTGCATTTGAGAAGAAAGTGTATCTGCTACTTTTGGGTGGAATGTTCTTTAAATATCAGTTAAATCTCTCTGGTCTGTTGTGTCATTTAAAACTTGTGTTTCCTTATTTATTTTATGTTTGGATGATCTGTCCATTGGTGTAAGTGGGGTGTTAAAGTCCCCCACTGTTTTTTTGTTTGTTTGTTTTCTTGTGACTTTATTTCTTCCTTATCATCAAGATGTACACACCAATAATTCTATCACAAGCAAACCAAATTTTCGATTGTAAAGTTGCTTGTGAGAGGCGAAGTTTCTCAAGATAATTGTAAAGGGCTTCATTGTTTTGTATTTCTCTGAGCTTTTCTCCAAAATAGTTCCCACTTTAGTTTATCACATTCAAGTGTCCACTCATACTCTGAGTGACCAGAGGCCCAAGACCAAAGCTTGATTAGGAAGGTTGATTGGTTTGAAGGGCACCGTGTTTTCTTAAAGTCCCCTACTCTTATTCTGTTACTGTCAATTTCCCGTTTCATGGCTGTTACCATTTGCCTTATATATTGAAATGCACCTGGGCTGGGTGCATGAACATTTATAATTTTTATATCTCCTTGGATTGATCCTGTGATCATTGTGTAGTGGCCTTCTTTATCTCTTGTAACAGTCTTTATTTTAAAGTCTATTTTGCCTGATATGAGTATTGCTACTCCAGCTTTGTTTTGATTTCCATTTTCATGGAATATCTTTTTCCATCCCTTCACTTTCAGTCTGTATGTGTCCCTAGGTCTGAAGTGAGTCTTTTGCAGACAGCATATATATGGGTCCTATTTTTGTATCCATTTAGCCAGTCTGTGTCTTTTGGTTGGGGCATTTAATCCATTACATTCAAGGTTATTATCAATATGTATGTTCCTATTACCATTTTCTTAATTGTTTTGGGTTTGTTTTGGGGGGCGTTTTTCTTCCCTTGTGTTTCCTGCCTAGGGAAGTTTCTTTAGCATTTGTTGTAAAGCTCGTTTGGTGGTGCTGAATTCTCTTAGTTTTTGCATGTCTGAAAAACTTTTGATTTCTCCATCCAATCTGAATGAGACCCTTGCTGGGTAGAGTAATCTTGGTTGTAGGTTTTTCTCTTTCATCACTTGAAGTATATCCTGCCACTCCCTTCTGGCCTGTAGAGCTTCTGCTGAATAATCAGTTGATAACCTTATGGGAATTCCTTTGTGTATTATTTTTTCTTTTTCCCTTGCTGCTTTTAATATTTTTTCATTGAATTTAATTTTTGTTGGTTTTATTAATATGTGTCTTGCTGTGTTTCTCCTAGGGTTTATCCTGTATGGGACTCTCTGTTTCCTGGACTTGGGTGACTACTTCCTTTTCCATGTTAGGGAAGTTTTACACTATAATCTCTTCAGATAGTTTCTCAGACCCTTTCTTTTTCTCTTCTTCTTCTGGGACCCCTATAATTCGAATGTTCATGTGTTTAGTGCTGTCCCAGAGGTCTCTGAGACTGTCTTCAATTATTTTCATTCTTTTTTCTTTATTCTGTTCCTTGGCCATTATTTTCACCATTTTGTCTTCCAGTTCACTTATTCGTTCTTTTCCCTCATTTATTCTGTTATTGATTCCTTCTAGTGTATTTTTCATTTCAGTTATTGTGTTGTTCCTCTCTGTTTGTTTGTTCTTTAGTTCTTCTAGATCATCATTAAATATTTCTTGTATTTTCTCAATCCATGACTCCATTCGATTTCCAATATTCTAGATTATCTTTACTATCATTACTCTGAATTCTTTTTCAGGTACATTGCCTATTTCCTCTTCATTTATTTGGTCTTATAGGTTTTTACCTTGCTCCTTCATCTGTGACATATTTTTTTGCCATCTCATTTTTTTTCCTTTTTTTTATGAGCGAGATTGTGTTCCTGTCTTACTGGTTGTCTGACCTGAGGCTTCCAACACTGCAGTTTGTAGGCTCTTTGCGTAGAGCTGGGTCTTGGTGCTGAGATGAGGACCTCCAGAACATCTCACTCTGATAAATATTCCCTGGCGTCTGACGTTCTCTTTTAGTCCAGTGGTTTGGACTCGGAGCTCCCACTACAGGAGTTTTGGCCCCATCCCTGGCTTGTGAACCAAGATCCTGCAAGCTGTGTGTGGCAGCCAAAGAAAAAAAAGAAAAGAAAAGAAAAGGAGGACAATAACAAAGTAAAAAATAAAATTAGAGTAGGAAATTAACAGCTGTGTTAGAAAAAATATAAAAATTAAAATATAGATGAAACAACAACCAGAAGGTAAAACAGAACCACAATAGTAAAAAAGAGGAGGAGAAAAAAAAAAAAGTGCAGATCAGCTGACAATTTTCTTAGTTTTATTTTATATGAAAATGTCTTTGTTTTTATTCTTCAAAAATGTTTTCACTGGATGCTGAATTTAGGATTAATGTTTTCTTTGCTTCTTACACTCTCTACTGTCTTCTATAATTTCCAATGAAAATCATTGAGTTTGCACCATGGCTTCCCTCTGTGTAACGGGTTTTTATCTGACTGCTCTCAGGATTTTCTCTTTATCTTTGGTTTGGTTTTCAACAATGTTAGTACAGTGAAACTGGGCATAGTTTTACTGTTTTGAGTTCACTGAGCTTCTTGGATTGGAAAAGTTAAGTCTTATTCCAAATTTGGAAGATTTTCAGCCATTATAGCTTAAATATTTTTGTGTGTGTGTGCCTAAAGTTTTTATTTATATATTTATTTATACAACTTTATTGGAGTATAATTGCTTTACAATGGTGTGTTAATTTCTGCTTTATAACAAAGTGAATCAGTTATACATATGTTCCCATATCTCTTCCCTCTTGTGTCTTCCTCCCTCCCACCCTCCTTATCCCACCCCTCTAGGTGGTCACAAACCACCGAGCTGATCTCCCTGTGCTATGCGGCTGCTTCCCACTAGCTATCTATTTTACGTTTGGTAGTGTATATATGTCCATGCCACTCTCTCGCTTTGTCACAGCTTACCCTTCCCCCTCCCCATATCCTCAAGTCCATTCTCTAGTAGGTCTGTATCTTTATTCCTGTCTTACCCCTAGGTTCTTCATGACATTTTTTTCCCTTAAATTCCATATATATGTGTTAACATACGGTATTTGTCTTTCTCTTTCTGACTTACTTCACTCTGTATGACAGAATCTAGGTCCATCCACCTCATTACAAATAGCTCAGTTTTGTTTCTTTTTATGGCTGAATAATATTCCATTGTTTATATGTGCCACATCTTCTTTATCCATTCATCCAATGATGGACACTTAGGTTGTTTCCATCTCCGGGCTACTGTAAATAGAGCTGCAATGAACATTTTGGTACATGACTCTTTTTGAATTATGGTTTTCTCAGGGTATATGCCCAGTAGTGGGATTTCTTGGTCACATGGTAGTTCTATTTGTAGTTTTTTGGGTTTTTTTTTAACATCTTTATTGGGGATAATTGCTTTACAATGGTGTGTTAGTTTCTGCTTTATAACAAAGTGAATCAGTTATACATATACATATGTTCCCATATCTCTTCCCTCTTGCGTCACCCTCCCTCCCACCCTCCCTATCCCACCCCTCCAGGCGGTCATAAAGCAGCGAGCCGATATCCCTGTGCCATGCGGCTGCTTCCCACTAGCTATCTACCTTACGTTTATTAGTGTATATATGTCCATGCCTCTCTCTCGCCCTGTCACAACTCACCCTTCCCCCTCCCCATATCCTCAAGTCCATTCCCAGTAGGTCTGTGTCTTTATTCCTGTCTTACCCCTAGGTTCTTCATGACATTATTTTTTCTTAAATTCCATATATATGTGTTAGCATACGGTATTTGTCTTTCTCTTTCTGACTTACTTCACTCTGTATGACAGACTCTAGGTCTATCCACCTCATTGCAAATAGCTCAATTTCGTTTCTTTTTATGGCTGAGTAATATTCCATTGTATATATGTACCACGTCTTCTTTATCCATTCATCCGATGATGGGCACTTAGGTTGTTTCCATCTCTGGGCTATTGTAAATAGAGCTGCAATGAACATTTTGGTACATGACTCTTTTTGAATTATGGTTTTCTCAGGGTATATGCCCAGTAGTGGGATTGCTGGGTCATATGGTAGTTCTATTTGTAGTTTCTTAAGGAACCTCCATACTGTTCTCCATAGTGGCTGTACCAATTCACATTCCCACCAGCAGTGCAAGAGTGTTCCCATTTCTCCACACCCTCTCCAGCATTTATTGTTTCTAGATTTTTTGATGATGGCCATTCTGACCGGTGTGAGATGATATCTCATTGTAGTTTTGATTTGTATTTCTCAAATGATTAATGATGTTGAGCATTCTTTCATGTGTTTGTTGGCAGTCTGTATGTCTTCTTTGGAGAAATGTCTATTTAGATCTTCTGCCCATTTTTGGTTTGGGTTGTTTGTTTTTTTGTTATTGAGCTGCATAAGCTGCTTGTAAATTTTGGAAATTAATCCTTTCTCAGTTGCTTCATTTGCAAATATTTTCTCCCATTCTGAGCGTTGTCTTTTGGTCTTGTTTATGGTTTCCTTTTCTGTGCAAAAGCTTTTAAGTTTCATTAGGTCCCATTTGTTTATTTTTCTTTTTATTTCCATTACTCTAGAGGGTGGGTCAAAAAGGATCTTGCTGTGATTTATGTCATAGAGTGTTCTGCCTATGTTTTCCTCTAAGAGTTTGATAGTTTCTGGCCTTACATTTAGGTCTTTAATCCCTTTTGAGCTTATTTTTGTGTATGGTGTTAGGGAGTGATCTAATCTCATACTTTTACATGTAGCTGTCCAGTTTTCCCAGAACCACTTATTGAAGAGGCTGTCCTTTCTCCACTGTACATTCCTGCCACCTTTATCAAAGATAAGGTGTCCATATGTGCGTGGGTTTATCTCTGGGCTTCCTATCCTGTTCCATTGATCTATCTTTCAGTTTTTGTGCCAGTACCATACTGTCTTGATTACTGTAGCTTTGTAGTATAGTCTGAAGTCAGGGAGCCTGATTCCTCCAGCTCTGTTTTTCGTTCTCAAGATTGCTTTGGCTATTCGGGGTCTTTTGTGTTTCCATACAAATTGTTAAATGTTTTGTTCTAGTTCTGTGAAAAATGCCAGTGGTAGTTTGATAGGGATTGCATTGAATCTATAGATTGCTTTGGGTAGTAGAGTCATTTTCACAATGTTGATTCTTCCAATCCAAGAACATGGAATATTTCTCCATATATTTATATCATCTTTAATTTCTTTCATCAGTGTCTTATAATTTTCTGCATACAGGTCTTTTGTCTCCTTAGGGAGGCTTATTCCTAGATATTTTATTCTTTTTGTTGCAATGGTAAATGGGAGTGTTTCCTTAATTTTGCTTTCAGATTTTTCATCATTAGTATATAGGAATTCCAGAGATTTCTGTGTATTAATTTTGTATCCTGCTACTTTACCAAATTCATTGATTAGCTCTAGTAGTTTTCTGGTAGCATCTTTAGGATTCTCTATGAATAGTATCATGTCATCTGCAAACAGTGACAGCTTTACTTCTTCTTTTCTGATTTGGATTCCTTTTATTTCCTTTTCTTCTCTGATTGCTGTGGCTAAAACTTCCAAAACTGTGTTGAATAATAGTGGTGAGAGTGGGCAACCTTGTCTTGTTCGTGATCTTAGGGGAAATGCTTTCAGTTTTTCACCATTGAGGACGATGTTGGCTGTGGGTTTGTAATATATGGCCTTTATTATGTTGAGGAAAGTTCTCTCTATGCCTACTCACTGCAGGGTTTTTATCATAAATGGGTGTTGAATTTTGTTGAAAGCTTTCTCTGTCTCTATTGAGATGATCATATGGTTTTTCTCCTTCAGTTTCTTAATATGGTGTATCACGTTGGTTGATTTGCGTATATTGAAGAATCCTTGCATCCCTGGAATAAACCTCACTTGATCATGGTGTATGATCCTGTTAATGTGCTGTTGGATTCTGTTTGCTAGTATTTTGTTGAGGGTTTTTGCATCTTTGTTCCTCAGTGATATTGGCCTGTAGTTTTCTTTCTTTCTGACATCCTTGTCTCGTTTTGGTATCAGGGTGATGGTGGCCTTGTAGAATGAGTTTGGGAGTGTTCCTCCCTCTGCTGTATTTTGGTGAAGTTTGAGAAGGATAGGTGTTAGCTCTTCTCTAAATGTTTGATAGAATTCACCTGTGAAGCCATCTGGTCCTGGGCTTCTGTTTGTTGGAAGATTTTTAATCACAGTTTCAATTTCAGTGCTTGTGATTGGTCTGTTCATATTTTCTATTTCTTCCTGATTCAGTCTTGGCAGGTTGTGCATTTCTAAGAATTTGTCCATTTCTTCCAGGTTGTCCATTTTATTGGCATAGAGTTGCTTGTAGTAGTCTCTCATGATCTTCTGTATTTCTGCAGTGTCAGTTGTTACTTCTCCTTTTTCCTTTCTAATTCTATTGATTTGAGTCTTCTCCCTTTTTTTCTTGATGAGTCTGGCTAATGGTTTATCAATTTTGTTTATATTCTCAAAGGACCAGCTTTTAGTTTTATTGATCTTTGCTATCGTTTCCTTCATTTCTTTTTCATTTATTTCTGATCTGTTTTTTATGATTTCTTTCCTTCTGCTAACTTCGGGGTTTTTTTGTTCTTCTTTCTCTAATTGCTTTAGGTGCAAGGTTAGGTTGTTTATTCGAGGTGTTTCCTGTTTCTTAAGGTAGGATTGTATTGCTGTAAACTTCCCTCTTAGAACTGCTTTTGCTGCATTCCATAGGTTTTGGGTTGTCGTGTCTCCATTGTCATTTGTTTCTAGGTATTTTTTAATTTCTTCTTTGATTTCTTCAGCGATCAGTTCATCATTAAATAGTGTATTGTTTAGCCTCCATGTGTTTGTATTTTTTACAGATCTTTTCCTGTAATTGATATCTAGTCTCATAACCTTGTGGTCAGAAAAGATACTTGATACAATTTCAGTTTTCTTAAATTTACCAAGGCTTGATTTGTGACCCAAGTTATGATCTATCCTGGAGAACGTTCCATGAGCACTTGAGAAAAATGTGTATTCTGTTGTTTTTGGATGGAATGTCCTATGAATATCAATTAAATCCATCTTGTTTAATGTGTCATTTAAAGCTTGTGTTCCCTTATTTATTTTCATTTTGGATGATCTGTCCATTGGTGAAAGTGGGGTGTTAAAGTCCCCTACTATGAATGTGTTACTGTTGATTTCCCGTTTTATGGCTGTTAGTATTTGCCTTATGTATTGAGGTGCTCCTATGTTGGGTGCATAAATATTTACAATTGTTATATCTTCTTCTTGGAGTGATCCCTTGATCATTATGTAGTGTCCTTCTTTGTCTCTTCTAATAGTCTTTATTTTAAAGTCTATTTTGTCTGATATGAGAATTGCTACTCCAGCTTTCTTTTGGTTTCCATTTGTATCAAGTATCTTTTTCCATCCCCTCACTTTCAGTCTGTATGTGTCCCTAGGTCTAAAATGGGTCTCTTGTAGACAGCATGTATATGGGTCTTGTTTTTGTATCCATTCAACCAGTCTGTGTCTTTTGGTGGGAGCATTTAATCCATTTACATTTAAGGTAATTATCAATATGTATGTTCCTATTCCCATTTTCTTAATTGTTTTTGGTTTGTTATTATAGGTCTTTTCCTTCTCTTGTGTTTCTTGCCTAGAGAAGATCCTTTAGCATTTGTTGTAAAGCTGGTTTGGTGGTGCTGAACTCTCTTACCTTTTGCTTGTCTGTAGAGGTTTTAATTTCTCCATCAAATCTGAATGAGATTCTTGCTGGGTAGAGTAATCTTGGTTGTAGGTTTTTCTCCGTCATCAGTTTAAATATGTCCTGCCAGTCTTTTCTGGCCTGCAGAGTTTCTGCCGAAAGATCAGCTGTTAACCTTATGGGTATTCCCTTGTGTGTTATTTGTTGTTTTTCCCTTGTTGCTTTTAACATTTATTCTTTGTATTTAATTTTTGACAGTTTGATTAATATGTGTCTTGGTGTGTTTCTCCTTGGATTTATCCTGTATGGGACTCTGTGTGCTTCCTGGACTTGATTAACTATTTCCTTTCCCATATTAGGGAGGTTTTCAACTATAATCTCTTCAAATATTTTCTCAGTCCCTTTCTTTTTCTCTTCTTCTTCTGAAACCCCTATAATTCGAATGTTGGTGTGTTTAATGTTTTCCCAGAGGTCTCTGAGACTGTCCTCAGTTCTTTTTATTCTTTTTTCTTTATTCTGCTCTACAGTAGTTATTTCCACTATTTTATCTTCCAGGTCAGTTATCTGTTCTTCTGCTATTGATCCCTTCTAGAGTATTTTTAATTTCATTTATTTTGTTGTTCATCATTGCTTGTTTCATCTTTAGTTCTTCTAGGTCCTTGTTAAATGTTTCTTGCATTTTCTCTATTCTATTTCCACGATTTTGGATCATCTTTACTATCATCATTCTGAAATCTTTTTCAGGTAGGTTGCCTATTTCGTCTTCAGTTGTTAGGTCTGGTGGGTTTTTATCTTGCTCCTTCATCTGTTTTGTGTTTTTCTGTCTTCTCATTTTGCTTATCTTACTGTGTTTGGGGTCACCTTTTTGCAGCCTGCAGGTTCATAGTTACCGTTGTTTTTGGTGTGTGTCCCCAGTGGCTAAAGTTTGTTCAGTGGGTTGTGTAGGCTTCCTGGTGGAGGGGACTAGTGCCTGTGTTCTAGTGGATGAGGCTGGATCTTGTCTTTCTAGTGGGTAGGTCCACATCTGGTGGTGTGTTTTGGGGTGTCTGTGGCCTTATTATGATTTTAGGCAGCCTCTCTGCTAATGGGTGGGGTTGTGTTCCTGTCTTGGTAGTAGTTTGGCATAGGGTGTCCAGCACTGTAGCTTACTGGTCGTTGAGTGAAGCTGGGTGTTGGTGTTGAGATGGAGATCTCTGGGAGATTTTCGCCGTTAGATATTGCGCGGAGCTGGGAGGTCTCTTGTGGACCAGTGTCCTGAAGTTAGCTCTCCCACCTCAGAGGCACAGCAGTGACTCCTGGCTGCAGCACCAAGAGCGTTCCATCCCCTCGGTGTCACCTGAGCAGGCAGCAAATCCACAGCCATTCTTTTTTTCTTAGTTTTCCTGAAATAAATTTGTTCTTTTGTTTATCTCATATAATGAGAACTCCAGAAATAAGCAGCACAGGTTCAATATGGAAGCTCCATAATGTCATCAGAGACCAGCCTCTTTGTTTTTACTGCTAGAGTTGGAAGGTCTCTTGCAGAGGCGGGGGATGGCTGTGGTGCACCATGGGGACAAAGACACTGGTAGCAGACGTTCTGGGAAGTCACTTTAATATTTTTTAATGCCTCTTCTGTACCTCTTCTCCTCATGAAACTCCAGTTATACATATGTTAGACTTTTATTCTTCTTATTCAGGTCCATGAATTCATGAGAATCTGTTTCATTTTTCCCATACGTTTTCTTATCTGTCTTTTGGATTGGATCATTTCCATTTATGTGTCTTCAAGTTTACTGATCTCCTGTATTTTCCACTCTACCACTAAGAACATACAATGAATTTTTAAATTTTAATTATGGTGTTTTTAAGTTGTAGTATTTCTATTTAGTTCTTTTTTAGAAATAGTTTTCATTTCTCAGCAGAGATTTTCTACCTTTTCATTCATTGCGATAATATTTTTCTTTATTTTGTTGAGGATAGTTTCTTTATATGGTTAGAATTTTTGGATTATACCCTGACCATTGTGAATAATTTGTTGTAGATATCCTGAAGTCTCTTATTTCTTCTGAAGATAGTTGTTGTTTTGCTTCAGAATATAATTAATTTGATGACTGAAACGGCAAACTCTGTTTCTTGTATAGTTGCTCAAACCTTAGTGTTTTTTTGTTTGTTTTTCTTTGCTGGTGTGCTTAGAGTCTATCATATGCATGTATAATTCATGGCCCATCCAGATACTTGGGAAGAGTGTATGTATAAATTTTGGGCTCTGCCTCTCTGAATCACTCCTTGTAGGAAATTTTCTGCTCACTTTCCAGTAGCTGTGGTTGCCCTACATTCTGTTCTTTGGTCCTTTTCTTCAAAAAATACTTAATTTTTCTATTAAAGATTTTCTCACCCTATGTGACACTGACTTCAGCCTGCCTTTAGACAGAGGCATACAAATTATTAACTCACTTGTACCAATCCCTTGTATGAAATCTCAGCTCCTATCCAGAATTTGACTGCTCGAGTTTACCCCCTAGCACCTTTGGATATTTGATTTTTATTTGCATATTTTATCCATATTTTACAGTTAGCTGTCATAGGCTAGGGTCTGGTAGGAGCTTTCTTGGTCATATTAGAAGTGGAAACATAATATAAAATAAAACCAATTTCTTCCTGTCTAAGATGGAAAAACTATCATCTACCCATTATCCATGGAATCTCAAAATTTGGTGCTAAGAGTATATTTGGAAAAGAATAGAAACCCAGTTAAACTCTACTATGTAAAAATTACCAGAAAACTATGTAAACAGGTAAACATAAATATAAAGCATAATACATACTTCAGATAAAATTCTGCTTCAAACTCATTAACAATATTTAAGGAGCCTAGTATGAATTGTGAGATGTAACATTTAAGAATAGATGAGAGAAGATTCATCCAAAGCTTCTGAAAATAGGTGCTAGTCCACTAATATTCTCTAAGACTTTAAGTGGTTCTTCCTGGAACTCTAAACCCCCAAAGCTCATCTCAGATGAAGTTCTCTAATACTGGCTATAGAGTGGGGAGAGAGAAAGTAATACTAATGTACATGAATCCAGTGATGGCAGTGGGAAATAGTTATCTGTGGAGATTTGTCAGATGCCCAAAGAAGTATTTCTGGAGTGAATGCAAGAACCACTGGTTTAAACTTCTATTGAAACATGAATAGGAGGTATGAATGGAAAAGTTTTTTATATAATTGAGGAGTTCTATATGGGATATATATTAGGTCTGCATGCATGACTTCTGAATCAGAAGTAGAAGGAGGAAGCTTTTTAAGAGGAAGGAAAGCTGAATTTCTTGATCTTTTCGGAAATGTAGCCCGTTTTCTGTCTCCAGTCTGTTTCATTGCTGATTGTCCAATGACAATCTGGAAAGGACAGGAATCTGAGAGGCTGAAAGGGAGGGAAACTGTACAGTTCTAAACCCTGACCCACAGCTCAAAAACAGTTCATTAATCTTTGACAAGTATAAAATTTAGTTGCTGGTAATGTGAAAAACTTAAATTATTGCAGCTGAATGTCTTTATAGCCCATGAGCTTGGAAAAGGAAAATTAGATCTGGGTGCATTCATGAGCTGGACCAGGCTGGTTTACCAGTTTAAGCATCTCTGCTGATGGTGTACTTGCTGTTGGTGGGGACGTGGCAGTCCATGAAAAGGTCTTTGAAAGGCTCCAGGAGAGCTCTGTGTTCTGCTCCTAGAGGAGTCCCCAGCCAGGCAAACTTGGAGGGTCTAGAATTTTACTGGAAACCAGGGGCTTGCCGTGACTCCAAGAACCTTTTGCAATTGTTCATTATGGAGCCTCCCCTTGAAAGGTCTCCATATTTTTATTCAGCTTGATGTTTTAGTTGGCCTGGGCTAACTTTGGCTAGAGAATTTCTGCCTTTTCTTTAGGCTGTTTTCTGGAGAACAAAGTCACTCTTTCAGTTCCCTTTACAAAGGTCCCAGCAACCCCCAGGCTGTACTGACCCCTTCAAGCCTCTGTAGGTCTCCCAGTATTCACCTCTCTCTTTAGGTGAGATGGTCAGAATGGCCAAGGATTTACTTACTACCCTTGCAAAGATATTTATCTGAATTAGTGAGTGATTTTCTGCTTGCATTAAGAGGAGTGAGTAGAAGTCCCCCTAGGAGGGCACCTTCTAAATTATCTGCCTCTTGTCTTTTTATAATTACTGATCCCCCAAACTTTACCCATTACCCAATACTATGTCACCATATGATTTTGTGACAGCTAGTGCATCAGGTCTTTGTAGTAAAATGGATGCTGATTGGGATGTAGGGTTACTCTGGGATGTAGGGTTATTCTGGAGACATCATCTGGCCACAGCAATGGAGACATCACTGGCCACAGTCAGACACCAAAGACATCCAAGCCCTCTCATTTAAAGGCAGTCACACTCTTTCTTTTTTTCTTTCCAGATTTATTGAGATATAATTGACATACAATATTGTATAAGTTTAAGGTGTACAGCGTAACGAGGTGACTTACATACAACATGAAATGATTATTGCAGTACTTTAGTCAACATCCATCATCTCATATGGTTACAAAATTAAAGGAATAGAAGAAAACTTTTTTCCTTGTAACGAGAACTCTTAGGATTTATTCTCTTATCAAATGTCATATATATATATAACATTCAGCAGTGTTAATTATATTAATGATTGACATACAATACTATGTTAGTTCCTGTTACACAACACAGTGAATCGATATTTCTATACATTTCAAAATGATCACCATGATAAGTCTGGTTATATCACCATACAGAGATATTATTTAGTTATTGACTATATTCTTCTTACTGTACATTTCATATCCATGACTCATTTATTTTGCAGCTGGAAGTTTGTACCTCTTAATTTTCCTCATCTATGTCATTCCTCTCCCCACCTCCTCACCTCTGGCAACCACCTATTTGTTCTCTGTATCTATGACTCTGTTTCTGGTTTGTTATATTTGTTCATTTGTTTTGTTTTTTTCAGATTCCACATATAAGTGAAATCATACATTATTTGTCTTTATCTGACTTATTTCACTTAGCATAATACCCTCTAGATCCATCCATATTGTCATAAATAGCAAGATTTCATTCTTTTTTTATGGCTGAGTAATATTCAATTGTATATATATATATATATATATATATACACCACATCTTTATCCACTCATCTATTGATGGGCACTTAGGTTGCTTCCATATCTTGGCTATTGTAAATAATGCTGCAATGAACATAGGGATGCATATATCTTTTTGAATTAGTGTTTGTTTTTCCTTTGGATAAATACCCAGGAGTGGAATTGCTGGATCATGTGGTAGTTCTCTTTTTAATTTTTTGAGGAATCTCTATACTGTTTTCCACAGTAGCTGCAACAGTTTACATTCCCACCAACAGTGCACAGCGTTCCATTTTCTCCACATCCTCACCAACACTTGTTATTTGTTGTCTTGTTGATAATAGCCATCCTGACAGGTGTGAGGTGATATTTTATTGTGGTTTTGATTTGCATTTCCCCGATGATTAGTGATGTTGAACATCTTTTCACATGCCTGTTGGCATCTGTATGTCTTCTTTGGAAAAATGTCTATTCAGTCATTTTTTAATCAGTTTTTTTTTATGTTGAGTTGTATGAGTTCTTTGTTATTTTGGACATTAACCTTTTATTGGATGTGTTGTTTGCAAATATCTTCTCCCATTCAGTAGGTGGCCTTTTAGTTTTGTTGATAAAGCAATCATATTCTTAAGCATCATCCTGTTCCAGTCTGAACTGGTGAGTTTTCATCATTTCTCTAGATTCTAGCCTTGAGAATTCTGAACTTAACTCTGGAATTTCACATTCCCTCTGTTTCTGCCCATTGTGGTGTTTACCTCAGAACCTATCCTCCGTGTTTCTCGCTCTAGACTTAAGAGCTGATTTCCAATTTTGATCTGCCTAGAGAGGGTGTTTCAACAGGAAACTTTGTTTCTCAGTACCAGCAGTCTTTGTGAGATAATTCACTTGTGACTATTCTGGGGAGACATCTTAAATAGAAAGAAAGAAAAAATGGCAATTTTTTAAAGAATATTATGTGTTAAAAAGAAACTATAAAGAGTTTCTTTCATTTGGAGTGCAGTAAAAACAGAGTAACAGACACTACAATGGGAATGTAGATCGGTACAAATTTCCTGAAGGGCAATATAGAAAAATATTTGAGGGAACTTAAAAATGTGCTTATCTGCAAATTACCCTTCTAGAAATTTTATCCATATAAAATAAATTGAGACACTAAATATTTATTTAAACTGATTTCATTATAAGTAATTAACATAACCCAAGTGCTCCAAATGGGAACTAGATAGATATTAAATTGAACTATATGAAATTACTGATAGTTGACAAATGTTGACCTACAAAACAGCTTTTTTATGGTTCAACCTAATGAACTGTGGAACATTCACATGATAGACTTCTATGCAGGTATTGAAAAGCATATTATTAAAGAATATTTAATGCTCATGAATAATTATTGTGTAACAAAGGTAGGATATAAAAATAAGTATATAGCCTGAGATCTCCATTTTATTTTATTAAAATACACTTACATACACGGTCATAAAAATGACTGAAAGAAAACATTCGTATTAATAGTAGTTCTATGAGTGATTGGATTATTAATTTTTTGTTTTACGTTTGTCTTTATACTTTTCTGTCTTCCCCAACTTTGTGTGGTTATAATAATACTAGTATTCTTCATTTCCTCCTAAAGTCATACAGTTAGCATTTTCCATGATATTGCATATTTTCCAAAATCATTTTAATGGATTCACAATAATCTCTGCAGTAGAATTCCATCAATTATTTAAATATCTCTCAATAGTAGGTTTTTAGGCTGTTCCCTCCCTCCCTCCCTTCTCTCCCTCCTCCCTCCCTCCCCTTCCCCCCTTCCTTCCCTCCCTTCTCCTTTCCCTCCCTCCCTCCTCCCTCCCTTCCTTCCTCCCTCTCTCCCTTCCCTCCCTCCTCCCTCCCCCCTCCTTCCCTCCCTTCCCTCCCTCCCTCCCTCCCCTCCTTCCTTCCCTCCCTCCCTCCCTCCTTCTTCCTTCCTTCCTTCCTTCCTTCCTTCCCTTCTTATATAAATAAGGCAAGATTCTCTTTCCCACATTTTGGATTATTTCCATAAAATACAGACCCAGAGTTAAAGTGTCTGTTAGGCATGGAAGGGGGAGGTAGAGAGAATGTACTAGAAGCTGAATGTTGCCAAGTACTTCTTGAGAACCTTACCCCAAACCCTGTCAGCCTTTTGAAGTACTGGAAAGACACTGTTGTAACACTGCTCTTGTTGTTAGTGGAAACGTGATCATTTTCCACGTTTCTGGTTCCAAGGCAGCAACATTTAAAAAGCTCAGCTCAGGTGGAACAGCTTATTAGTGTTTGCATTCCTGCTAAACCTGGGAGAAAAACTTACAGAATCAGATAAAAACATTGCCAATGTGGCACACATAACTTCCCAGTTTTCATTTTTCCTCTTGTTCAGACAGCGTTTATATACCTTCAGCTGCCCAGTGTTTGCTTGGCATAAACCCACCTGGTAGCCCATGTCTGAGGGATCTGGAGGGAGACTGTGTTAGCTCTGGGCTGCTTAGAGCCGTTTCACTTGTGAGGAAGTTCTGCTGTGTGATAAGGATCAGTGTGATAAAAGAGGCGTTGTGTTCTTCAGCCACTGGTAAAACATGGATTGGAGAAATACTGTCTCCTCGTCAGAAAGCTTTGGTGCCTGGACACATGACTTTCAACTGGTAGCCCATCTTGTTTTTGCTTGAACACAGGAGGGTATAGGAAGTCACAGTACATACAAGGGCAGCATCCCATAGCTTTCATGGTATTTGGGAGATAGACCACCTCCATCCCTGAGACCTGGCTGCCCCATGTGAATGGGTGTCTGCTGAGGGCCTGGCACAGCTGGGGGGCTGCTAGACCAAGCCAGCTGCAGGAGAACTTGGGGGTGCGGGAGCTCTCTTAGGGGACAGTTAACAGCTGTATGGCAAAGCCCAGGAGAAAGCAGCCACTGTCTGCTGGTTTGTTCACAAGCATTTATTGAGCTTTTGCTATGTATCAGATGTTATGCTGGGTCCGGAAATAGCAGCTGAATAAAACATGCTTCCTGCTTTCCAGGAGCTCATGTGAATGGATGAGACAGGCAAGTAAGTGGATCATTTAGAGCCCAGGGGGTCATTTAGAACCCAGGGGGTCATTTAGAACCCAGGAGAGAACACAAGAGGAAGAAGGAGAGTATTGTGGGGGACACACAGGAAAAGTGCCAGGATTGGGAAGTTTCCAGAGGAGGCAAGATATTGAAGAATGAGAAGTATGCTGCTTCCAGGTGGTAGAAAATAAAAGAAGGACATGCCCTTCCACAGAGGGGCAGCCAAAACTGCAAGGCTGGGGTTGTGGAAACATCTCTCTGAGTGCTGGGCAGACACATTTGCTGACCCCTTGATCATATCACTGACTCTGCAGCCACTGACAGTGAACTGTGGCTGCCTCATTTGTAGCCTCTGACAGCAGAGTAAGGGGCTACCTGAAGGAAATAAACCATACATGTCTGAGTCTGATCACCAGCAGTGTCCTTCGTTCTTCATTAAGATCTGTTTTTCCTTTTTGAAGTCCTTGAGTGACAATAATAGGATAAGCTATCTCTAATTATGAAAATGACTCATGCTTATCATTAAAACTTCAAATAATACACGAAAATATAAGGAAGAAAGTAGGCATCACCTCAAATCCTTCAACCTAGAGATCACCACTTTGGCAAACATCCTTCCACATGTCCTTGTGTATACCCACACTGAAACACTTCTACAGAAATGGCATGCATTTCAGGTTAACAGACATTTATTGTACCAGGGCTGTGCAGGCATTTGGCATCCAGCAGTGAACAAGACAGGGAGGGATGCTGCCTAGTAGAGTTTCACTCCCAGTCTTAAGGTAGACTCCCAGAATGGTGAAGCTGATTACAAAACCCCATGGGGACCAGGAGTCCCTTCCCTTTATAGTAGAGCCTTTGCAGAAGCTGGTTTCTCTGCCTGCATTGCTTCTCTCCATCCCCCCTACTATGGACAGATTTCCATGTTAAGAGATATAATTAATTCTACAGTATATTAAATGTAAGTATATTTTCTGTCGTATAGATGAATCATTGATTCATTTTTATTTTTAACCAATGACTTATTGTTAGAGTTTAGGTTGTTTCAAAACTTTTTTTTCTATTATAAACAGCTGTGTAACAAACATCCTTTTATATACATCTTGACCATTTATTTTAGGATAAATTCCTAAAAGTGGAATTACTAGATCAAATGATATACACATTGTTGATACATGTTGCCAAATACATGTTGCCCTTCTGAAAGGTCTGTCAACAGTATGTAAAGTACCATTTCCCGTACCCTACCAATACTAGGAAACCTCAGTTTATAAAACCTTTGAGCATCTGATGAAATTTACTTTTACTTGCTAGTAGTTTGATTGTTTTTCATCTATTTATTCATTCTTTATATGTCTTCTTTTGTGAACATTCTGTTAATATCCTTTGCCTATTTTTTTTCTATTGAGATACTGGTCTTTTTCATATTAATGATTTATAAGTGCACTTTATATATTAAGGGTGTTAACACTTTGCTATACCGACTGCAAATGTTTTTTCCACATATTTCACTTTTAATTTTTTATGTTGTCTTTTTGTCATTGAGAGGTTAAAAAAAAGTGGTCATATCTAATCACCTTTTTGTTCATTGTTTTGTATTTTTATGTTATTCGCTTCATTTCTCATATTGTCTCATTGCTTGTGTCCCACTGAATTTGAGGCTTGGGTGAATGCCAGATGGCTAAGAATTCATTTTAATAAGGCAAGGGACCATGTTGGTAAAGATGGGGAAATATCTAGAAAATGTGTCTGAGATCATCTCTGTTCTCTCATTCAGAGGCATGACTCTTGTCTTTTTCCCCATAGATCATGATGTTCCCATGCTGTGGTTCCTGAGCAGGCTGAGGGCAGGCATAATGTAAGATCACCTTTCTACAAACACACAAAATGAGGAGAACCATCTCTTCTTTAAGAAGAGGGTCCTCTGCCATTCCCAGTTTGGACATGCCAATGTCAGTGTGGACAGTGCAGTACTAAGGACTGAACTTAGCTTAAGTAACAGGAGAATCTGAGGAAAATTGATGTAGAAGATAAAATCCATTCTGAAGAGCTAATGTAAAATAGTCATCATTTGTTACGTACCTACTCTGTGTCCTCCAACATCTTACATGATATATAATCTTGTCCTCATCTTGCGTATCTTAAAAACTAACCAACAAACAAGGCTTTTAGAGGTGAAATGATTGGCCAAAGGGCATATAGCTAGTAAGTAGAAGAGCTGGGATTTGAACTCTGATTTGAGCTGAGTCCAAAGCTAGAAACAGCAACCAAAAGTTAATATTATTGAGTACTCATCTGGACAGGTATTGTGCTAAGTGCTTTACATCTATTAGCTCTTTTAATATGACAGCAACCATCTGAGGTAAGCATTTCTATTTTAAAGAGAAGAACACAGAAGCCCAGAGCAGCTAAGTAGCATGCTCAAGGTCACATAGCTAGTAAGTTGCAGGACCAGGAACTGAACCAACACATTCTGACTTCGACACCTGTACTTTTTTCTTCATGCAGATCTTTTCTTTTTTTTTAAATTTTATTTTAAACAGAAAGTAACTTCATTATTTATAATTATGTAATGCTCACACTTACTAAAATTTCAAATAATTCATGAAATAAATCATTGTTGTTTCCATCACTCCATGCTGCTTGCTCCTGACATATGTTCTGGATCAGCAGTTGTCCTTGGGAGAACTTAGCACCCTATTTCCACTCCCATGCTTTGAAAGTTATCTTCTTTTTCATGAAAATATATTTTTTGGGGTAACTACTGAATGGGGAAAAGGAATAATTTATATAATTACTAGGCAATCTTGGTGTTGTCAAGCGTTACCAAAGTACCTGGAAAAGTTAATAAGTGAGTGATTGTTTAATTACTTAACTACTAATGATTTTCCAGGAATCGAACCATTTGGTTTTGCACCTGAACATTTTTTATTAAGTCGATTGGAAGTAACCTGTGAGACAGCAGAGTTCTGAGCTCCAAAGGTCATTGCATTCAGGTCACCATTATTGATTCCACCATGGGGTTCCACTAAATCATTGACTGGGATATTGACCAGTTATTTTAATGCATTCTCTCTTTTAGTGGGCACAAGTAACACATTGGGTGATCAAAAAAAAACTGTGCTTTCCAAATCTTGCTCCCCAGACTGTAGCCATTTTCTTTGATGTGCTTACATTTTCTTTCGATTGGTGACCTTACTAGAAAATATTTTCCTAAAGCTTGGTCATATGCTAAATTTGACTTTGTAAATGATGAACACCAGATTTCAGGAAACCTTTTGATGCATAGAGATCCGTTGTATTGATATTTGGGCGTTTCCCCCAGTGCTTTTCCCAGCACATACTAAGACTTATATATATAACCTTACCACCCCACAGTTTCTCCCGCCTCTCAACTAATTGGTTTTGAGATAGTCACCAAGGACTGGAGGATAAATAGTTCAATGTGAGTTATTAGAAAGAAACAAAGGGGACCAAATATGTATTCCTAGATACAAAGAGAATGTTTCTTATCCTTAGAGTAGGGCCTCTTAGCAGGTATCAGAATCACCCTTAGGGCTTATTGAAACATAAGTCCCTGGGTCCCACTCTTAGAGAGTCTGGCGTGGTGGACCCTAGAGTGGACCCTAAGAACATGCATTTCCCTTAAGATTCCATGTGCTGCTGATTGTGGTGGTCTTAAAACATGGCCACAAATTCTTCAACACTCCTCCTTCCCTTTGAGCTACCCCATACCTCTACTCTCCCTCACCACCATATTCAGTTAACTAAGAAGTCCTGTAGATTTTACCCTTTAAACATTTCTCACACCTGCTGATTTCTTTGCATTGACTTCCATTGATCAAATTCCTACCCTCTTCATCTCTCACCTGGTCTATAATAATCATCTCTTTATTGTTCTCCATGCTGCAGATACTCCCCTTTAAATCCACCTACCACTCTGTAGACAGTGTAATCATGTAATTCTAAAATCAGTTCCTTCTTGTTTTACTTTTCTATAAAGTTATCATTTATCTTTTAAAACTTCAGAAGTTTTCTCCTCAAGCAAGCCTTCCTTGAAACCCCTGCTGGGTTAGATGGTTCTCTGTCTCACATATCCCCCTGTGCATACTTGTAACTTAGTTTATTTTCCATTTACTGAAATTGTGTGCAGTGATCTCTTTCATTATAATATAAGGCCCTTCAGACAGAAACCATAGCTTATTCATCTGCCTACCACAACCACCTAAGATAATAGTGGCTTAATAAATGTCATACTGCAGTAAGCAGTGACACTGGATTAGGCGGTGAGGCCATGTTGGGCAGCATGCAGTTCATTCATTCATTCAACAAATATTTATTAAGCACTGTTACGGGCTAAATTGTGTCCTCCCAATGCCCCCAGATTCACATGTTGAAGTCCTACCTCCCAGTACCTCAGAATGTGATTATATTTGGAAATAGTGTCTTTAAAGAGGTAATTAAGTGAAAATTACACCATTAAGGTGGACCCTAACCCAGTATGACTGGTGTTCTTATAAGAAGAAGAGATTAAGACAGACACAAGGAGGGAAGCCCAGCTACCAACTAAGGATAGAGGTCTAGGAAGAAACTAACCCCGCCAACACCTTGATCTTGGACTTCTTGCCTTTAGAAATTGAGAAAATACACTTCTGTTGTTCAAGTCACCTAGTCTGTGGTACTTTGTTATGGCAGCCCTAGAGAACTAATACAAGGCACCTACTATGTATTAGGTGTTATTCCAGGCCCTTGGGGGATTTAGATGAATCTCACATACCAGGCCCCGCCTTCCCAGAGCTTGCAATCTACTGGGTGTCTCCTAGATGTGAATGACTATTCAACACACTAAGTGGGCTCTGCGTGCACAGCCATGGGTACACACAAGGATGTGTACACACAACCAAATACCTGAGCTCAGGAAATTTGCAACAGAACTGCGGAGACAGTTCTTAACATCACAGTAAAATGAAGAGACAATTCTAAACCAACTACTGCAGAGAAAAATGTCCTTAGGAATCCCAAAGTGGGGAGGGATTGTTTAGGAGAGATTATCTAAAAAGACTTGAAGGAGGTAGAACTTCAGATAGGCAGGGCTTAGGCTGAGAGGAACAGGGTCTTTACCCAGAGAAAAGAACAGCAGGAGCAAAGATCTGGACGTGGGTACCTGATGCTTTCAGTGGGTGGAGCGAAGGCTGTAGCAAAGCCATTTGTCAGAGAATAATGAGAGTAACAGTAATTGCCACTGCTTATATGTGTTTTCTATGTGCCAAGCACTGGGCTAAATGCTTTGTAAACATCGCCTCATTTAATCTTTAAGGCAAAGTAGGCATTATTATTCTCATTTTACCATTTGAAGCCCAAGACTCCAAGCAGTGAAGTGGTTATCTATAGCTATTACAGGTTATTTGTTAAAAGAGTATGTAAAAGAAGAGATGATACCTACTCAAAAATTGGGAAGGAAACATGAGATCTTTTAATAGAAGAAAAAATGAAAATAATTGAAACCTTGATCTGGTGGCCTTTGTAGGGTGGTATAGGTAAGTGGTTCTCAAACTTGGCTGTATATTAGAATCATCTGGAGAGCTTTGAAAATTCCAGACGTCACCCCAACACACAAAATCTTCACCAGAAACCTCTCGTCCAGATCCTTCCTCCTTATCTTCTCCTCTCCCATACACACTGCCCCAGTTCCCTCCATCTCTTCCATTTCCGTTGTGGTTATTTTTATTTTGTTTTGCCTATTCTCCTTATCAGACTAATTCTTTTAAAAATGTGGTGCCCAGTATGAATTTTCCTCTTGTGGCAATTCTACTGAGTACTGACCATCTCTTAATGAAGAGATTATCAGAATATTATCAGATTCAGAACAATCAAGTCACAGACCCCTCTTTAAATTTTCTCCCAGTCCCTGAGCAAATGTGGAGACTGTCTGTGTCTTCTGTCCATCCATCCATCCTTCCTTCTTTCCATCCATCCATCCATCCATCCATCCATCCATCTAACCAACCATCCATCCAACTTTGGCACTTGTAGGGCAGGGTAACTCTGGTAAATATTGTAAATATTTAATCCTCTCTTCTTAATTCATTGATGTCTCTGCATAGTTATCCTATCTCCTATACCTACCATGAACTTCTTTTTCTCTGTCTGCCTATTTTTGCTTCTTTTACCGACTGAAGCTCCAAGTGTTAAGAACCACACCTTTTAAATTTACCATAAACAACAACTAGCACAAAGCAGCTTCCCAGATAGTAGTAAATATTTTTTCAAGAAAGATATCAATAGCCCTTTCTAAAAAGAAAGGTTAAGGGCCTACATAGCCCAGTTGAGCATATTAGCTCTAGCTTCAGTGTGAATTTTAAATTAAGATGGAAAACACAGCTGGCATGGTGAGAGCTTATGTTTTCTCCTGCCCACCAAGGCTGAGCATGGCCAGATGCTCTGTAATTGCAGGAGGGGCACATGTACACAGGTAGGCTCAGAGAGCCTTTTGATCTGGCTTGCAGCACAATGATTCTGCCTGAATGATCCATCTTCACTCCAGTTCTATTTTCCTACGGGCAACACAATCAATCCTCTTAAACAGGATTCATTACCCCAGGAGTTCATACTGGCTGAACATATAAATAAGAGTCAAGAAAAGTTTAGATAAAGAAAGGCAGGTCCACTGATTTATGTTTTTGAAGGGAAAGGGAAGTTAGAGATGTGAGTTATCCCTACCTCTGAAATTACCACCCAGAGGAGCCCTCTCTTAACAAATGTCTGCTTGGCCCTGTTCTCAGAATGCCAAACTTAATTTCTTACGTGTCAGGAGTACAGATATACAGTGAGGTCACTGATTCTACATATATCTGGGACGATTTCAGTCTGAGACACTCACGTGTGAGTAGATGATGCTGCCCTTTATGTTATCACAAAATCCCTAACAACAAATGGAGATTTCAGAAAGTCCTGGAGGTGACTCCTATCCTGACAGTCCTTAAATTTTTGTTTTGTTTTATTTTGTTTTTGACTTAAAACAACAGAAATGTATCATCTCATAGTCTTGAAGGCCAGAAGTCTGTAATCAGTCTCCCTGGGCTGACATCAAGTGTGAGCAGGGCCACTCTCCCTTGGGAGGGGCTAAGGCAGAATGTACCTTATTCTAGCTTCTGGTGGCATCCAGCATTCCTTAGCTTGTAGTCACATCACTTCAGTCTTCACATCACCTTCTGCCTTCTGTGTCTAATCTCCCTCTGCCTCTCTCGTATAAACACCTGATGGTAATTAGGATCCACCCAGATAATTAAGAATATTCTCATCTCAAGACCCTTAACTTGGACTTCCCTGGTGGTGCAGTGGTTAAGAGTCCGCCTGCCAGTGCAGGGGACACAGGTTCGAGCCCTGGTCTGGGAAGATCCCACATGCCACACAGAGCAACTAAGCCTGTGTGCCACAACTACTGAGCCTGCGTGCCACAACTAATGAAGCCCGCGCACCTAGAGCCCGTGCTCCGCAACAAGAGAAGCCACCGCAGTGAGAAGTCCGCGCGCCGCAACGAAGAGCAGCCTTCGCTTGCCGCCACTAGAGAAAGCCCGTGTGCAGCAACAAAGACCCAAAGCGGCCAAAAACAAATAAATAAATAAATTTAAAACAAAAAACTTAAAAAAAAAAAAAAAGACCCTTAACTTGATCATACCTGCAGAATCTTTGCCACCCAAGGTAACATTTATAGGTTCGAGGGATTAGGACCAGGGATTGAGATATCTTAATCCAGGGGTTATAATAGACATTTATTTCTCTCATAAAAGAAATCTGGAGTTAGGCAGCCAAAGGCAGTTGTGCAATGTCAGCAGAGTGATAGTTCCTAAGTAATTGGTTAAATGCACTACGAGATAAATTTCAAGTCAGAGTTATACTAACTCCTAGTAAACTACTGAGCATGGAATCTGTGGTTGATTCTATTAATACCAATAAGAAAATCATACAGGAGAACCTAAAGGAACATTCTGAAGAAGTGATGCCTGAGTTTCTGTGGCTAATAAACCCATCCAAAGGGATTCTTTCTTTAAGAAAAGTGAAAGCATAGTTTGCCATCAGATCACTTCAATACCCCCTTTCTGGTAAAGTGAAGAGGAGAACTTAAAATTTCTTTTAAAACCTGTTGACTTTAGGCCTCATTATTTTACTTTTCAGAAATGTTCCAGACATTGCAAATAACTTATGCAGAGTGAAGATTGACGGGTCAATTAGCTGCCAAATCAAGGATGAGAAGACTAGGGGAGGTTTGTACTGGAAAATTCCACTTACCTGAGCAACTGGGGCCCAGGGGAAGCTGACATTTAGAAGATAAATACAGAGTTTCTGGTGCCTTTAATAATGTGGCAACAGAAAGAACGAACTGAAGAAACTCAACCAAAATGAGACAATAGCAACTTCCTGTGGCTTTAAAAAATAATAATAACCACAACAAACTATGAGATGAAGCTCCTGCAGTAACAATAAACAAAAGAGAGGAAATACGCCTTTGAGACCTGGGGTTCGAAATGGCAATAACCACTTGCCAGGGCTTGCTGTGTGGCTGCTGACCACAGACTATTTCCTTCGCCCAACAGTGAGAGCCTAAGAGCACGAGGGCACCAGGACTCTTCCTGTGTGAACGGTGGGGCTGCAAGGCTCAGATGCTCACGAGGCTTCACATGCAAACTGAGCTGAAAAGCTTTATTTTCTGAGCAACTGAATTGTCAAATGGGTGGAGGGGCACAGGGGCTGCTTTGTTTGGAGGAAGCATTCATAATCCTGGATTTAGTTAAATAGAGAACATTTCTTAATATTCTCTGAAATTAGAAAAACAAAATGCTTAATTCTTTAAGGAAATCAACTCAAAACCAGGAATGGCAAATATCATTAGGATATTCAATTTAATATATTGGTCATGAATGCTGATATCATTGAACAGATGGGGATAGGCTGCAAAATTATACATTTTCTTCTGAGTTCTCATGGCCTGGTTCGTTGTTTTATTTGAGTGAGTCATGGTGCTCTAAGAGTTTCCTGCATCCTAAGCCCTCCTAAAGAAGGGGTGTGCCCCCTAGCAGGCAAGGCCTGTTGCAGCATTAAAACAAGTTAGTAGCTGTTCTTGCTGCCAAATGGAGGATGATTTTTCCCTAGATATGGGATAAGCAGTGATAAAACTGCCCAGTTTGAGCTTTTTATTGTGAATAAAAAGTGAAAACTGCTTCATCATGATGTAACACAGCATCTTAATAGTGGATCCAGACAACTTAATAAAAAAGATCCTGTGGCGTACCACATGCCATAGAGAGAACACGATGCTATTGCTGATAATTATGGTCCAGAGGGAGAAGTAGTAAATAGGCTGAAAGGTGCTACATGTAAAAGTTAGGGATGATAATTATTCTTTTGAATTATTATTTATCTTTAACACTTTTCTCTTTGGAAAAAAATTTTTTGAAGCTGGTAACATCAATTTAAACTGTAGACATTTGAACAGAATTTTATGAAGTCAAGCTCTGAAAAAAATCCCCCATATTTATTCTTACGTGTGCTAGGAAAGAATGGGGTGGAGGGTTGGAGGGTGGTTATTCTTAGGTCCCATGTTCCACAAGATGTCTACTTGAAGTCAACTAAAATTGTACAAGTTCACATGAATATCCTTGATTCATTTTTAACTGCTTTGTCAAGGTTGACATATAATAACTGCACATATTTAAAAGTGTACAATTTTGATACATTTTGACATATTCATATACCCATGAAATTATCACCATAATCAAGATAGTGAACATGGCCATCACCCCTAAAAGTTTGGATCTCTTGGTAATCCCTCCCTCTCTCTCCTCCCCACTCCACTCTTCATTCCCAGGCAACCACTGATCTGTCATTATAGATTAGTTTGCATTTTCTAGAATTTTATATAAATGCAGTCATACAGTATGTACTCCATTTTGTCTGGTTTATTCCCCTCAGCATAATAGTTTTGAAATTCACCCATATGTGTGCATTTCTTTCTATTTCATATAGTATTACATTGTGTGAATATACCAAAACTTGTTTATATTTTTTATATTGCGAGTAGTATTCTGTTATATGGATATACCAAAATTTATATATTTACCTTTTGATAGATACTTGGGTTGTTTCAAAATTTTGGCAATTACAAATAAAAATTTTAAGGACATTCATGGAGAAGTCATTGGATGGACATAGTTTTCTTTCTTTTTCTTGTGGGTAAATGAGAATGAAATGTCTGGGTTGTATGGTAGGTGTATGTTTAATTTTTAAATTTTCTTGTTATATTTTTCTCTTCATTAAGTTCAGAATATTTCAGAATTTCTCTTGAGACTTAATTGATTCATGGGTTATTTAGAAGTTTGTTGTTTAATTTCCAAATATTTGTGAATTTTCCAGATATTCTGTTTTTGATTTCTATTTTAATTTCACTATGTTCAAAAAACATATGTTGTACAACTGCTATTCTTTTAAATTTGTTAGTGTTTGTTCTGTGGCACAGAATATGATCTATCTTGATGAATATTCCCTGTGCACTTGAGAAGAATGTGTGTTCTGCTGTTGTTGGATGGAGTGATCTATAAATGTCAATTAAGTCAGGTTGGTTGCTTGTGTTGTTAGTCTCTTCTATATCCTTTCTTTTCTGTCCACTTTTTGTAACAATTACTGCAAGAGAAGTGTTGAAACTTCAAATATGATTGTAGATTTGTCTATTTCTTCTTTATGTATTTTAAAATCCCATCGTCAGGTGGATACATATTTAGGATTGTTATGTCTTTGTGGAGAATTGACTTCTTTGTCATTATTTATTGTCCCACTTTATCCCCTGTAATATTTCTCATTCTTAAGTCTATTTTTCCTGATATCAATATAGCTTTCTTTTTTTCCCCACAAAGTATAATTACTTTTATTGAGGTAACATTGGTTTAAAACATTGTATGTTTCATGTGTACAGCATTATAATTTGTCTTCTGAATGCACTACAGCATGCTCACCACCAAGAGTCTAGTTTTCTGGGTTTCTTTTTATTAGTGTTTACATGTCATATCTGTTTCCATTATTTTACTTTTAACCTAGCTATTAGTTTATATTTAAAGTTGATTTTTGTAGAAAGTATATAGTTGTGTCTAGTTTAATTTTTGTCTAATTGGATAATCTCTGTCTTTTCATTGATGTGTTTAGTTTACATTTAATGTTACTATTAATATGGTCAGTTTAAAATCTACCTTACTGCTAAATGTTTCCCATTTGTATCATTTATTCTTTTTTTTTTTTGCGGTATGCGGGCCTTTCACTGTTGTGGCCTCTCCCGTTGTGGAGCACAGGCTCCGGACGCACAGGCTCAGCGGCCACGGCTCACGGGCCCAGCCGCTCCACGGCATGTGGGATCTTCCCAGACCGGGGCACGAACCCGTGTCCCCTGCATTGGCAGGCGGACTCTCAACCACTGCGCCACCAGGGAAGCCCTTGCTTCTTTTTTTTTGATTGACTATTTTTTTGTCTCTATCTCATCTCCACTACTGATTTCTTATTTATGTCACTTCTTGAAAAAAATCCTTTCTAGTTTCTGCCCTAGGATTTACAGTAGATATATTTAATTAATCAGAATTCAGATAATGTTATAACATTTTACCTGTCCATAAAGACCTTGTAAAAGTATATTTTCAGTTCCTCCTCCCCATCCTTTGTGACATTGTTAACATACACAGTTTACTTTTATATATGCTTTAAACACACAATATATTCCCACGCCTTTTGCTTTAGATAGTTACCTTTGCAAGCAACATTTAAGAAGTAAATTTTATTTTTGCCTTCATTTATTCCATTTACAATGTTCTTAATTTCTTTGTGTAGATTCAGATTTCAGTTTGGTATTTTACATCTTCTTCCTGAAGAACTTCCTTTACCATTTCTTGTAGTGAAGATCTAATGGCAGTGAATTAGCTGAGCTTTTGTTTGTATGAGAAGTTCATCATTTCCTCCTTCCTCTTTCAAAACTCTTTTCTCTGGGTTTTAGAGTTCTGAATTGACAGGGTTTTTTTTTTCTTTCAGCACTTTAAAGACATTACTGCATTGTCTTTTGGCTTACATGGTTTCTAATGAAAAGTCTGCTCTCATTCTTATCTTTGTTTCTTTGTGCTTACTATGGCTTTTTTCTTCTAGCTGCCTCCAAGATTTTCTCTTTATTGTTATTGTTTTCATAGTTTGAATATCTCATTTGATGTTTTCTGAGCTTCTTGAATCTGTGGTTTGGATTCTGTCATTAAGTTTATTAGACCATTTGACATTTATTCTACAGCTCTTAGATGCTCTTTTTTTCACTCTTCTTTCTTTGTGCTTTTATTTGAGTTATTTCTATTGACTTATCTTCAAGGTCACTGACGTTTTCAGCTGCGTCAAGTCTACTGATGGGCATGTGAAAGGCATTTTAAATCTCTGATTGTGTTTTTCTTTCCAGCATTTCTCTTTGATTCTTTTCTTACAGTTTTCATCTCTGCACTAATATTACCCATCTGTTCTGGTGTGTTTTCCCCTCTTCCACTATTGTCTTTGATATTTTAATCAGTGTGTTATATTTTCTTGCTACTTGTTTTCTGTTTATCCCACTTGTGCTTTTTTCTTTCTCCTTTGCACTGATTTCTTTTGAAGTGTGCTTACAATTCTATTTTATTTTCTTTATTGGTGTATTAACTGTAACTCTTTATCATGTTAGCAGTTGCAATAGAATTAATAGTACACTTAAATTGTTAACTCAGCACAGTCTGCGTCAAGTAACATTTTATGCTTCACATATAGTATAAGAACTTTATAGTAATATATGTCCAGTTCTCACCTTCTGGACTTTAGTCTGCAGTTGCCACACCTTTTACTTCTACATGTATCATAAATCTTATACTACATTATTATCATTTTTTCTTTAAATCAGGAATTGGCAAACTAAGACCCAGTAGACAAACCAGCCTGCCACCTGTTAAGGGTAAATAAAGTTTTTACTGTAACACACCCATACCAATTTATTTACATGCTTTTTATGGGTGCTTTCATAATATAACAGGAGAGTTGAGTAGTTGTCACAGAGACTGTACAGCTCACATTGCCTAAAATATTTACTTGCTGACCCTTTTCAGAAAAAGGTTTTCCAATTCCTGTTCTGAACAACCAATTTTCTTTTAAAGATGTTCCAATAATAATAAATAAATCATATTTACTCGTGCAGTTACCTTTCTGATGTTTTCCATTCCTTTGTGTAGAACATATTTCTATTTGATATCATTTTCCTTGTGACAGAAATATTTCCTTTAATATTTCTTGTGCAGATCTGATGGTGATGGATTCTTTCAGCTGTTGTATATCAGAAAAAGTATTTCACCTTCACTTTTAAAAGATTTTGCTGGGTATAGAATTCTATGTTGACAGTTATTTTTTCAGTACTTTAAAGACGTTCCACTGTCTTCTCATTTGCCTTGTTTTGATGAGAAATATGCTTTAATCCTTATCTTTGTTCTTCTGTACATATCATGACTTGACTTTTTTTTGTGGCTGCTTTTAAGGTTTTCTTTTTGTTACTGATTTTGAGTAATTTGATTATTCTGTGCCTTGGAACAGTTTTCTTCATACATCTTGTGCTTGGGGTTGCTTGAGTTTCTTGGACCTGTGGGTATATAGTTTTTTAACAAATTTGGAATTTTTTCAGCTATTATTTCCTATATTGTTTCTGTCACCCTTTGAGGATTCCAATTATACATATATTAGGCACTTGAAATTGCCTACATCTCATGAATGTTCTATTTATTTATTTTTATTCTTTTAAAAAAAATTTCCTTTGTGTGTTTTATTTTGGATAGTTTCTGTTGTGGTGTCTTCCAGTTTACTTTTCTTTTGCAGTGTCTAATTTGACATCAATCCCACCTAGTGTATTTTTCATCTTTAAGAGATCATTGTGAGTCTTTTAATATATGTCTTTCATATTTCTGCAGCTCCATCTTCCCTGCAGCTTTTTGGGCATATGAATATGGATATAATCACTATGTTAAGATGTTTGTCTTTAATTTTATTATTGCTGCCAGTGCTGAGTTGGTTTTGATTCTTTGATTTATCTCCTCATTATAAGTCGCACATTCCTGCTGCTTTGCGTACATAGTAATTTTTTTAGTATATGCTAAACATTGTCAGTTTTATTCTTTCGACTGGTAGATATTTCTGTGTTCCTATAGGTACTCCTAGTTTTGTTCTGGGATATGGTTAAGTAACTTGGAAACAGTTTGATCCTTTTGGGTCTTGCTTTTAAACTGTTAATCTGGATAAGGGCAGCATTTAGTGGAGGACTAGTTTTACCCCACTAGTGAAACAAGACCCTTCTGAGCACTTCTGGCCAGCAGAATCCTAATATGGCTTCCATGTTTTTGCCCCTTGGTGTTACCCCCATGGTTATGTTGTGATATATGGAAATAGAGATGTTGCAGATATAATTAGTGTTACCAACAAGATGAATTTAAGATATAGAGATGATCCAGGTGGGTCTCACCGATATGAGCTTTTTAAAAGCAGATCGTTTTCCCTGGGTGGTTGTAGAAGAGTAGATCAAATAGTCTAAGGACAAGGGGAATTTGATGTGTCATTACTGACTTGAAAATGTAGGGAGTCACCTGGAAAGGGTCTGAGAGAGGCTTCTAAGAGCTGAGAGCAATCCCGGGTTGCAACTGGTAAGAAAATGGGGACCTCAGTCTTACAACTACAAGGAACCAAATTCTGCCAATAACCGAATGAACTTGGAAACATATTCTTTCCCAGAGTCTCCCGATAAGAGCCCAGCCCAAAGGACACATTGATTTTGGCCTTATGATACCCTGAGCAGAGAACCCAGTCAAGCCCACCTGGACTTTTGACCTACATCATTGTGAAATAATAAATGGGTACTGTTAAGCTGCTAAGTTTGCGGTAAATTATTACACAGTAATAGAAAACTAATATGGTAGCCTACCCAATATTCTGCAAATTGAGGTTTTCCATTTCTGGTCAGTGGAAACAGACACTATTCCCTATTCCATGCATATTCTGAGTTTTGTTTCCTCTTATCCTCTTATATGGTCGTTTCCCTGGCCTCTGATACTTACCTCACCTTTCTGTGCTGATCAGTACTTGGCTAAACACTCAAGGGGGTCCTTCAGAAGATCTTCAGAGTCCTCTCTTTAAACAGCACTCTCCTTTCTGGCACTCTGCTCAGCAAATTTTAGCCTCCCCAGACTTCCAACTCTGTTACCTCAACTCAGGGAAACTGTCAGGCTCTGCCTGGATTCTTTCTCCCTGTGCTGCAGCCTGGAAACTCTGTCCAGGAAGTAAGCTGGTGATTGGGGCTCACTTAATTTGTTTAATATTTCTCAGAGATCACTGTCCTTTGTTGCCTCATGTTTTATGTCTTGAAAGACATTGTTTCACATATTTAGTGTAGTTTTTGTTTGTTTCAGGAAAGAGGGAAATTCAGTCGCTGTTATTCCATCTTGATCAGAAGCAGAAGTCCTCGGTTAAATACTTGGAATTAGGCACTGTCTAACTCCAAAATTTGGGGTGTAAGATGCTCAAAAATACCCACCCTGCCAACGGTGGTGTATCAGCATTGTCTGTGTTTATAGATTGAGGATACCGTGTTAATGGTAGCAATCCACCATTTTGTGTGTGTGTAGATAGAGATTAAAATATGAAAACAAGAAGTCTAGTACAGTCAAAGCCTAGTCTAGATCTGTTGAGTTCTGAAGGAGAAGTAGGATAGATTGTCTGCACATTGTTGGTTTGTTTACAGATCAATTTTCCTACCCCACTTTATGAATCAGCTTGATTTCCAGTTTCAATAGTGGGATCCACAGTTCTCTGCTCTCCCCTCATGCTGAGTGAGGACTTTCTTTTTATCATTCTTGTGCTGATATCAGCTCTTAGTTTAGAAAGAGATGCCTCAATCTTGGGATCACAAAACGCTCTTTAGATTCACTAGAAAGCATTGCCTTGGATGTTCTATATCAATATCTCCTTTATTCACAAGTTTCCACAGCCAGGTGCCACAGGGTCTGGAGATGAGTGTGCGAAGATAAAACGTGTTATTATGAAACCCTCCTGATGGTTGAGACATATGAGCTATTTAGGGTCTTAATGTTATGTCACACTGATGAGAAGCATCCTTCCCTGTACCAGGGAGAGGCTGTGAGTCCTTGCTCCACCTGGGCTGCTGCTTTCTCCAGCTCACCTGCAGTGCAGCCTATGGAAGCCAATCCCTGTGTGTGTTGGGGGCTGGTGGGAAAGGCAGGGGAGATTCTTGTGTGCTTGCTTTGAAGCAAAAAACAAAACCCAAAAAATTAGCTACTAATGTGTTCCTTGAGTCATTCTGCTCATCTCACAAAGAAACAAGTGCTTACAAAAGGAATAGCTTTTGTGGAACTGGCCAAATCATAGAACCTTAGACTTGGGATGGAATTGAAGAGGCCAGAGCCAAGGCATTCAAGTGTATAGGCAGGTGAGAGAACCATGTGGATATAGTGGAGTAAGTTTGTAAAATCTAAATATGTGCTTTATTTATTTATTTATTTATTTTTTTTGCGGTACGCGGGCCTCTCACTGCTGTGGCCTCTCCCGTTGCGGAGCACAGGCTCCGGACGCGCAGGCTCAGCGGCCATGGCTCACGGGCCCAGCCGCTCCATGGCATGTGGGATCTTCCCGGACCGGGGCACGAACCCGTGTCCCCTGCATCGGCAGGCGGACGCTCAACCACTGCACCACCAGGGAAGCCCTAAATAGGTGCTTTAAAAGGTGCTTTTCAAACTTTAATGTGCATGTGAATCATGTGGGAAACTTACTGATACAGTAGGTCTGGGGTGGGGCCTGAGATTCTCCATTTCTCGTAAGGTTCCAGGTGATGCCTATGCTGCTTTTTTGGAGACCGCACTTTGAGTAACAGGGTTCTGCAGGAATGCATTCAGGAGTAAACACATGAGAAAAAAGAGAAATATAATCACAATCAATATTCATTAATTTATTCAGCATTTAAAGGCCTATTATGTATAATAAACTATACTTAGTGATATGGAAAAAAAGGGGAATCAGAATAAAACCTGTTATTGCAAAGTACAAAGAGGTTAAAAAATATGTAAGTGTTGGATTATAAGTAGTATAGTGCAGAACCTAATGGTTAAAGATGCCTAGGCTTAAATCCTGAACTGTGAAAAATTGACCAAATCACTTAATCACAGTATGGTTCAATTTTCTCACCTGTGAAATGTAAAAATAAGAATAATGATAACATCGACAGCATAGGGATGTCAAATGAGTCAAATGAGTTGATACACATAAAAATATATAGAACAGTGGCTGGCGCATAGAAAGGACTAAAAATTGTTTTTGTAATAAAAGTTGAAAGATGAGAAAAGTCATAAAATAGGCTTAGATAAAATATGGAATTCAATCCCCATCAGTTGTCAGTGATCATTCCTTTCCAACCATACATTTGGAAATAGAAAGTTTTTTTCTGCCAATGCCAGGCAGATATAGAGGGCAGATCTTAGGTTTCCCTGCTATATAGGGAGAAGATGGGAGGAAATTGGAGAAAAAAGATTTTAAAAAGTTGTCATCAATGTTCCTTTGTATCTCTGATTTTCCTGCTTTTCTTCCATAAATCTAGAAGAATTGGCTCTGCTGCTCATTACCTGTAACAATGATACATTTTTCAACCTGTCTCTGCCTCAGTAGCCTTATCTTTAGAATGGAGATAACAATGTCTGTGCAATTGTGCAGTTATGAAAATTAAAAACAGAATTGAAGGAGGTTGAATAATAATGGCCCTGAAGATATCCAGGTTCCAATCCCTGGAAACTGTGAATTCTACTTTATATGGCAAAAGAGACTTTGCAGATGTGATTAAAATTAAGGATCTTGAGATAAAGAAATTATCCTGGATCATCAGGGTGGACCCAGTACAATCACAAGTGTTCTCATAAGAGGGAGGCAGAGCAAGATTTGACACAGAAGAAGGCAATGCGACCACTGAAGCAAGATCCCATATGGCTGACTTTGAAGCTGCCAGAAAGGGTCATGAGCCAATAACTGCAAGAAATACAGCTCTAGAAGGTAGGAAAGTCAAGAAAACAGATTCTTCTCTAGAGCGTACTGACACCTTGATTTTGGCCGAGTGAAACTGATTTCAGACTTCTGACCTCTAGAACTATAAAAGGGTAAATGTGCATTTTTTTTAAGCCACCAACTTTGTGGTGATTTGTTACAGAAGGAACAGGAAACAAATACAAAAAGTATGAAAAACAGCTATGGAGCGCTTCACAAATGTTATTTTTCATCCCTTCCCTAATTAGAGAGCCATGATGAGCATGAAAGATCTTTAAGTTAAGGCCACTGTAACAGTCCTAGTTTTCCACGAAGAAGTCCAAAGCCATGAAGTAGTCTCTTCTTGTCTATAAGATTGAGATGTACATGAAGCAGTCCTCCTGATTCTCCAGAAGGATATTAATAACTTTAGGGACTACACTACTCTTAGAAAGAGGGCATAAGACTGGGTGACCAGATGTCCCAAATGAAAACACTTCTGGTTTTTAATTTGCCCAAGTAGGGTATTTGCCCTGCGGTCTGAATCAAGTCTTATGGATCCTGCCAGAAACTTCAGAACACAAAGATCTAGTTATTTCAGAAGTGATCTTCAGAAGGGAGGGAAAAGGAAGGGATAATGATCTGTGAAGTGATTGAAAAGCATTGTTTACATTTAGAATTTCTTATCCTTTCAAGTTTCAGTTTGGGGTCTAAAACACATTTTGTTTAGTTTCGTTACTCTAAGTTGATATTGACAGACCTTTGGTGTTTGAGTAAGAAGGAGAAAGGTTTTGTGAAAAAGTTAATTTTTAATATGCTTGATATAAACCAATCACTAGTTCAGTAACACAAGATTAAACTCGTGGGCCTTTAAATCTTTAAATAAGGAAAAATGTTCAGAAAAGTTTAGTTAACCCATTAATTATAAAATGAATGGGTCTTTTTCTTCCTCCCTGAATATCTCTTCCTCACCTTCCCCCTTAGACACGATGGCACACCCACAGCAGTCTGACACATAAAGAGAGCAAAGAAAGGCAAGTCAGCAGTCAACACCAGCCTCCTTGTCTTCTCACACTACCTACTCTCTTTAACCTTCCATTCTCCACTAGCTGATTTTCTTAAAGAGATGATGTAAGTTCTCAGCACAAAGGTTTGTGATTATTCATTCAAGTATTTTTGTGACGCTATCATGTTGCCATGTTAATTTCAAGTAACACCCAACAAAACACATTAGTTTTGCCAAGCGTTCAAAGGCTCCATCAAAATATAGTATTTGATAACCATTTTAGTTAACCTTGCAAGTTAGCCTAGGTATCCTTTGAAAACTCCATCCTTTAATTTGGGTTTGATCCTCAGATGAGATATTTGACCCTCAAATGAGATATTTATGGCAACATTTGGCGAACTGTAATGTGCTATGCAAATATCAGGCGGTCATCACAATAAGTGCAACAACCACGTCCCACTACAAAACATTTGGACAACATTATGTATAGTGGAGCATCATGTGATCACCTACGGCCTCCTCTCTAATGGATTCCTCTTCCACAGAGAGAGTCAGAGTTCCTGACTTAGGCCTTCACATAGAGAACGATCTTATCTGTGTGGTCACAGTATTGAGAGCCCCTCCCTGGTAAATCCTCTGGTAACTGACAGTCAGCTTGGGTCCTGACTCCTACATCCAGTATTATGTGAGCCAGACGTCACCAACAGCAGATTTTACCTTTCTTCCTTCCACCTTATTACACTTTTTCCTCTTTATTTTCTCCAGCCAGCTCTTTTTTCCCCAGGCCACCAATCTCCCAATTCTAATCCCTATTTTCAGGACTAACTTAAACTATCATGAACTATGAATGGGGGAGGGGGAGCTGTCATGAAAATAGGTGTCACAAAGTGCATGCATGAAGTCACATCCCAAGTAGATCAAGGTTAGAAGGGCAAACAGGCCAAATCACGGAAGGCTTTGTGTATTAAGTGAAGGCATTTCAACTTCATCCTGAGACTAGCGGTCGTTTTTTGAAGGGATTTTAAGTAGATTATTATGTGACTAGATTTGCATTTTAGATAGATCATTCTGAGAGTGGCAGAGATGAACCTTATATTAGGTTGTGGGTTGGGTGAGGTGGAGTGGGCAAGCTTGGGGGCAGATAGATTAGTGAGGAAGGTATTGTAACGGAGCAGGCAAACAGTAATAAGACTCTGAACTAAAACAATTACAAAGGGAATGGAGAAAAAAGAATTAGATGGATAACTGATGACATTTAGGCAACGGAATCTATAGGACATAGAGAGTACATGAAAGTCGGGGTCCAGGAATCAAATAGAAGAATACACAAGCAGATGAGAGCTGGGTCAAAAAAACCCTACTAATTGCTCCAGATGGAAATAACAGCTCCTTCCTAGACTAAATTGTTGTTGTTTATAATTGTTGTTGTCGTTAGAATTGTCCTTATGGCTCTTGTGACATTCTACTTTGTATTTTGGCTTTCCATTAATATATTTTATTCTGCTACTGAGTGGTAAATTTTTAGGATACAGGGACAGTTGTTTGTCCTTCTATTATACTCCTGAAATACCTAAGTCTATGCCTTAGACTAACTAAATAAGCACTAAATAAATGTGTTGAAAGAATGAGGTAGAGAATGAATTACATTTTATAGTACTCTACAATTTGTGAAGTACTTTCATGTGCATAAATCATTTTTTTTTTTTTTTTATTTATGGTTGTGTTGGGTCTTCGTTTCTGTGCGAGGGCTTTCTCTAGTTGTGGCAAGCGGGAGCCCCTCTTCATCACGGTGCACAGGCCTCTCACTATCGCCGCCCCTCTTGTTGCAGAGCACAGGCTCCAGATGCGCAGGCTCAGTAATTGTGGCTCACGGGCCCAGTTGCTCCGCGGCATGTGGGATCTTCCCAGACCAGGGCTCGAACCCGTGTCCCCTGGGTTGGCAGGCAGATTCTCAGCCACTGCGCCACCAGGGAAGCCCTGCATAAATCATTTGATACTCGCAGTGTCTTTGGGAAAGGTGAGTATGGCAGTTGATATCATTCCCATTTTTCAGATGAGGAAACCTATGGATAGAAGTATTAATATAACATAGCTTGTAATTGGCAGAGCTAGGCTTAATACATCTGGCCCAGCACCCACCACTCCACTACACTGTTTTTCATTATAAAGGTCTCAATGTGCTCACTCAGGACAGTTTATTCTTAATAAATTACATATCAGATTTTCAAGTCAGTACCATGTTAAGTGCCACAAAAATAAAAGATGGAAAGGAATGGAGTGGGACAGCTAGGACAAACACACAGAGTAAGTGTTAGAGTCTTCAGCAACTGGCCATAAAAAGCAGGAAAACCATATGTACCAATGAGATGTCTGTTGACATCATTGTCTCCCTTCCAAACTCTCTCCTATGTGCAAGCACTGGAAGTCTGGAGACTACATTTCCCTTTACTAGGAGGGTTCAGGTTTTGGTTTTACCAGTGAGAGGTGCTCGTGCAAGACACAGAATGTGAAAAAGGAGAGGCTGTTTTCTAGCCAGAGCTTGAGTGGGCATGTGGACATCAGCAGACAGCAAAAGGAAGTTTTTTCAAGGACTTCCATTCTTGAGAATCACCTGCTCTTGTACCACAGTTGGTTAAGGTCATGGGGAGCAGTCTCCTATGAAGCCTTCATTTCCTGAATTATTCAGTGCTAGCAGTGGTGTCCCTGATCTTCGCACCACCCAGCCTTTCCAATGATTGCATATACTGCTAAATTCCTATATTAAATTCTGTCGTGCTTTAAATACCTAGAGTGATTCTGTTTTCCTAACTCATACACTATACAAAGAAAATACAAGTATTAAAAAAGCATTGCACACTTGAAACTAACACAGTATTATAAACCAACTATAGTTAAATATAAAAAATGTATTGCAAGCTAAGATCATATAGTTTAGAGGCAAATAGCCCTATTTGCCTCAACTACCTTTAGAACATTGTTGCAATACAATGGGGTCCTTTAAGAATACAGAGCGGTAGATCATAGATTGACAAGTATTTCTACTCAAAGCGGTTTAAATACAAACCTCCGGTAGTTTGATGCTGAGGCTTGATACTTAGAACATTGAGTTGCCTAGAAAACTTGGTTCTTCAGGTGACCTCCTTCCCCTAAAGCACTGGCAGAAAGCTAAAGTTTCACCATGGGTAGAATGGCGTTTCACAATGGCCATATGCAGGAATCAAAGACTGCTAAACTTGAAATTTCATGTATAGTCATGTTCAGATGGCTTGCTGATAGATGGATTTAAAAAAATTTTCCAGTAACCCATGGGTTGATGGAAAGATATTCAAATGGAATGGCATTAGAGTGCCAAAAATTTCCATGCATTCCTTTGGAATTTTTTTTTTTTTCCAGAAAAATAAAATGAAGTTTTTAATGTCTGGAAAAAACTTCCAAACAATGTGACCTCACCTTTCATCAATACTTTTATTGTCCTTTGCTTTTCTAAATTCTTCTGGTCAATGCAGATAATAAAAGCCCCCTGTCAGCCATCCAGCTATGGTGATGACCTTCCTCTCAAATGAGCATTTCCTATTCATTTGCTGCTTTGTGCTCATTTTCTAGGCTAGACAGTACACTGGCTTTGGTTCAGTTCTTAACATCTTGGTGAGGGAGGAGGGGAGCAACTCACCTTTTTCTCAGGTCAATGGATTGCTGCCTTTTGGGGTGCTGGGGCAGGCTGAGTTATTCAATAACTATTGGGCATTTCCACTGCACTCCCAAGGCACGTAGGCAGTTTTGGTGCTTCAGAAACTTATTTCCCCACAAATACATTTGACATTGAATCAAACCTTGATGAGCCAAGTTTCATTTTTCCAAACTCTAGGGATGGGTAAACCTGGCTTTGTGTTCAGTTCACTGAATATCTCAAAACTATTTTTCAAATGTCCTAGGTTTGGCCAAAACCAAATCTACTTTGCCAAACATTTTGCTTAATTTAATAATAGCAATAAAAAACCCATCTGTATTTTAATGAAAATTTAATCCATATGTTTGATTCACTTTTTGCACTCAATCCATCAAAATATTTTGTAAGAGTTATCTGAAGTCCAAGAGGCCTTCTATGCCATTTTTTTTTTTAATAAGCCAGTGTAAGCCTTTCTCCCCCCACAATTTTTTCCCCTGCTAATAGGGAAAGTTCTGTCTTCCCAGTCCCTACCTGACTCAAGCCTTATCTGTACCCTTTCTCTGACTCCCCTTCCATAGCAGTTCTACTCTGGTATGATCACTGATTGAAGTGGCTCATAGAGACATTATCCATTTTGCTTTCTTGTGCTGCTTGAAGGAGGAAATTAGTAAAAGAGCGGAAAGAAAGAAGATCCTAGCATTTCCTTTGGGGAGGAGTCTAGTTGCAAAGTAACTTGCGTCTTCTCGGGCCAGGGAGAGGAATGAAAAGCCATCTTCCCACATTTATGCAGATGTATTCAGTGCTGAAGGGGGATAAGAGAGATGGTTAAAAGTCCCCCCTAAATATGATCTGTAGAGGTAGCTCCAACAGAGAGTTTTGGGGAAAGAAAGAAGACCAACCATTTGAAAGCAGCTGGCTAGCTTCTGCTGGTTTAAAGTTTAAGATAGATCGGGACAGAAAGACACTTAGTTGGCCGATTGGAAAAGAGACTGTAGTTTCAATACATTGACATATTTACTTCGCAGGCTAGCTGCGCTTCACTGGGCAACTGGCAGTCCACTGGTGGCTGAGGAGAGGGAGGGCAGGCTCAGAGAAGGAGGGTCAGAAAGGGAGGTTGGTAGCCTTGGCTGCTCTCATCAATGAGGTAATCCTTCCTCGGAGCAGCCCTGCTGTCCCTGTGTCTGCTGCCAGTGCCCCAAGAGCTCCAGATGCAATTGATCTCATTATAGATCAGAACAGGATTGGCTCGGACAGCCTGTTCTTTCCTAATGATTAGGACATAGCATATTTTTCTTCCCCCTCCCCCTCAGCCCTATCTTAGTCTCTTGTCTGAAGGTTCTTTTGTCTTTGGATTAATCTAGGGTTAAGTTTATTTACTCGCTGCAAGCCTTGAGCTGACAAGGTAGACACAGTCTTCAAATACCTCTGAAAACCTGCCCGCATTGTCAGTGTGTGCTCTAATTAGTTTAACCTCTGTCTATATTGGACTCACACTAACCTGAAGAAACTGGGCACAGGGCTTAGTAGGATTAAATCAAAGATTAGTTCTGCTTTTATCTGAGATGAAATTTTCATTTTGATGTTGACCGGCTGGGAGGCTTCTCAATACTTTATGTTTCTCATAGAGAACGTTGCATAAAAGAATCATGGGCCGTGAAAGGAATTTCAGCAGACTGCTACTCTGTGCCTTTGCTTCCAGTAAGGACTGCACTTCAAATATTCCCTTAATAGAGAGCTCCTTCTCCTTCTTCAAACTGTCTAGAGAGAGACCCACAAACTCCTTGCTAATGTGTTCTGTATCTCTGTAATGTAAGGCAATCCCTAATGAAGCTGATTGTGAGATCTGGTGGGTACAGGTGGTAGGTAGTGAGATGCCTCTCTCTCCTAAGGAAACTAAGAATCAAAAAGCAAGGGCTGAAAACAGTGTTGTGGTCTGCGAGTTTGGAGAACTTTTTCCTTACTTGGACCCAGAAACAAGCTCGTTTGACTCTGAGTTAGTGACATAACCTGTTTTGGCCTTAGTTTCTTTGTACGCATAATGAAGATCCCTCAAGTTCCTTACAGCTCTAAGATTCTTGTAGCTTGTGATTTAATTCACTTGGGAAATCGGTTGCTAGGTTCAGAAGAAAAGTGTAGTCAGTGACACCAGTTGTCTCACATCTGCCTCAGAATCTTCCTTACTCACATGCCCAGCAGTATACCCACCAAGACAGGATATAGACTTTTCTTTTCTTGGTACATACAAAAGTTTCATGCTTAGAGTTACTAAGAGTGTCTCCTAAACTTTCTGCCACTAAAAGATAAACATTGGCCCTTGGGAAACTAAGGTATGGAGTTGAGAATCTGTGTATCCTCACATGGAGCCATTGCTATGATATGGGAGCACTAAAGACAAACCTTTGTCCACAAAGTTCGGGTTTTCTCTTAATGGACCTTCATTATTGAGGGGGCTAGGCACTGTATTTTTTTTTCTCACTGTATCCCTCATCCATTATTTTTTTGTTTCTCTATAGGTAAGGAACTTCTAATAGACTCTAGATTCCAAGGGAAAAGATATCATAACCAGAAAAGACATAGTTTTTAAATAAAGAAAATCCCCGATGTTTCAGGATTATTGATTTTAATGTTCTAGTGATATTACCATTGCTTGGCAGCATTTACTCAGGGAATGACAGAGTTCCCACTTGGGCTTAAGTAATGCTGAGCAAGCCACTTACAAAGCAATTTTGAAGTTATGAACGGAAAGTATAGATACGATGTAATTTGAAGCAGAGAAATAAGCCTTAGTAAGACAGGACTCTATAAGGCACAGTTTTAAAAGTTTGACATCTGGAAACCACTTAAGGAATAGATTACTGATGTCCAACAAGTGAAAAAAATTCATCATGATGTTTTAAAAATAAAATGTATTTTAAAATTAATATGAATAAGAATAGCCTTACCTCAGCATCAGATTGTTTGAGCTTTACGCCAGATTTCACATGCAGGTGCTTACCTTTTACTTTTTGTTTCTATTTAATTGCAAAATCTTAATGCGGAATTATAGATCCTTAGAAATGGCAGCAAGTTGTGGGTATTAAGATGGAGAAATTATGGAGCAATTGCTCACTGAAGACTACTTTGGGTTTTTCATCATACGTTGAGTTGATGAGTCTATTACACTCAAAAGTAGGACAATTGAATGTTGAGTAACTCAACTTGGAAGATGCGGGTGAATGGATTCCAAATTCACTCTCTGGTAGTATTGGCCTCTGTATTTTTCCATGTTCTTTGTTAGAATGTGGATGTGATTTTTGAAAAATTGTTCTCAGTGATATACTCCAGGATTTCTTCTTCTGCTGAGTGAAGAAAATCATCCAATGCTGAAAAGACACAAGCTCAGAGAATGAGCCATTTGGGTCACCATTTTGGTCTTAAGAAATTCTGATTATTTTACGTACAATACTAAAAACTGTGAAAGTTTGAGCCTAAAGCAATGGGTTCAACCTATTTAAGGTACTGCATGTATCACTGATACACACCACTCAAGATAATGGTCATAAAGAAATGTTTTCATTTTATCTTCCATCTCAGAAATTACTGTGAGCACCCTTATCAGCAATATTGATACAGGAATTTGAGAAACCTTTGCCAACAACTTTTTTGTAGCTGGTTGTAAAAGTTCTTGGAAATGTTGTGACTTTGAACTTCTTTTTGTTACGAGGAGTGCACCTTTTGAGTGACACACCTGCAATTTTGATCTCTCCTCTGCCTTTTACAAGAAAATTAATCAATTTTGGTTTGAAAGCATAATTTTTCACTCATAATAGGAAGACTTGATTGGTTACTGTGCTTGGTTATTTGTCTATAAAAGATACTGTTCTGATAGTGGTCTTCCATTCTTCTTCAACAAGGAAATAAAGATAATCCTTAACCAATGTGACTGAAAAAATAGACCTGGAACCTCTGATTTGGAATGTAAGGTGTGTTGGGAACTTAATAGATTGGTTAGACCCAGATGTTGCAGCAATTTGATCTACATAATAAAGAATTTGGGAAGGATTCTACACACTATGGGATTCATTGATGTATTTAACTGGGAAAGTAACTGCTCTAGGATTATTTATTTGGCATTAGTGTGGAAGACGTCTTCTAAGTGTAGAATATTAGAGGCAGCGAGGCTAGGTAGGAACAATATAATTAATCAAGAGCCTTAAAAATATTCATAGCCTTTTATGGAGTAACTCTACCCCATATAAGGATAAGTTCCTAATATGGATAATGGTTCATACACGAAGATGCTCAGGATTCCCCACATATATCTTGCTATTCCACTTCCTTGTTTTTATTTAATTCTCTTCCTTGAAGTTGGAGAATTATGCCCTCCATTTCCACCCAAAGCTGTTTAATGTGAAGTTATGTGGATAGATTCTAGAGCTAGACAACTTGGCTTTAAACTTTGGCTGTCAATGTGTGAACTCCTTAAGTCTCAGATTCTTTTTTTTTTTTTTGGCCTCGTGGCATGTGGGATCTTAGTTCCCCAGCCAGGGATGGAACCCGTGCCCCCTGCAGTGGAAGTGCAGAGTCTTAACCACTGGCCTGACAGGGAAGTCCAAGTCTCAGATTCTTGAGCTCTACAAATAAGGATAAAATACCTCAAAAGAGTTGTTTGGGGCTTATATAAGATATTTATAAATCATTTAGCCTAGAATCTGGCACACAAAACATGTTCAAGAAGTGTTGGCATTGTTATTATTATGATCCCAGCCATCCTTGAGGACAAAACTTAAAAGCTGTCTTCCTCTGGAACCTCCCCAAATCCCCAAAGTCAGCACCCTCTTTTTTTCCAAAGGCTTTTCCATAGTGCCTTGTGAAAATAACCCATATAATACATGCACGTGTCCATTGGAAAAATAATTCAAACAATTCACAATATGTAAAGTGGACAACCCCAGTTAACAGTTTGGTATCTATCTTTCTGGACTTTTATCGAGGACACATAAATATGGAATTACTTTTCTTTTAAATCATCTGAATACTCTTCCACCTCATAGCAAATTTCACATTTTATTCTTTATTTATTTTTGTGTATGTTTTTCTATATAGCCAGATTCTAAATTTCCTTCCAGTTAGGGAAGGTGCTTTTTCATTTTTGCATCGAGACCTTCTTGGCAAACAAGGGGGGGGGGAATGTTCAAACACAGGTGTTGAATGAACAGACTACTGTTCTTCCCCAACTCCCCGCCTCCTCTGCAAATAAAATATTGAATGTAAATTCCCTTAAATCCCACTTTTCCATGATATTTCTCCAGACCATTTATCAGATCAGTCTTCTACTGACATCCCACAACATTTATCTGTTTCTGAGATTTTAGTACTGCCTGGTATCATGATTTATCTGTTTCACGTGGATTTAAAATCTCATCTGTCCCATCAGGTAGGAAGTTCCTTGATGACATGAACCATATTTACAGAGCCCCACACATAACAGACACTCCATAAATGTTTCTAGAATTAAAGTAGAATTGAAGAGTTGAACCTTGTGCGACTAGTAGCAAGTTGAAGAGAGGAGAAAAAAACCCTATCTGTGTTCTTTGCCACGTGAACAATTTAGATGCCCCGTTATAAACGTGTAATGACATAAATATGAAGAACACAGACACTTGAAGCTTCTAAGAAAACCCCCTTTCCCTTGTCCTCAAAGGCTCACAGAGAGACAAATAACACACGGAGGAGATAAAATTACAGAGAATTACAAAGCACAGATGCACATGTGCTTGTTTGTATTATTTCAGTTTGCACATGCCATCTTCATGTTTGTCAGCTCCCATTAGATTGAACCAGGCATGACTCTGGAAGCAGTGACTGACGGTGAAGTCACGCATTTCCATGAAGTTTCCATTGCAAGAAGCCTGTTTGTTTCTTTCAGAGGAGTCACATCAGGAAGATAGTACTTTTTTAAAGTGTGCTGCCATTTTTTGGCACATTTTTTAAAAGTCCAGTTTATTAGACTACAAAAATAAAAGATATTTCTTGCTTTGTTGTCTCCGCTTGCTGCCGACATAAAACTGTTACCTGGTTGTATCACCCATCTGATTGAAGACTTACTTGCAAAAGCCTTTCAACACTTTGAAAACCTCACGCATCCTCCAGGAGCTGTGACAATGATAATTATAGTACTAATAATACTAATAGCATTTACTGAATGCTTGCTAGGTGCCAAGCACTGTGCAAAGTACTATTTGTAGATTTTCTCATTTAACCCGCACAATAACCCAGTGAGGTGTAGATACTGTCATTATCACCATTTTACTGTGAGGAAACTTAGGGACAAAGAAATTAAATAACTTGCCCAAAGTGATTTATCACCTCTGAGGTTGTTTAAAAGAAAATGTTTCAGACCCTGGAAGGCAATTCCAAAAGTATTTCTTGGTCATCTTTGGTCAATGGCATTGTTATGAGAATGTTTATAGCTTATGGGTGCATTCTGTGAAGGAAAACAATAGTTGTTTGGATAAAAATATTGGGACTCTTGTTAAAAATCAGGCTCATGGGTTTACAGTCTCACTCCTTGAGCTGCTTCTCTTTTTCATATTTCTCCACAGAACCTAGTGCATTATTTAAAAGAAAGTGGAGAGACACAGTTGGATGTTTCTTGTCCAATAATATGGAAGCCAAATCTTTAAAGATTGAGTTTTAATGACAATTGTGGTAGCATAAAAAGTCATCTTTCTCTTGAATTACAATAATAATAATAATAAAAGAACCCCAGGGCTTCCCTGGTGGCTCAGTGGTTGAGCGTCCGCCTGCCGATGCAGGGGACACGGTTTCGTGCTCCGGTCCGGGAGGATCCCACGTGCCGCGGAGCGGCTGGGCCCGTGAGCCATGGCCGCTGAGCCTGCGCGTCCGGAGCCTGTGCTCCGCAACGGGAGAGGCCACAACAGTGAGAAGCCCGCATACCGCAAAAAAAAACCACAAAAAAACAAAAAAAAAAACCTCAGAGGAAACATCTCTTGGTCCAGTGAGTGAAGAGAAAGGGGCCCTCAGCTCCTGACAGTGTGGGGATAGTGCAGGCCAGGAGCAGGAAAGAACAGAGCTGGCCAGCCACGCCTGCATCCTGTTTAATGGTTACAACCCTTACCAGTTCTTCCCACAGTTTTCCTGCTCCACTGTTGGGCTGGGCCTCCTCTGCCTAGTGCAGTGTCTCACACACATCTCTGCTAGGTAAGTATTTGACAACAGAATGATCCATCTGTTTCTGAGGCTGAGTAAATGCCCAAGCTTCAAGTTAATCTTCAGCAGACTTGAAAACCATCTCAGTGGCAATTGTGTTCCAGAATATTATGTATTTCATACTTTGAAGCCTCCTTTCTTCCAGGCCATACATAACCCCAAACTGTCAAACTTCAGCTTCCTAAAGGACCTATAAGCTCAAATATCTTGTTGGTTGCTTTTTTGAGAAGAATGGAGACAAGCCAATCCCTATGGTTTCTCTGTTTACTCTTTATTTAATAGAAAACCTTCATATTTTAAATTCCATTGAGACCCCTCACTCAGTTATTCCAAGCCAAGAGAATAGAGATCTTAGGGATTTGGAAAGTAAAAAATGGAAACCACCATCTCTTTGCAATATTTCAAACAAAACAAAATCTTAGACTTATTAAGACTATACAAAGTGACATCATTTTTTACTTAAAAGCTAAATAAATTTTGATTGGCTATTTCATGTTTTGATTAATATAAATGAGCACATTAGTCAACTATTACTTAAAATTTCAAGTTTTTTGGTTAAGCCAATATTCTTTTTCATTACAGTTTATTACAAGATTTTGAATATAGCTCCCTGTGCTGTATAGTAAGACCTTGTTGTTTATCTATTTTATATATAGTAGTTTGTATCTGCTAATCCCAAGCTCCTAATTTATCCCTCCCCCTCCCTCCTTTCCTCTTTGGTAACCATGAATTTGTTTGCTATGTCTGTGAGTCTGTTTCTGTTTTGTAAGTAAGTTCATTTGTATCATTTTTTAGATTCCACATGTAAGAGATATATGATATTTGTCTTTTCTCTGTGGACTTACTTCACTTAGTGTGACAATATCTGGGCCCATCCATGTTGCTGCAAATGGCATTATTTCATTCTCTTTTATGGCTGAGTAATATTCCATTGTATATATGTACAGTATCTTCTTTACCCATTCATCTGTTAATGGACCTTTAGGTTGCTTCCATGTCTTGGCTATTGTAAATAGTGCTGCTGTGAACATTGGGGTACATGTATCTTTTCTAATTAGAGTTTTCTCTGGATATATGCCCAGGAATTGGACTGCTGGATCATATGGTAACTCTATTTTTAGTTTTTTAAGGAACCTCCATACTGTTTTCCGTAGTGACTGCATCAATTTACATTCCCACCAACAGTGTAGGAGGGTTCCCTGTTCTCCACATCCTCTCCAGCATTTGTTATTTGTAAACTTTTTGATGATGGCCATTCTGACTGGTGTGAGGTGATACCTCATTGTAGTCTTGATTTGCATTTTTCTAATAATTAGCAGTGTTGAGCATCTTTTCATCTGCCTATTTGGATGTCTTCTTTGGAGAAATGTCTCTTTAGATCTTCTGTCCATTTTTTGATTGGGTTGCTTGGGGGTTTTTTGTTATTGAGTTGTGTGAGCTATTTGTGTATTTTGGAAATTAAGCCCTTGTCAGTTGCACCGTTTGCAAATATTTTCTCCCAGTCCATAGGTTGTCTTTTTGTTTTATTTATGGTTTCCTTTGCTGTGCAAAAGCTTATAAGTTTGGTTAGGTCCTATTTATTTTTGCTTTTATTTCTATTGCCTTGGAAGACTGACTTAAGAAAACATTGGTGCGATTTATGTCAGAGAGTGTTTTGCTTATGTTCTCTTCTAGGAGTTTTATGGTGTCATGTCCAATATTTAAGCCTTTAAGCATTTTGAGTGTATTTTTGTACATGGTGTGAGAGAGTGTTCTAACTTCACTGATTTACATGTGGCTGTCCAGCTTTCCCAGCACCACTTGCTGGAGAGACTGTCTTTTCTCCATTGTATAGTCTTGCCTCCTTTGTCAAAGATTAATTGACCATAGGTGTGTGGGTTTATTTCTGGACTCTATTCTGTTCCATTGATCCATATGTCTGTTTTTGTGCCAATACCATGCTTTTTTGATTACTATAGCTTTGTAGTATTCTCTGAAGTCTGGGAGATTCTGCCTCCAGCTTTGTTCTTTTTCCTCAGGATTGCTTTGGAAATTCTGGGTGTTTTGTGGTTCCACACAAATTTTAGGGTTATTTGTTCTAGTTCTGTGAAAAATGTCATGGGTAGTTTGATAGGGATCACATTAAATCTGTAGATTGGGTAATATGGCCATTTTAACCATATTAATTCTTTCAATCCAAGAGCAAGGGATATCTCTCCATTTTTTGGAATGTTTTATAGTTCTCAGCATATAAGTCTTTCACCTCATTGGTGAGGTTTATTCCTAATTATTTTTTTGATGTGATTTCAAAAGGGACTTTTTTTTACTTTCCTTACCTGATATTTCATTGTTAGTATAAAGAATTTCAACAGATTTCTGTCTGTTAATCTTGTATCCTGTTATTTTTTAAAACACAGAGTTCCTGGGGGCAACAAATTTGGTCCATGGGGTATAAAACATTGCCTGGCACATAGTAGTGGCTCAGTAAAATTGTACTGAGTGAAGAAATTAAACAAGTTTTGCTTTTAAATAGGAATTCTTGACCTTTAAAATGCAATGGAAAAATTTTTTTGAACAACATCTTAGTTTGAACACAAATTGTGCAACAGAGAAAAGTAGACTGGCTTCTATTAAAGTTGGGGTGTGTGTGAAGGTAACAGTTTTCCAGAACCCTGCTCTCTTCACCTCCTTTGACCTCATGGAAGCTCCTCAGGTAACTACTGTTTCCCCCACTATCTGAAAGTAGAGTGTTCCTAGGAAGCCTTTCATAAGCCAAAATGGCATAAAGCAAAGAAGCAATGACCTTAGAACATATCTTGCTAGTGGATGCACAAAATAAATTGAGAGAAAGCACAGATGCTCACAGACACAGTTCAAAGCTATGGCGACTTGATGCTGAGATGCTGAGTGTAGTTTCCAGGGAAGGAGCTTGGCAGTACCACTCTCACTGCTAGGGGCACGTGCTCTTGTGAAACAAACACTGAACACTATTTTTGCCTTTCTAAATTAAAGCAAAACTTCTCTTTGATTTCTTTTGGTCACAAATTTACTAATGTACAGGCACTGATATAAGTCTTTCATAAAAGCAAATTGGTGTAAAGTGAACTTTTGAAAAGCGGGGAATACCTGTATTTGGAATTGCAAGGCTTCATGAAATGCAGTTTTAAAAGTACTGTTCTAAATCATCCTATCCCAAATCTCTACTCTTCATTTGACTCCTACATCCGTTTCCTCAGCTATTTGGTTTGAAAAAAATAATTTTCGTTATGTAGCTAGACAATGATAACAAAAATGGGAAAAGTGCTATATTAGTTTGCTAGGGATCCAATGACAAAGTGTCTCAAACTGGAAGTCCAAGATCAAGATGTTGACAGAGGTAGTTCACTCTGAGAAATATGAGAGAGAATTATTTCTATGTCTTTTTCCTACACTTTGGTAATTTGCTGGCAATCTCTGTTGTTCCTTGGTTTGTAGAAGCACTGCCCCATCTCTGCCTTCATCTTCACATGACATCCTCCCTGTGTGCCTGTCTCCACATTTCCCCCTTTTATAAGGACAATAGTCATATTGGATTACAGCACACCCTAATGACCTCATTTTAACTTTATTACCTCTGTAAAGGTCCAACATCCAAAAAAGGTCACATTCTGAGTTATTGGGGGTTAGGACTTTAAGATATGAATTTTTGGAGGACATAATTCAACCCATAACAGATACCTCTTCCAATGAGGAGGATTAAGAAAATACAAGTGGAATTCATGGTTTTCTTCACTGTCAATAATTAGCATTCAAAAGCCTAATACATGAGTATCAAAATGAATTAAGTAGTAGGAACTGGGTTGTCAGAGGCCTTTATAAAACAGTGGTTAAGAATACAGGCTTTGGGGCCATACTGACTGGGTTCTATTCCTGACTTCATCATTTACTAGCTGAGTGACCTTGGGTACATCTTTGTACCTGAGTTTTCCCATCTGTAAAATGAGGATGATAATAGCACATACCTCGTGGAGCTATTGTGAATATTCAGTGGGTTAATACATGTTGAGCACTTAGGGCCAAGCCCAAGTTAAGCACTTGAAGCTTCGTTAAATTATTTATTCTAGTTCATATTAAAAATGATTGTACAGCAATATAACTATACCATAGACATGCTACTGAGAGTGTACTCCTACTTAGAAAAGGCCAAAGACAGTCTAACTTGCTTAGTTTTTGTACAGTTTAGTCCGCAATTGACTACATAGGTGACATGCCACAGTTACTTTCCTAATACTTAGGATAATCTGGGGAGCAGACATTAGCCTTCTTTCCTCTGTAGAAGGGGTATTACGAGAAGGTCATCGCTGTGGTGAGAGACCCTCCAGTTCCTTTCCTATCCTAAACTTATTGCCTCTCCACACCTCACTGAGGCCAGGTAGGGTCCAAGCTTGACAGAAAGACACACTAGCGCTAAGCTTTCTTCACATGGATCAATAGCTCAGAAGTAAGAGAATGGTTTATACAGCAGTGGAGAGGGAGAATTTCAGGATGAGCAGGATGGATAGTGCTTTAAAACAACCTAAGAGTGGCACAATGAGACATAAACTGCAGTTCCCTCCCATGTCTTCACTAAGAAAGGAATTGATCATTAGGATATTTTAGGTGGGAAACTCTCATAACCAAAGATTTTTCAAAGGGGGCGTAGAGGGTTAACACTATCATTTTACCATTTAAATGACAACTCTTGTTAATTGGATATTGTACCCTACTTGATGTTTTGAATATTTCTTCTAATTATAGAATAAGCATTTTCCTATTTAGTTTCTTTTTAACTATATTTTAATGGCCACATAAAATTTCTCAAATGGTGCATTGTGATTTACTTTACTATCCCCCTATTGGAAATTTGGGTAGTTTTAATTTTTTCATAATTACAAATAATGCTGTGATGAACATCTTGGTAAATGAACTTTTTTCTATATTTTGGATTGTTTCCTTAGGACAGGTTCCCAGAAGCGAAATTACTGGATCAAAAAGTAACTACATTTACATTTTTCTTCATACATATTGCCAAATTGCTTTCCTAAAGAGCTGCACCAATTACAAACATAGCTATAGATAAAAGTGCAACTATTACTATATCTCTCCCGCATTGGATTTTATATATTTTTGACCATTTTTTCAGTAAAGGGGTATCTTAATTTATTTTTAATTTGGTGGTCTAGTAAGACTGACCACCTTTCTAATTTTTTTCTATCTTAAATTGTCTTTCCTTTGCCCATTCAGAGATCTTGATAACTCTCAATAATTTGTTCTTTTTTTACTTTAAAGATATTATCCATTTGTACATTATATATGTTACAAGTAATTTCTTTGGTCTGTGACTTCTTTTAATGTATTTGTTTATTTGTTTTTTATTCATTTATAGGCAGTTAGGATTTAGTAGTAAGCCTGTTGGCTTTTCCCTCCTAAAATATCTTCTATTGCTTCTAAGCTTACAAGGGCCTTCTCTCTTCAGTTGTTTGATAGTTATCTGATTCCATTTTTTTCTATGAGTTAAATTTTTTAAGCAGTTTACTCTTTAATCCCTCTGGAATTGATTTTGGTCTATGCTATAAGAAAGCATTTTTTTCATTTATTTAAAGTGATTCTTAATTTAGAATTTCCTTTTGGAAAAAGTAACTTTAAGGTGAAGAATTTGAGTACTTGTAGGAAGTCACTAGGATTAATGGGATGAGATCTTGTCTGGTTGGGAGAAGTGGAGCAGAGAGTTGAGGGAAAAAGTAATTGGGGGCGGGTGCTGTGAAATTAATGGATGAAACTTGGTTGAAAGCAGGAAGATGGAAAAAATAATTACTTTGAGCCTTATTTATTTGTAGAAGGCCAATATGCCTAGATTGTTTATTGAAGATGTTCTTTATAAGTTCAAAGAGTGAGCAGCATTATCAATCTTCACTGATATATTTTCTTTATTGTGCATTATCAGCAAATTCTAAAATAACAAAGAGAATATTAGGAAAGCATTTACCTATTCTTTCATTCACTTAATAAATATTTATTGAACACCTGCATGTGCCAACAGATCTTCTTAGTGCTGAGGATACAATGCTGGGCTAAACCATTGAGACTGAAGAGTCTACACGTCTACACCTGTTGGCAAAAGACTTCATACCCAATACATTCAAGATCCTCCCAATATGGCCCCAGTCTGTCTTTCCAGCCATAATGCCCATTCTTCTCCTAAATATTCCATATATTTTAATCAAACTAGACTCTGCTGTTTCCTAAGCACCTCTAGTACTTTGGCCTCTGGGCTTTATTCACAGTGCCCCTTCTTTTTCAATACCCCCACTCCATATCTTCATTTAGGAGGTCTTGAGTGCTACTCCTGTGCAGAGCTTTTGCTCATATTCTGAAAGAGCTTGATTACTTCCTTCCTGCTTTCGCCTCCTTTAAGAACTTTGCTTCTTTTTATGGAACTTGGATTTTAGCTGATTACTTGTCTTTTCCCTTATTTCTTCCTTATTAAACTGTAAACCCCAAGAGCAAAACTAAGAGTCTCTTCCACTTTCTAATCCTTATAGTTACAATTATAGTACCATGTGATGAGTTCTGGCCAATAGGACATGAGAGGAAGTGATACATGTCACCAGAAGAGTGTGTGTTCTAGACAGTGCAGCTACAGGTTATTGAGTCCGCCAAACATATGTTGGACAGGCAGTTTAAGCAAGAAAAATAAACTTTTTTCTATGTTAAGCAGCTAATATTTTGTAATTGTTACTGAAACATAGTCTAGCCTTGGAGATGGAAATTCTTTTCTGTAAAGAAGCAGATTGTGAATATTTTCAGTGAAAGCAGCCATGCACAGTACATAAACAAGGGAATGTGACTGTGTCTCAATAAAACTTTATAAAAACAGGCAGCAAGCTGGATTTGGTCTATGGATGTAGTTTTTCAATACCTGGTCTATCATGTCCTGCCCACACATCTCCAAAATATTGTCTCTCTTTACTATAAAATCTCATTAAATGACTGTGTGTGTGTGTGTGTGTGTGTATGTTTGTGTGTGTGTGTGAAACATAAGAAACATTCCCCATTAAAGTCATGAACAAAGCAATTAATGCTTGCTGCGACAATTTAATGCTACAATTTAATGCTCACTGTTTCCGAGTTCAAACTGATGTAAATGAACAAGAGGAAAGAATCCAAAAAGTTCAACTGTAAAAGTATTATAAAAAATAACAATTCAGAAAGATGTCTGAGTATGAAATTAATATAATAAAATCAACAACCTCTGCTTTAGACTGAATGTTTATGTCCTTTCAGAATTTATATGTTGAAACATAATCCCCAATGTGACACTATTTTGAGATGGGGCTTTGGGAAGTGCTTAGGTCATGAGGGTGAAGCGTTCACCAACAGGATTAATGCCCTTATAAAAAACCCAAGAGAGCTCCCTCACCCCTTCTACCATTTGAGGACATAGTGCAAAGATGACTGTTTATGACCCAGGAAGCTTTCAACGAAAACTGAATCTTGTGATGCCTTGATCTTGGGCTTCCCAAATTCTAGAATTGTTAGAAATAAGTTTCTATTATTTATAAGCCACCTAGTCAATGGTATTCTCTTATAGCAACCCAAACAGACTAAGACAGTCTCTCTATGCAAAAAACAATCCTTTAGAAAATATAGAAAAAAGTACAGTTTATAACACAACCCATAATAATAAAATATTTAGTAATAAAAGTATTAAAAAATGTTTAAGGTTGACACAAAGAAAAATTTGAAAACATAGGTAGGTATGAAAACTTGAGTAGAATGAAAGAAAATACTCTTTATGCATAGGCAGTCTCATTATAGTAAGGATAATTTTTTCCTAAATTAATCTGTAACTCCTATTCACAGAATTTAGTAAAAAGAAAAGATGTTTAAATTTAATCTTTTGAGATGGTAATAAATTCATTTAGTTGAAAAATCTAAAAAAATATTTAAAAATTAACAATAACTTATTCCTTTCACACTGTCCCTAACTCATATAGCCCTCCCGACCAATATAACCTCTATTTTTCATGTTTAATATGTCCCTCCAGTGTATCTTTCTATAAGCAAATATGAATACACATTCATATTTAACTCTAACCCCAATGTTATTATATTTATACCGAATTTCATACCTAAATGTTTAATATATTGTAGAAATATTTTCATATCTGTATGTAGCTTCCTCATTTTTTTTAGCTTCATAGTATTCTTTCAATTGATGTACTATACTATTGCTTATTTAACCAATCACAGTGATGTTTGGGTAATTTTTGCTATTACAATATTGTAAAAATAATATTGAATACGATATTTTCACATGTACATATATATTCAGACAATAAATTGTCCAGTACTGGATTGCTTGGTCACGGTGCATATGCATTAATATACTTTAGTAATTTTTTTTAACATCTTTATTGGTGTATAATTGCTTTACAATGCTGTGTTAGTTTCTGCTGTATAACAGTGAATCAGCTATACGTATACATATATCACCATATCCCCTCCCTCTTGCATCTCCCTCCCACCCTTGCTATTCCACCCCCTAGGTGGTCACAAAGCACCGAGCTGATCTCCCTGTGCTATGCAGCTGCTTCCCATTAGCTATCTATTTTACATTTGGTAGTGTCTATATGTCAACTCTACTCTCTCACTTCGTCCCAGCTTACCCTTCCCCGTCCCCGTGTCCTCAAGTCCATTCTCTATGTCTGCGTCTTTATTCCTGTCCTGCCTCTGGGTTCATCAGCACAATTTTTGTTTTTTAGATTCCATATATATGTGTTAGCATATGGTATTTGTCTTTCTCTTTCTGACTTACTTCACTCTGTATGACAGACTCTAGGTCCATCCACCTCACTACAGATAGTTCAATTTTGTTTCTTTTTATGGCTGAGGATTATTCCATTGTATATCTGTGCCACATCTTCTTTACTCATTTATCTGTTGATGGACACTTAAGTTGCTTCCACGTCCTGGCTATTGTAAATAGAGCTGCAGTGAACATTGTGGTACATGTCTCTTTTTGAATTATGGTTTTCTCAGGGTATATGCCCAGTAGTGGGATTGCTGGGTCATAGGGTAGTTCTATTTTTAGTATTTTAAGGAACCTCCATACTATTCTCCATAGTGGCTGTATCAATTTACATTCCCACCAACATTGCAGTAGGGTTCCCTTTTCTCCACACCCTCTCCAGCATTTATTATATGTAGATTTTCTGATGATGGCCATTCTGAACTGTGTGAGGTGATACCTCATTGTAGTTTTGCTTTATATTTCTCTAATGATTAGTGATGTTGAGGATCCTTTCATGTGTTTGTTGGCAATCTGTATATCTTTTTTGGAGAATTGTCTATTTAGGTCTTCCGCCCATTTTTGGATTGTGTTGTTTTTTTTTTTGATATTGAGCTGCATGAACTGCTTCTATATTTTGGAGATTAATCCTCTGTCAGTTGCTTCGTTTGCAAATATTTTCTCCCATTCTGAGGGTTGTCTTTTCACCTTGTTTATGGTTTCCTTTGCTGTGCAAAAGCTATTAAGTTTCAATAGGTCCCATTTGTTTATTTTTGTTTTTATTTCCATTTCTCTAGGAGGTGGGTCACAAAGGATCTTGCTGTGACTTATGTCATAGAGTGTTCTGCCTGTGTTTTCCTCTAAGAGTTTGATAGTGTCTGGCCTTACATTTAGGTCTTTAATCCATATTGAGTTTATTTTTGTAGATGGTGTTAGGGACTGTTCTAATTTCATTCTTTTACATGTAGCTGTCCAGTTTTCCCAGCACCACTCATTGAAGAGGCTGTCTTTTCTCCAATTATATTCTTGCCTCGTTTATCAAAGATAAGGTGACCACATGTGTGTGAGTTTATCTCTGGGCTTCCTATCCTGTTCCATTGATCTGTATTTCTATTTTTGTGCTACAACCATACTGTCTTGATTACTGTAGCTTTGTAGTATAGTCTGAAGTCAGGGAGTCTGATTCCTCCAGCTCCGTTTTTCGGTCTCAAGATTGCTTTGGCTATTCGGGGTCTTCTGGGTTTCCATACAAATAGTAAAAATTTTTGTTCTTGTTCTGTGAAAAATGCCATTGGTAGTTTGATAGGGATTGCACTGAATCTGTTGATTGCTTTGGGTAGTATAATCATTTTCACAATGTTGATTCTTCCAATCCAAGAACATGGTATATCTCTCCATCTGTTTGTATTGTCTTTAATTTCTTTCACCAGTCTTATAGTTTTCTGAACACAACTATTTTGTCTCCTTTGGTTTATTCCTAGGTATTTTATTCTTTTTGTTGCGATGATAAATGGGAGTGTTTCCTTAATTTCTCTTTCAGATTGTTCACCATTAGTGTACAGGAATGCAAGAAATTTTGTGCATTAATTTTGTATCCTGCTGCTTTACCAAATTCATTGCTTAGCTCTAGTAGTTTTCTGGTAGCATCTTTAGGATTCTCTATGTATAGTATCATGTCATCTGCAAACAGTGACAGCTTTACTTTTCTTTTCCCATTTGGATTCCTTTTATTTCTTTTTCGCCTCTGATTGCTGTGGCTAAAACTGGCAAAACTATGTTGAATAATAGTTGTGGGAGTGGGCAGCCTTGTGTTGTTCCTGATCTTAGAGGAAATGGTTTCAGTTTTTCACCATTGAGAATGATGTTGGCTGTGGGTTTTTCATATATGGCCTTTATTATGTTGAGGTAGGTTCCCTCTATACCTACTTTCTGGAGAGTTTTTATCATAAATTGGTGTTGAATTTTGTCAAAAGTTTTTTCGGAATCTGTTGAGGTTATCATATGGTTTTTATCCTTCAATTTGTTAATGTGGTGTATCACATTGATTGATTCACGTATATTGAAGAATCCCTGCATTCCTGGGATAAACCCCACTTGATCATGGTGTATGATTCCTTTAATGTGCTGTTGGATTCTGTTGGATTTTGTTGAGGATTTTTGCATCTGTGATATTGGCCTATAGTTTTCTTTCTTTGTGACATCTTTGTCTGGTTTTGGTATCAGGGTGATGGTGGCCTCGTAGAGTGAGTTTGGGAGTGTTCCTCCCTCTGCTATGTTTTGGAAGAGTTTGAGAAGGATAGGTGTTAGTGCTTCTTTAAATGTTTGATAGAATTCACCTGTGAATCCATCTGGTCCTGGGCTTTTATTCGTTAGAAGAGTTTTAATCACAGTTTCAATTTCAGTGCTTGTGATTGGTCTGTTTATATTTCCTATTTCTTCCTGCTTCAGTCTCTGAAGGTTATGTTTTCCTAAGAATTTATCCATTTCTTCCAAGTTGTCCATTTCATTGGCATACAGTTGCTTGTAGTAATCTTTCATGATCCTTTGTATTTCTGCAGTTTCAATTGTTACTTCTCCTTTTTCATTTCTAATTCTATTGATTTGAGTCTTCTCCCTGTTTTTCTTGATGACTCTGGCTAATGGTTTATCAATTTTATCTTCTCAAAGAACTATCTTTTAGTTTTATTGATCTTTGCTATTGTTTCCTTCATTTTTCTTTCATTTATTTCTGATCTTTTTGATTTCTTTCCTTCTGCTAACTTTGGTTTTTTTGTTCTTCTTTCTCTAATTGCTTTAGGTGTAAGCTTAGGTTGTTTATTTGAGATTTTTCTTGTTTCTTGAGGTAAGATTGTATTGCTATGAAGTTCCCTTTTAGAACTGCTTTTGCTGCATCCCATAGGTTTTGGGCCGTGGTGTTTTCATTGTCATTTGTCGCTACGTATTTTTTATTTCCTCTTTGATTTCTTCAGTGATCTCTTGGTTAGGTAGTAACGTATTGTTTATCCTCCATGTGTTTGTGTTTTTTACGTTTTTTTCTCTGTAATTCATTTCTAATCTCATAGCCTTGTGGTCAGAAAAGATGCTTGATATGATTTCAATTTTCTTAAATTTACTGAGACTTGAATTGTGCCCCAAGATGTGATCTATCCTGGAGAAAGTTCCGTGCACACGAGAAGAGAGTGTAATTTGCTGTTTTTGGATGGAATGTCCTATAAATATCAATTAAATCTAGCTGGTCTATTGTGTCATTTAAAGCTTCTGTTTCCTTATTAATTTTCTGTTTGGAAGGTCTGTCCATTGGTGTAAGTGGGGTGTTAAAGTCCCCCACTATTATTGTGTTACTGTCGATTTCCTCTTTTATAGCTGCTAGCAGTTACCTTATGTATTGAGATGCTCCTGTGTTGGTTGCATATATATTTATAATTGTTATATCTTCTTCTTGGATTGATCCCTTGATCGTTATTTAGTGTCCTTCCTTGTCTCTTGTAGCATCCTTTATTTTAAAGTCTATTTTATCTGATCTGAGTATTGCTACTCCAGCTTTCGTTTGATTTCCATTTGCATGGAATATCTTTTTTCCATCCCCTCACTTTCAGTCTGTATGTGTCCCTAGGTCTGAAGTGGGTCTCTTGTAGATAGCATATATATGGATCTTGTTTTTGTATCCATTCAGCAAGCCTGAGTCTTTTGGTTGGAGCATTTAATCCATTCATGTTTAAGGTAATTATCGATATGTATGTTCCTATGACCATTTTCTAAATTGTTTTGGGTTTGTTTCTGTAGGTCCTTTTCTTCTCTTCTGTTTCCCACTTAGAGAAGTTCCTTTAGCATTTGTTGAGCTGGTTTGGTGGTGCTGAGTTCTTTAGCTTTTGCTTGTCTGTAAAGCTGTTGATTTCTCCATTGAATCTGAATGAGATCCTTGCCACGTAGAGTAATCTTAGTTGGAGGTTTTTCCCTTTCATCACTTTAAGTATATCATGCCACTCCCTTGTGGCTTGTAGAGTTTCTGCTGGGAAATCAGCTGTTAACCTTATGGGAGTTCCCTTATATGTTATTTGTCATTTTTCCCTTGCTGCTTTCAATAATTTTTCGTTGCCTTTAATTTTTGCTAATTTGATTACTGTGTGTCTCTGCGTGTTTTTCCTTGGATTTATCCTGTATGGGACTCTCTGTACTTCCTGGACTTAGGTGGTTATTTCATTTCCCACATTAGGGAAATTTTCGACTATAATCTCTTCAAATATTTTCTCGGGTCCTTTCTCTCTCTCTTCTCCTTCTGGGACCCCTATATGAGAATGTTGTTGCATTTAATGTTGTCCCAGAAGTCTCTTAGGCTCTCTTCATTTCTTTTCATTCTTTTTTCTTTACTCTATTCCACAACAGTGATTTCCACCATTCTGTCTTCCAGGTCACTTTTCCATTCTTCTGCCTCAGTTATTCTGCTATTGATTCCTTCTCGTGTAGTTTTCATTCCAGTTATTGTATTGTTCATCTCTGTTTGTTTGTTCTTTAATTCTTCTAGGTCTTTGTTAAACATTTCTTGCATCTTCTCAATCCTTGCCTGCATTCTTTTTCTGAGGTCCTGGATCATCTTCACTATCATTTTTCTGAATTCTTTTTCTGGAAGGTTGCCTATCTCCACTTTATTTAGTTGTTTTTCTGGGGTTTTATCTTGTTCCTTCATCTGGTACATAGCCCTCTGCCTTTTCATCTTGTCTGTCCTTCTGTGAATGTGGTTTTTGTTCCACAGGCTGCAGGATTGTAGTTCTTCTTGCTTCTGCTGTCTGCCCTCTGGTGGATCTCCCTTCATCATTATGTAGTGTCTTTCTTTGTCTCTTATAATAGTCTTTATTTTAAAGTCTATTTTGTCTGATATGAGAATTGCTACTCCAGCTTTCTTTTGATTCACATTTGCATGGAATATCTTTTTCCATCCCCTCACTTTCAGTCTGTTTGTGTCCCTAGGTGCAAAGTGGGTCTATGATAGACAACATATTTTTGGGTCTTGTGTTTGTATCAATTCAGCCAGTCTGTGTCTTTTGGTTGGAGCATTTAATCCATTTACATTTAAGGTAATTATTGATATGTAAATTCCTATTACCATTTTCTTAATTGTTTTGGGTTTGTTTTTGTAGGTCTTTTCTTTCTCTTGTGTTTCCTGCCTAGAAAAGTTCCTTTAGTATTTGTTGTAAAGCTGGTTTGGTGATGCTGAATTCTCTTAACTTTTGCTTCTCTGTGAAGGTTTTAATTTCTCCGTTGAATCTGAATGAGATCCTTGCTGGGTAGAGTAATCTTGGTTGTAGGTTTTTCCCTTTCATCACTTGAAATAATGTCTTGACCCTCACTTCTGGCTCACAGATTTTCTGCTGAAAGATCAGCTGTTAGCCTTATGGGGATTCCCTTGTATTTGTTGCTTTTCCCTTGTTGTTTTTTATATTTTTTCTTTGTATTTAATTTTTGATAGCTTGATTTATATGTGTCTTGGCATGTTTCTCCTTGGATTTATCCTGTATGGGACTCTCTGCATTTCCTGTAGTTGATTGACTCTTTACTTTCCCATGTTAGGGAAGTTTTCAACTATAGTCTCTTCAAATATTTTCTCAGTCCCTTTCTTTTTCTCTTCTTTTTCTGGGATCCCTATAATTCGATTGCTGGTACTTTTAATGGTTTCCCAGAGGTCTCTGAGACTGTCCTCAATTCTTTTCATTCTTTTTTCTTTATTCTGCTCCGTGGTAGTTATTTCCACCTTTTTATCTTCCAGGCCACTTCTCTGTTCTTCTGTCTCAGTTATTCTGCTATTGACTCCTTCTAGAGAATTTTTAGTTTCATTTATTATGTTGTTCATCATTGTTTGTTTGGTCTTTAGCTCTTCTAGGTCCTTGTTAAACGTTTCTTCTATTTTCTCCATTCTATTTCAAAGATTTTGGATCATCTTTACTATAATTACTCTGAATTCTTTTTCAGGTAGGCTGCCTATTTGCTCTTTATTTGTTTGGTCTGGTGGGTTTTTACCTTGCTCCTCATTTCCTGCATATTTCTCTGTCTTCTCATTTTGTTTTACTTGCTGTGTTTGGTGTCTCCTTCCTGCAGGTTTTAGGTTCGTAGTTCTCATTGTTTTTACTGTCTGCCCCCAGTGAGTGAGGTTGGTTCAGTGTCTTGTGTAGGCTTCCTGGTGGAGGGGACTGGTGCCTGTGTTCTGGTGGGTGGGGCTGGATGTTGTCTTTCTGGTGGGCAGTGTCGCATCCTGTGATGTATTTTGGTGTGCCTGTGAACTTAGTATGATTTTAGGCAGCCTCTCTGCTAATGGGTGGCGTTGTGTTCCTGTCTTGCTAGTTGATTGACATGGGGCGTCCAGCACTGCAGCTTGCTGGCCTTTGGGTGGAGCTTGGTCTTAGCGTTTAGATGGAGATCTCTGGGAGAGCTCTCGCTGATTGATATTACATGATGCAGGGAGGTCTCTGGTGGTTCAGTGTCCTGAACTCAGCTCTCCCACCTCAGAGGCTCAGGCCTGAAATCAGGCCAGTACACCAAGACCCTGTCAGACACATGGCTCAGAAGGAAAGGGAGAAAAAAAGAGAGAAAAAAAATAATTTAAAAAATTAGTAAAGTGAAAAATAATAATAATAAAAAAAGAGCAACCAAACCAGTAAACAAATCCATCAGTGATAACAAGCACTAAAAACTATACCAAGATAAACATAAAAATCAGAAACGTATCAGTTGTAGACAGCAGATCCCAATTCTACAGTTGCTCCCAAAGTCCACCACCTCAATTTTGTGATGATTCGTTATCTATTCAGGCATTCCACAGATGCAGGGTACATCAAGTTGATTGTGGAGATTTAATCCACTGCTCCTGAGGCTGCTGGGAGAGATTTCCATTTGTCTTCTTTGTTTGCACAGCTCCTGGGGTTCAGCTTTGGATTTGGCCCTGCCTCTGCATGTAGGTCTCCTTCAGGCTTCTTTTGTGAAGTCTGAGTTCTTCTGTCAGCATTCAGTAGGTGTTCTGTAGCATTTGTTCCACATGTAGATGTATTTTTGATGTATACTTCTTTGGGTAGTATGGCCATATTAGCAACATTAATTTTTCCAATCCAAGAGCCTGTGATATCTTTCCATTTCTTTGAATCATCTTCAGTTTCCTTAATTAATGTTTTATAGTTCTCAGCATATGTCTTTCACCTCCTTGGTCAGGTTTATTCCTAAGTATCTTATTTTATTTATTTATATTTGATGTGGTTTTAACAGGGATTTTTCTTTTATATTGCTTTTCCATTATTTGATTGTTAGTGTAAAGAAATGCAACCAATTTCTGTATATTAATCTTGTATCCTACTATTACCTTCCTAAGTTCGTTTATCAGTTCCAGTAGTTTTTGTGTGGAGTCTTTAAGGTTTTCAGTATATAGTATCATGTCTTCTGCATATAATGTATAATGTGCATTCCTTTTACTGATATTGAACATCTTTGTATTTTTAAGTGTTGTTTGTATTTCATGTTTCATATTCTGTGAACTTCTATTCCTATCACTTTTCCATTTTTCTGTTTGACTTGGTTATTTTCACTTTCTAGGAGCTCTTTAAACACTAGAGAAATTGTCTGTGGTATAAGTTGCAACTGTTTTTTCCTAGTTTGTCATTTATCTTTTGACCTTGTTTATGATAATTTTGCCATGAAGAAGTTTTGTTAAAATGTAGTTACATTTATCTGTACTTTTTTTTTATGGCTTTAGGATTTTTTGTTTTAATCTAGAAGGCCACTTTCATTTTAAAATTCAAAAAAATTTACCCACATTTTCTGCTGTTACTTTTATGGTTTAATTTTGCATGTAAATCTTTGATCCATTTTCAGTAAATTCTGGTAAATTGTAAGGAGTTGACATAACAACCTTTTTTAGATGGCTACTGGAGGAATCAGGCTCCTGGACTTCAGATTCTACTACAAAGCTACAGTAATGAAGAGAGTATGGTACTGGCCCCAAAACAGAAATATAGATAAATGAAACAGGATAGAAAGCCCAGAGATAATCTTACGCACATATGGTCACCTTATTTTTTAGTTTTTGTGCTACGTGGGCCTCTCACTGTTGTGGCCTCTCCTGCTGTGGAGCACAGGCTCCAGACGCACAGGCCCTGCGGCCATGGCTCATGGGCCCAGCCACTCCGTGGCACGTGGGATCTTCCCAGACTGGGGCACGAACCCGTGTCCCCTGCATCTGCAGGCAGACTCTCAACCACTGCACCACCAGGGAAGCCCACGGTCACCTTATTTTTAATAAAGGAGGTGAGAATAGACAGTGGAGAAAAGACAGCCTCTGCAATAAGTGGTGCTGGGAAAACTGGACAGCTACATGTAAAAGAATGAAATTAGAACACTCCCTAACACTACACACAAAAATAAAATAAAAGCAATATAAAAAAAACTTCATTTAAAAATAAAATAAATGTAAGGCCAGACACTATAAAACACTTAGAGGAAAACATAGGCAGAACACTCTATGACATAAATCACAGCAAGATGCTTTTTGACCCACCTCCTAGAGAAATGGAAATAAAAACAAAAATAAACAAATGGGACCTAATGAAACTTAAAGTCTTTTGCACAGCAAAGGAAACCATAAACAAGACGAAGAGACAACCCTCAGAATGGGAGACAATATTTGCAAATGAAGCAACTGAGAAAGGATTAATCTCCAAAATTTACAAGCAGCTCATGCAGCTCAATATCAAAAAAACAAACAACCCAATCCAAAAATGGGCAGAAGACCTAAATAGACATTTCTCCAGAAAAGATATACAGATTGCTAACAAACACATGAAAGGATGCTCAACATCACTAATAATGAGAGAAACGCAAAGCAAAACTACAATGAGGTATCGCCTCACACCAGTCAGAATGGCTATCATCAAAAAATCGACAAACAATAAATGCTGGAGAGGGTGTGGAGAAAAGGGAATCCTCTTGTACTGTTGGTGGGAATGTTAATTGTTACAGCCACTATGGAGAAAAGTATGGAGGTTCCTTAAAAAGCTAAAAATAGAACTACCCTATGACCCAGCAATCCCACTACTGGGCATATACCCTGAGAAAACCATAATTCAAAAGAGACATGTGCCACAATGTTCATTGCAGCTATATTTACAGTAGCGAAGACATGGAAGCAACTTAAGTGTCCATCGACAGATGAATGGATAAAGATGTGGCACATATATACAGTGGAATATTACTCAGCTATAAAAAGAAACAAAATTGAGTTATTTGTAGTGAGGTGGGTGGACCTAGAGTCTGTCATACAGAGTGAAGTAACTCAGAAAGAGAAAAACAAATACTGTATGCTAACACATATATATGGAATCTAAGGGAAAAAAATAGTTCTGAAGAACCTAGGAGCAGGACAGGAATAAAGGCACAGACGTAGAGAATGGACTTGAGGACACGGGGAGGGGAAAGTTAAGCTGGGACAAAGTGAGAGAGTGGCATGGACATATATACACTACCAAATATAAAATAGATAGCTAGTGGGAAGTAGCCACGTAGCGCAGGGAGATCAGCTCGGTGCTTTGTGACCACCTAGAGAGGTGGGATAGGGAGGGTGGGAGGGAGACGCAAGAGTGAGGAGATATGGGGATATATGTATATGTATAGCTGATTCACTTTGTTGTAAAGCAGAAACTAACACACCATTGTAAAATAATTATACTCTAATAAAGGTGTTAAAAAAAAAGAATAATGTTGGAAGAGAGATCAATGTTGCCTTGGTAAGTGGAAAAAGAGGAGATCTAATAGACACCAGATATTTTGACATGTGTAGAAGAAATGTGGCACCATTTATTGAGTTTCTGAAGGCCATACAAGGTGGAACAATAGTCTTACTGGGAGCATATGATGATGGAGCAACCAAACTCAATGATGAGGGCTGACAGCTCATTGCTGAATTGGGGAGTACATCTATTACTCATCTTGGTTTTAGAGACTAATGGGTCTTATGTGGTGGAAAAGGCATTAAGACAAAAAGCCCTTTTGAACAGCACATAAAGAACTATAAGGACACAAACAAATATGAAGGATGGCCTGAAGTTGCAGAGATTGAAGGATGCATCCCCCAGAAGCAAGACCAATGTGGAGAAAATTGAAGGGAGCACACTTTCACTTGCTAATGGGAAAGACCTAACCGAAAAACTACACGTAAATACTACATGTAAATATTTTAAGAGCATGCAGCCACCTCGGTTTATGCACAACCATTATCTCTTTTGATATCAGGATTACTTATTGCTAATGTAAATAGACATGTTCATAAATAGTCATCATAATGAGCAAATCACTGAACCATTTCTAAGCAGGTCTCCCTAATGGTACAATGTTCAGACTGTGATGATAATGGCATCTTTTTATTCTAAAAGCATTACCCAATGGATAACTGAACAGATTTGAAAAATATATTGGTATATATACTAGTCGCTGTGAAAATCTATCATGGAATAATATGGATTTTAGGGAGGAGACTTTATATATATATATATATATATATATATATAGCCTTTGATGATAGTATCTTTTAAATTAAAAAGATATTGGGCTAAAACAAAAAAGATGTGTTAGTTGACTTAAGCAAGAGAAAAAGGAAGAAAGCACAAGTAGGAAATAAGAAGTGACACAAGTAAATAGCCACATATGCAGAAGTAAATAGAGGAGTTACTCAACTTTCTGTGTTCACATTTATAAAAATAAATGTGAGAGTCCAGATTCAATGTGTAATTTTCTTAAAAAGTATAAATTGCCAGAACTGACCCAGAGGAGATAAAAATGTCATCCTATCATTATCATGGGAAAAACAGAGAAAACTATTCAAGATATATATCCTCCTAAGGAGCAGTGGGTTTGATGGATTCAGAGGGGAATTCTACCAAAGCTTTGAAGGACAGGAAACTGCAATGCAATTAAAATTCTTCTTGATCACAGAAAAAGAATGTAAGCTTCCAAAACATTTCACAAAGCAAGTATAACATTGATTTCAAAATATGACAAAGATTGAACAAAAGCTCTGGCTATAAATTTCAATTATGTATACTGACAAAATCCCAAGTAAAATAGTTGCCAACAGAATCCAGCAGCACGTAAAAACTTAATGTAGCGCGGTGAAGTTTATTTTAGAAAAGCAAGAATTATTCAATATTATAAAAATTTATTCCAAAATTTACAATATTAATAGGTAGAATAAAACATAATGTTATAAACCTCCATAGAGGCTTAAAAAGCATTTAATAAAGTTCAGTTTTCATTCCTGAATTTTAAAATCTCTTGATAGAAATAGCCTGTGTTTTTGTATGTATGTGAATGTGTGTGTGTGTGTATATATATGTAGTGTGTGTATATGAATATATAATATGTGTGTGTGTATATACATATGTGTATATATATATTCCACTCAACCAGTATGATTCTTAATAGGACAATATTAGAAACATTTCTATTAACTTTAAGAACAAACAAAGATATACTCTATAATCAATCTTATTTAATAAGCTGTAAGGATTCTAGCCAACGCAAGTAGATTAAAACAACTGAAAAGGAAATTTGCCAGATTTATATGAAGAAAAAAACTTAAATGCTAGTAAGAGACTTGAAGTCTAATAAAAGAAGACTTGCACAAATGAAAAGGCATACTGTAATTAATTATGGACAGGAAGCATTAAAATCAGAAAGATGTCTATTTTCTGTAATCTATAAATTTCATGTGATCCCAATGAAAATATAAAAAGGATTTTTCTTGTGGAACTATACAAGCTGTTTCTAAAGTTCAAATGGAAAATAAACAAGCAAGGAGAGCTAGGAAAAATTCTGATAAAGAAGATAATAGGAGGGAGAAACTAGCTTACTAACTATTAGCTCTTGTTATGAAGCTATAATAATTAGAACAATCTGGTGTTGTTACATGAATAGACAGGAAGATCAGTAGAACAGAATAGAAAGTGTAGAAATAGATCCAAATTCATATGGTTATGCAGTACATGATAGAGATGGTATTTCAAATCAATGGAGAAAAGATGGATTACTCAATAAATAGTATTGGAGCAATGGAGTAACCATCTGGAAAAAATTTGAGAGCTTTGCATGCTATACCAAAATATATTCCCAATTGATTGAAAGTTTCAGCATAAAATATAAAACCATAAATACCTTAGAAAACTCTGGAGAAGTATTTTTATAATCATAGGATGGGAAAGACCTAAGCAAACTACAAATCTCAGAAGTCATGAAAGAGCGATAAATTTAGACTATGTTTTTAAAATGTTTGTAAAATTCACTGTAATTGAAGTCAAAATGTAAGTGACAAGCTGGAGGAGATATTTGCAACTCACAACACATATAAAGAATAATTTGCTTATATAGAAAGAGCATCTACAAATAAATACATACACTTCCAAGAATATAACAGAAAAACAGGCAAAAGTTACCAATGGTGTTTCACAGAAAAGAAAATATAAATGATTCTGAGAACTATGAGCAGATATTCAATCTTCCTCACAATTATAGATACATAAAGTCAAGTAAAGTAGATTCTGTTTTTACTTACATTGTCAGAGATCAAAAAAACCAGTAAATGTTGTTGGTAGTTTGAATATATACAATACTCCTGAAGGAGAATTTATTTTATATATCAACAGATAGATATAATAAGTAGACTTTTGTTCCAGAAATCTTTTGGATAAAAATTTAGCCTCTAGGTAGATGTATACATGTGTGAAATTACATATGCACACGTCTATCCACTTTGACACTGTATGTAATATCAAAAAACTGGAAATATCATAAACATGAATTAATATGATACTGATTAAACAAATTATGGTGCATCCATACCACCCATTTCTAATCAGATGTAAAAAAAGAATAATGAAGTTCTTTATATTCTGTAAGAGAATGATCTTCAAAATATATTAAGTGGAAAAAGCCAGGTGTATATGTGTGTATAGTATACTACCATTTGTTTTAAGAAGGTAAAAATAACGTATTAAGAATGTACTTACATATGTATAATATAAAATATGTCTAGGAGAATATACAAGAAGTTGATAATGTTAATTGCATCTGAGGATGGGAAATGGGTACCAGAGGTAGACGGGAGACTTTCAGTGTACACTCTTTATAAAATCAGTCTGACTGATTTACATACACTAGGCTGCATTTATTTACAGTGTACAATTCAGTGATCTTCACAGTTTCATATAACCATGCAGCTACTGATACCATGAAGATATAAAACATTTTTATTACCACCAAAATATTCCTCATGCTCTTTTGCAGTAAACTTCTGGCTTCCAGCAATAACTGGTCTGTTCAAATTTTAAAATAATAGCTTCATTGATATATGATTCACAAACCATGCAATTCACCCATTTAGAGTATGTAATTCAATAGTTTTTAGTATATTCACAACGTTGTGTAACAATTACTACAGTCAATTTTAGAACATTTTCATTACCCCAAAAAGAAAGCCAGTACCCATTAGCAGTCACTCTCATTTTGTAGAAAGCCCTAGAAAACCACTAATATACTTTCTGTCTCTATGGATATGCTTACTCTGGACATTTCCTATAAATGAAATCACTTTTGTGACAATTCTTTCAGTCAGCATAATGTTTTCAAGGCTCGTCCATGTTGTAATGCGTGTCAGTACTTCATTCTTTTTATTGCTGAATAATATTCTATTGTATGTATATACCACATTTATTTATTTATTTATTTTAATATATTTATTTATTTATTTTTGGCTGTGTTTGGTCTTCGTTGCTGCACGCGGGCTACTCTTCATTGTGGTGTGCGGGCTTCCCACTGCGGTGGCTTCTCTTGTTGCGGAGCACGGACTCTAGGTGTGCTGGCTTTAGTAGTTGTGACACGCGAACGCAGTAGTTGTGACTCATGGGCTCTAGAGCACAGGCTCAGTAGTTGTGGCACATGGGCTTAGTTGCTCTGCGGCATGTGGGATCTTCCCAGACCAGAGATCAAACCCGTGTCCCCTGCATTGGCAGGTGGATTCTTAACCACCGTGCCACCAGGGAAGTCCCGATACCACATTTTATTAATCCATTTGTCAGTTGGTGGGTATTTAGGTAGCTTCTAATTTTTGGCTATTATGAGTAATGCTTTTATTATGAATATTCATATACAAGTTTTGTGTGTGGACATATATTTTCGTTTCTCTTGGGCACATAATTAGGAGTGGAATCATTGATCTATTTTTATTGCTATAGATTAGTTTGCATTTTCTAGAATTTTGTATAAATGGAATTCTTTATATATTCTTGTGTCTTTTTTCATGCAGCATGATGATTTTGAGAATTATCTATTGTGTTATGTGTATCAGTAGCTTGTTTCTTTTTATTGCTGAGTGGTGTTTGGTTGTATAGATATTACACATTATGTTTATCCATTCACGAACTGGGTTGACCCTGGTTTGGGGCTTTCATTAATAAAACTGCTATAAACTTTCAATACAAGTTTTCTGTGGACACGTGTTTTAATTTCTCTTGTGCAAATACTTAGCAGTACCAAGATGATATGGTAAATACTGCATGTCTAACATTTTAGAAATTGCCAGTTTTCTAAAGCAATTGTACCATTTTTCATGAGAACTCCAGTTGCTCCACAGCATCACCACATTTGATATTATCAATTAAAAATTTTTATCCATTCTATTATGTGTACCTCAGAATTTTAACTCACATTTCTCTAATGACTAATGATGTTGAGCACTTTTTCATGTGCTTACTGGCCATCCATGCACCATCTTTTGTGAAATGTTTAAATCCTTTGTCCATCTTTAATTTGGTTGTTTGTCCTTTTATTATTGTTACGAGTTCTTTATATATTCTGGATACAAGTACTTTGCCGTATATGTATTGCAGATATTTTCCCCATTTCCTGACTTGACTTTTTGATGCCTTAATGATAAATTTTGAAGAGCAATAGTTTTAAATGTTGATGCTGTCCAATTTATCAGTTTTTCCTTCATAGTTTATGATTTTGTATACTGTATTTAGAAATCTTTACTTATCTCAAGATCAAAGATTTTCTCCTAGGAATTTTGTAGTTCTAGCTTTTACATTTAATTCTATGACCATTTCAGGCTAACTTTTGGGTATGGAGTGAGGTAAAAGTTGATTTTCATTTTTCTCACCAATGATATCCAGTGATTTCAACATCATATGTTGAAAGATTTTCTTTTTCTCACTGAAATGTCTTTAGCACTCTTAGTTAAAACCAATCGATCATATGTGTGTTGTCTATTTTTGGACTTTGTATTCTGTTCCATTAATCTATGTGTCTACCTTTCACTAATAACACATTGTCTTAAACTCTGTAGCTTTATAATAATTCAGAAATCACATAATATAAGGCCTCCAACTTTGTTTTTCTTATTTCAAGACTTGTTTTGCTATTCTGGATTCTTTGAATTTCTATGTAAATTTTAGAATTAGCTTGTCAGTTCCTATAAAAAGACAGCCAGACTTGATTGAGGTCACACCAGAACCTCTAAGTTAATTTAGGAATAACTGATATTTTAACAATACTGTATCTTCCAATCCATAAACATGGTAAATATCTCCATTTATTTAAGCCTTCTTTAATTTCTTTTAACAATGCTCTCTAATTTTTAGTGACATTTTCCCTTATTTTGTTACACTTATCTCTTAAGTATTTCATGTTGTTTTGATACTACTGTAAACTTTTGAAAATATTTTCTTTTTCATTTTTTCTTTCCTTTGCTAGCAAATAGAAACACAATCATTATTGTTGTGTGAAATATCATCCACAATATCAAATGGCAATAAATATCAATAAGAATTTCTTATATCCCACTGTTTCTGTGGGTCAGAAATTTAGGTTTAGTTTACCTGGGTGGCTGTGCTGTAGATCTCTCATAAGGTTTCAGTTAAGGTGTTGGTTGGAGGAGTTAAAGGATCTGCTTCCAAGATGGCTCACTCATGTGGCTGGCAAGTTGGTGCTGACTTGGGTAGAACACCTCAGTTTATTTCCATATAGGCCTCTCCATAGAGCTACTTGAGTGTCCTCATGACATGGTAGCTGGTTTCCCCCGTAGCAAGTGATTCAAAAGAGAGCTAGGCAGAAGCTGCAGTGTGTCTTAGAGACTCATATCGACCTAGAGTCATAAGTCACATGCTGTTATCTCCACAATATTCAATTAGTCACACTGGCCAGTACTGTTTTGTATGGAAGGAAGATACACAAGGGCATAAATACTAGTAGGTGAGGATCATTGAGAACCATCTTGGACATTGGCTATCACACTTGGTGTGGTAATTTTTTTTTAAGACTTTTGGGTTTTTTTAGATCAGTTTTAGATTCACTGAAAAACTGAGAAAAATGTAGAGAGATTCCCCCCTGCCCAAAACATGCATAGCTTCCTCTATTACCAGCATTCCTCACTGGAGTGGGACATTTGTTACAACTGATGAACCTACACTGACACATCAAAATCACCCAAAGTCCATAGTTTACATTAAGATTCACTCCTGGTGTTGTACATTCTATGGGTTTGGACAAATGTATGATGATGTTTATTAATCATTACAGTATCATATAGAGTATTTTCACTACCCTAAAAATCAAAATAGTACTGGCCTAAAAATCCTCTGTGTTCCACAGATTCACTCCCCCCACCCTACCCCAACACATATACACACAAGATGGGACAACCACTGATCCTTTTACTGTCTCCATAAGTTTTGCCTTTTCTCTGTCAGATAGTTGGAAACATAGAGTATGTAGCTTTTTCATATTGACTTCTTTCCCTCAGTAATGTGCAATTGTTTCCTCCATGTCTTTTCTTTTAAAATAAAAGACTTATTTCTTTTATGTTTATAAAATATTCCATTGTCTCGACTTACCATTTATTTTATTTATCCATCTTGGTTGCTTCCAAGTTTTGGCAATTATGAATAAAGCTGCTATAAATATCTGTATGTAGGTTTTTGTGTAGACATAAGTTTTCGACTCCTTTAGGTAAATACCAAAGAGCTCAATTGCTGGATCATGTGGTAAGAGCATGTTTAGTTTTGTAAGAAAAATTGAAGGTAAAATTGTCTTCCAAAGTGGCTGTACTATTTTGCATTCTCACCAGCAATGAATGAAAGTTTCTCTTGCTTCACATCCTCACCAGCATTTGGTGTTGTAAGTGTTCTGGATTTTGGCCATTCTAATAATTATTTGATGGTATCTTATTTTTGTTTTAATTTGCATTTCCCTGATGACATATGATGTGGAGCATCGTTTCATATGCTTATTTGCCATCAGTATATTTTCTTTGGTGAAATGTCATTTAAGGCTTTTGGCCCCTTTCTCTTAACTGAGTAGCTTGTTTTCTTATTATTGAGTTTTTAAAGTTCTTTATATATTTTTGTATAACAGTTCTTTATTAGGTATGTCTTTTGTAGATATTTTCTCCCAGTCTGTGGTTTGTCATCTCATTTTCTTGACAGTATTTTTCTCAGAGCAAATATTTAAAAATTTTAATGAAGCCCAGCTTATTAATTATTTCATTCATGGATCATGCCTTTGGTGTTGTATCTAAAAAGTCATTGCCATAGCCAAGGTCGTCTAGATTTTCTCCTATGTTATCTTCTAAGAGTTTTTTTTTTTCTATCATTTTGTATTTTACATTTAGATCTAAGATCCATTTTGTGTTGACTTTTGTGAAGGATGTAAGGTCTGCATCTACAATTCTTCTTTTTTTTTCGCCTGGATGTCTAGTTATTCCAGCATCAAATATTAAAAAGACTATCTTGCTCCATTATATTACTTTTGCTACTTTGTCAAAGATTAATTGACTATATTTATTTGGGCCTATTTATGGGCTCGCTATTCTGTTCCATTGATCTATTTGTCACTTCTTTAACCAGTATAACCCTGTCTTGATTACTGTATTTTTATAGTAAGTCTTTAAAAGTCTTACAACTTTGTTCTTCTCCTTCAATATTGTGTTGACTATTCTGCAGCTTTTGCCTCTCAATGTAAACTTTAGAACTAGTTTATCAGTACCCCAAAATAACTCACTGGGATTTTGATTTGGATTGCATTGAATTTATAGATCAAGTTAGGAAGAACTGACATCTTGACAATATTGAGTCTTCCTATCCATGAATATGGAATAGCTCTCCACTTATTTAGCTCTTCTTTTATTTCTCTCATCAGAGTTTTGTAGTTTTCCTCAGATAGATCTTGTATACATTTTGTTAAATTTGTAGCTAACTACTTCATTTTTCAGGGTGCTAATGTAAATGGTATTGTGTTTATAATGTCAAATTTCATTTGTTGCTGACGTATAGGAAAGTCATTAACTTTATTTTTTAGTCATTAACTTTTGTATATTAACATTGTGTCCTGAAACCTTGCTATAATTGCTTATTAGATCCAGAAATTTTTTTGTTAATTTTTCAGGTTCTACATAGATGGCCATATCATCTATGAACAAAGATAGTTCTATTTATTCCTTCTTGATTTGAATACCTTTAATTTCCTTTTCTTGTCTTATTGCATTAGCTAGAACTTCCAGTATGATGTTGAAAAGGAGTGGTGAGAGGGGACATCCCTGCCTTTTTCCTAATCTTAGTGGGAAAGCTTCAAATTTTTCACCATTAAATATGATGTTAGCTGTAGTTTTTTTGCAGATATTCTTCACCAAGTTGAGGAAGATCCCCTCTACTTCTAGTTTACTGAGAGTTTTTATCATGAATAGGTGTTGGATTTTGTCAAATGTTTTTTCCACACCTATTGATATAATCATGTGATTTTTCTTTTTTATCCTGTTGATGTGATGGATTGCATTAATTGATTTTTTAATGTTGAATCAGCCTTTCATACCTGGGATAAGTCCCACTTGTTTGTGGTGTATAATTATTTTTATACATTGTTGGGTTTGATTTGCTAATATATTGTTGAGGAGTTTTACATCTATGTCCATGAGAGATATTGGTCTGTAGTTTTATTTTCTTGCAATATCTGTCTGAATTTGGTATTAGGATAATGCTGGCCTCATAGAATGAGTTAGGAAATACTCCTTCTGTTTCTTTCCTCTGAAAGAGATCGTAGAGAATTGGTATAATTTCTCTCTTAAATGTTTGGTAGAATTACAGTAAACTCACTTGAGCCTGGTGCTTTCTCTTTTGGAAGATTATTAATTATTAATTCAATATATTTACTGGATACAGTTCTATTCATATTGTCTATTTCTTCTTGTATGAGTTTTGGCAGATGGTATCTTTCAAAGAATAGGTCCATTTCAACTAGATTATCAGGTTTGTGGGCATAGAGTTGTTCATAGTATTACTTTATTATGTTTTTAATTTCCATGGGATCTGTAGTGATATCCCTTCTTTGATTTCTGATATTAGTAATTTGTGTCCTCTCTTTTTCTTAGTTAGCCTGCTAGAGTCTTATCAATTTTGTTGATCTTTTTAAAGAACCAGGTTTTGGTTTTGCTGATTTTTTCTGTTTCCTGTTTTAAATTTTAATGGTTTCTGCTCTAATTATTATTATTTCTTTTCTTCTGCTTACTTTGGATTTAATTTTCTCTTCTTTTTCTAGTTTCTAAGGTAGAAATTTAGATTATTGACTTTAGATCATTTCCCTTTTCTAATATATTATTAAGTGCTATAAATTTCCCTCTAAGCACTGCTTTTTCTGCAGCCCACAAAGTTTGATAAGTTATTCATTTTCATTTAGTTCAAGATATTTAAAAATTTCTCTTGAAATGTCTTCTTTGACCCATGTGTTATTTAGAAGTGTGTTGTTTAATCTCCATGTAGTTTGGTATTTTTCAGTTATCTTTCTGTGGTTGATTTCTGTTTTAATTCCATTGTGGTCTGAGAACAGACACTGTATGATTTCTATTCCTCTAAATTTGTAAGACGTGCTTTATGGCCCAGAATGTGGTCTATGTTTATGGCTGTGGAATTTTAAAAATTTATCTTCTTGAGATTTTTCAAGCATTTAGAAGGTGTAGGGTTTTTTTTAAAATTTTTATTGGAGTATAGTTGATATACAATGTGTTGAAGGTGTAGGTTTCAATTTTTTAAATCAATTTTGGGATATATTCAACCATTTTTTCTTTAAATATTTTTTCTGCCTCTTTCCCATCTCTTGATCTAGGACTTCAGTTACACATGTGTTACATGGCTTGATATTGTCCCACATGTTACTGAGGTGCCATTCATTTCTTCCCCAGCCTTTCTGTTTTCTGTGCTTGATTTTGGATAGTTTGTATTATTATGTCTTCAAATTCAATGATCTTTTTTTTGCAATATCTAATTGGCTCTTAAATTCATAAGTGAATGTTTTATTTCTGCTATTGTGTTTTGGTCCTCTACAATATTTATGTGGCTCCTTTTTATGTTTTCAACTACTTATCTCTTCAAGTCTTTGTTTTCTCCTAAATTGTTGAGTTTTTATAATAACTCTTTTAAAAAGTCCTTGTCTTCTAGTTCCACATCCCTGCCACTTCTGGGTTTATTTCCACTGACTAATATTTTTCCTGATTAGAGGTCACATTTTGCTACTTCTTGACATATCTGGTAATTTTTTATTTGATGTTGGATATTAGGAATGTTACATTATGGAATATATTTTGTTGTTTTCCTTTAGAGAGCATTGGCAGTTGTTTTGGCAATCAGTTATGTTACTTGTGATTCGTTTGATCCTTTTGAGGCTTGTTAAACTTTGTTAGGGCAGGTCTAGAATAGCCTTATATAAGGCTAGTTTATTCCCATTACTAAGGCTTGAGTTTTCTGTAGTCTTTACTGAATGCTTAGGTATTCAATGAGGTCTTTCCACTCTGAATGATAACACTCTGAATGTCTCTTAACCCAGTGTGAGCTCAGAGAATTGTCCAGTTGGAGAGCACTTGCAATTGTTCTTTGCCTGTTTTTGCGGTGTTCATTACACATGTTCACTTTTGGATTCAGCCTGAGACTCAATGAGACTCCTATGCAGTTTTCCGGAGCAATTGTTTTGTGTAACTCTTTACTCTCTGGAATGCTTCCCTGCAATTTTTAGCTGCCTCAGCCTTTCCAAGCTCCTATCTCTCTCTCCTCAACTCAGAGAAGTTGCCAAGCACTGCATGGGCTCTCCTGCCCTGCCCCAAGGTTAGGAAATAAATTGGCTCTAGGGTGCAAATTATACTCTCAGGGATCACAGATTTGTACTGTCTGTTATCTAATACCTGAAAACAGATATTTCATACATTTTGTCCAATTCTGTAGTGTTTATGGGTTATGGGGGGGAGGGGTGCAAATACCATACAGTTACTACTCCTTCATGAGTGGAAGCAAAAGTCCTTCCCTTTGTAATTTTAAAAATAAAGTAAATGGGATGAACTATTAAAAGGAAAAGAAAACAACTCCAGATAATAAAAATAGTAACAGTTAATATTGAGCATTAGCTGGAGTGTATGGAAGTAGGCCACATTAAAAAACTACTGGTTGGTGCTTAAGTTTGAACAATCTTTCAGGAAGACATTTTGGCAAAATGAGAAAAAAGCTTAAGCATTTTCTATTTTTGAACTAGCAATTTTTCTCCTAGGGCTTTATCCAGAGAAAATAATCAGACATGTATGCAAGTATTCATTACAGAATTAATTATAATAAAAAAATTTAACTTATAATAAGTAAAAAATTTAACCTAAGTGTCCAATGGTATGGGATTGGTGGAATAAATTTGTTCATGTATCCACATAATGACATACCATTTAACTACAGAAAAATATTTTTTATAAATATAACTTAGTGATATGGGAAACTGTTTTAACAATTTTATTAAGTTGAAAAAATTAGATTACAAAAAAGTGTGCTTAATCACAACAATATTAACCTATTATAAGCATGATGTAGAGAATACAAAAATATTAATAGCTATCCCTGCCTGATGTGATTATAGAAATATTTTCTGCTTTGTGCCTTTCTAGGTTTTCCAAATTTTCTACAATAAACAAAAACTTATATTTTTAATTTTAAGACATTATTTAAAATCCTTTATTAGATTAATCTATAATTACATGATAATTGGAATCTAGATAAAATGCCTATAAGGGAGCCAATATGGTGTAGTGGATAAAGGAACAGGACATGAAATCTGGGATTGAATTTCACTCCACAGTTTGTTAGATGAATGATCTTGAACAAATTACATAATGTTTCAGAACCTCTATTGCCTTACCTGCAAAATGGGGGTAAGTATACTACCTACTTCTTAGGGTTCCTATAAGAATTAAATGAGATACTCTGCATGAACCTTTAGCATGGCAAGATTCCGTGAATGTCAGTTAATGTATATTATCACTACTATTTCCACTACTCCTACTATTGCTACTACTACTGTTACTATTACCAATGCAGTTAATAGGATAAAGAACCTTATGAGGATATGGGAATACTGTGAGTTTAAGAGAGGAGTGCTGGAAAAGAAGAGAAAGCCAAAAGCCAGAGAGAAACTTTATGAATTTTATGGTTTTTCTTATGATGAGCATTGCTTAAAAAAAAAAAAAAAACCTCAAATGGGGAATTATTTTCAAGATAATTAATATAAGCACTTATCTTTTAAGATCCTCAAGAGAGATAGAAATGAGACCCCTGCTCAGTTTACAAAGAGTATCAGGGTTTTTTTTGACACAGAATCTCTTTATGTGAGAAAATGAATCATGGAACTTTCAGGTATAATACTGACAAGATACTTGATTACCTTGTGACTCAGTTTTCCCACATGTCAACTAGTTTAAAATTTTGATAGTCTTTTAAATAAGATGTATAAAATTGAAACCTTAAAAACATATGAGAATCTGAGCACTATTCTCTACCTTAACTGCTGTCACCATGGGCTAAGCCACCGTCAATCAGCTCTGGTCTCCCTGCTTCTACTCTGGCCTCCTAAAGTCTGTTTTCTATACAGTATCAACATTGATACTTTTATTTCATTTTATTTTTGCGGTACGCGGGCCTCTCACTGTTGTGGCCTCTCCCGTTGCGGAGCACAGTCTCCGGACGCGCAGGCTCAGCAGCCATGGCTCACGGGCCCAGCTGCTCCGCGTCATGTGGGATCCTCCCGGACCGGGGCACGAACCCGTGTCCCCTGCATCGGCAGGCGGACTCTCAACTACTGCACCAACAGGGAAGCCCAACATTGATACTTTTAAAACGTAAGTGAAGTCAAATCAATGGGAAGCAATTCCAGGCTGAGAGAGCTACATGTGTAAAAGTAGGGAGGAACAGAACTACAAGGTGTAGTGTTTGAAACTCAAAGAGTTTGGCATTGCTAGAGCTTCATGTGAAATTTGGAGACCGAGGTAGAGAGAGAGAGAGAAGCTGAAGAGGTTGAGAGGGACCATAACCTTATATTTCACATGAGGTCAACCAAGATGTATGTTTTAGGTGACAAAAATCCACTGAACAAATTTCAGCAGAGGTGTGACAATTGCAAGTAAGTATTTTAGAAAGAGGAGAACAGACTTGGAAAGAAGAGAGAGAGGAAAAGGATGAGATTCAAGTTAGTATATTTAAGAACTTATTATCTAGGATAGCGGTGCACAAGCATTTTGACCTTAGCTCACTTAGTTGGAACAAAAGCTGCCTTAACACATCTACTCTAGGAAGTTCACTGTCTAGTAATAAAAGAATTTAGAGAAACAAAGGTTCTGAATAGAACTATATCTTTACTCAAGAAGAAGTATATGAGTTTATATACTTTTTGATGTTTATTATCCAATGATTCCCTCTAAACTCATTTGATCATTACACAGTTTATTGGGAGGACTTTCACAGCCAACCAGCAGGCTGAAGATCTTATGTTGATCTCTGGTTTGGGAAAGAAATGGTTATTATATAGAGAGGGAGAGAAAGAGATGGATACAAAATTATTAAAGAGGTAGAACTTGGTGATTAATTGATGTGGGATTTGAAGAAGAGGAAGGAGTGAAAGTTGATACCTAGGTTTCTGGCTTTGATGATTACATGTGGTCAACAGAGATAGGAATTCATGAGGAAAATCAGATTTGGGGAAGTGGGAGATGATGGGTTCTGCTTTAGACAGGCGGTTAAAGTTCTTTTGCATCATCCAAGTGAGACTATCTAGTCAACAATGGCCTAACACTTAGGGGAGATATTTGGACTGGGAATGGTAAAACGACACAGAAATTCTCAAACTTTGTGAGTGGTGCTGCCTCTCCAAGGGCCATTTTGAAATATACAAGGGTGTTTCTGGTTGGCACAATGACTAGAGGTGGTACTGCTGGCAGAACTGAGTGGGGATCAAGGATGCTAACTGTCCTGCAATATAAAGGACAGTTGCACATGATGAATTGTCCCAGCCAAAATGCCAATAGTATCCGCATTAGGAATTACAGAAACACTGGAAGGGAGAGGGTGTAAAGTGAGGAGAGAAGAGGCCACAGTTAGTACAGAGACAGAGGACCCAGCAACAGAAAGCAAAAAGAGGCCGAGCATGTGAAATATGAAACAGATTGCTCCCGGGTCATTTCTTTCTAAGAGGAACTGAAGAAAGGTGCTCTTTCTAAGAACAAAAGTGAGGAAAGTTGCTGGGGTGCTTTAAGCTATTTGTACTCATTCCCATAATTATCAAGTATTTTTTTTTATCAAAAATAGGATTTTTCTAAACTGGAATTAGCATTTGCTGTTCTACCTAGACAGTAGTGACAAATGATTCTTTTGTTCCAATAATTATTATACTGCTTGGAACAGAATTTTAAATTTACCCTAATAATGCTACTTTGTATTTGTAATGCCCGTATTTTATAAGAGGTTGTCTTATGCTGGTTGTTGTGGTCTAGTTTCATAATTCCCACCTCATTTTACAAATGGAGAAAGAGAATCAGAAATTTTAACACACTTATGAAGATGTGCACGGAATACAAGAAATGTGAGCTATTTCAATGCTTACCTATCAGATTTCAGATGCTTCCTGCCCCTTGGTTGCCCCTTGCTTTGCGTGGATGGAAAACCTAAATTTCTAAGGCAGTCTGAGCTTATTTGCTGTGGACAGAGTTCTGTCTGGAATTTCTTACTTTTGTTTGCATCTCCCTCCCTCCGTCTCTCCCTTCCTTCCACCATTTAGAACCAGGAAGGATTGAAACCAGTTTATGAACATACATGAAACATACAAAACAGCATATATAAAAAGCAAAGATGAAAGAAAGAAAGAAAACAAGGAAGGGGGTCATTAAGTAGAAGATATTTGTTACTTAGGAGCAGTAGAATAAGGAATTGGGGGTGGTGGGTAAAGTCAACTTTACCCCCCCCCATGCCTTAAAATTTTGCACCCAACCTGGTAATGAAGGTTGTGCCAGGAATGTTAAGGTCCACGTGGATTGTTGATAACACAGTGATTCTGAACACTACTGATACCTGGGAATGTTCTTAGCATAAGCATGAGCACTGGAAGCCTCAACCTTCTGATTATTAAATCCTAAAATATTGCCCTAGACCACATAATGTAGATAAAACTGTCAAACCCAAATCCCTTGCCTAAGGAAAAGAGCAGCTTACAGGCTTGAGTGGCACCACCCAAAAATGGAATGAAGGAGCAGGGTGGGTGGGATGAGTGGGGATGGAATGTGCCCAGGAAAGGTGGGGCTCCCCGAGTGTGAGGGGAGGCTGGGAGGTGCATGGAGTGTGTTGACTGCAAGAATTCCAAGTTGTTCTTGGCAGCCCTCAGTGTCAGGAGGTCCCATGACAAGCCTGGGTTAAGGAGACAGGGGATTGTCTAGAAGGCAGTCCTCTTCTGGACAGTACGAAATATTTAGCAGACCAGGCAAGCTGGGGTGTGTGAAGAATATGGAGGTGTGGCTTAAAGTGAGAGGGGAAAAGAATCTGACACATTGGTCAAATAACATTCAGCTTGGGCTCAGAGGTCCTCTATCAAGAAGTATCTACTGTGAGCAAGCTTTCGCATCTGAAGGCAAAACAGCAAGAGTTGCAGGATGTTGGGGTATATGGAATGCATGTTGTCAGAGTGAATGGTATGTGACAAATATGCGTTTGGGGCTGTGGCATGCCATGAAGCTGCACTGTGTCCTTGCTGGCTTGTGGCATGCCGCAGAACCATGAGCAGGTGGATGAGAACCATGCTCGCCTGCATCCCTTGCCTGAAGCTTGCTGCATACCATATCCTCTCAAACGTTTTTGTACAGGTAGCAACTTTTTGTTTGCCTTCCTTCATTGTAGAATGTGTAAACTGCCAGAAAGACGTTGGTTTATGTGGACAAGGCACCACCACCCAGCTCTTCAGACAAGAACTAAAGGTTGATTAATAGGTGGCACAGCTGTTGCCTGTGACATGCTCCCCACCCCGCATGGACTCTCCTTCCTTGCTTGCAAATGATTTGGGTCTGCAGTAGTAGGAAGGGACTGTAGGACACAGTAGGACACAGGACTTTCTCTTAATGTTTGTAGAACCAGGAGCTGCAGATGTCTACTCATTTGAGAGGGAATGAGTTTAATTGGGTGTTGAAGTTGGCTGCTTTAAATCCCTGTGTTATGTCAGGTCCCAGATTCCTTACTAGTAGAATGGAGAAGAGAATAGAACTGTCCTTGTGAAACCATACACCTCAGATTGGGACTTGAACAACCCACGTGCTGGGATTCAAACCTGGCCAAAACCCACGGTCCTCCAGTTGAGATCACACACCTGGTTTCAGGACTTAATGAAGCTCAGGTTCTTGATGTCTCATTGCAGAAAGAATTCAGTGAGAGACAAAGTGATAGGTAAGAAGTGGATTTGTTTAGAGAGAAACACACTCCACAGACAGAGTGTGGGCCATCTCAGAAGGTGAGAAAAGGCACCAGGGAAAGGGGTTGTCAGTTTTTAGAGGGGTGGGTAATTTCATAGGCTAATGAGTGGGAGGAGTATTCCAGCTATTTTAGGAAGGGGAGGGGATTTCCAGGAATTGGGCCACGGCCCACTTTTTGATCCTTATGGTGGGTCTTGGAACTGTCATGGTGCCTGTGGGCGTGTCATTTAGCTTGCTGATGTGTTACAGTGAACGTATACTTAGGCTCAAGGTCTAGTGGAAGTCGACTTGTCTGCCATCTTGGACCCATTTGGTTCTAATCAGTTTACGTCATGTCCTCGGGCTGTGTCATTCTTTCAAAGGTTGTGCCCTGCCCCCTTCCCTCCTGTTTAACTAGTAGAGTGGCTATGAGGATTTGGTGAGCTGATACACGGAAAGTATACTTTCAAAGTTCCTGGCCCACATCAAATACTCCATAAATGATAACTAGCATTGTTATACTTATCATCATGATGCTTAGAACCGAGGAAAGTCCTGGCCCTTGTGGTAAAAATTCCAGTGCTAAGGCTGTGTCCACCCCCTGCATGGACTTCCTTATCAGCGGGCGCCTGTTCTCGCCTTGTTCAATTCAGGCTGCACCCTCTGCCTTTCTGCCTTGCAGAAATAGTTCTGCTTTATTCCTGGCAGAACAGGAATGGAGACAGAATTGCCCCTTGGGCTTGGAAAGAGTGAGTGGCTAGCGCTGGCCTAGGTCCCTGGGGCCAGAGGCTCAGCTCTTCTGTCTGAGGTGCTGAGTCATGAGCTGTGGTTGCAGGCTCCGCTGCACTGCTGGGCTTGGCATGGCATCTGGGGAGGATTAGGAGATTATGATCGGAACAAGACACAAAGGAACTGCAGCTGATGTTGATAAGCGATTTGGAAGGTACTCAGAGGAGTGGGAAACGTGAAGGCGGTCTGCAGAATCAAAGTGAGTGTGGGCAGAGAGAGCCATATGGCAGACAGGGGCATAAACCATGGTTGTGATATTGAACCATAGTTTTGCAGTATATTACTACTGGGGGGAACTGGGTGAAGGGGATGCGACATCTATTATTGGGTTGGCCAAAAAGTTCCTCTGGTTTTTAAGTAAAAATAAAGACACATTTTTCATTTTCACCAAGAACCTTATTTGAACAGCGTATTCACCGTTTTGTTCCACTACCTTCTGCCATTTTTCAGGCAGCTTCCTAATTCCATCTTCCCAAAACTTTTTTTCTTTTTGAGCAAAGAACTGTTCCAGATGCCTTTTACAGTCTTCCAGGGAATTGAAATTTTTTCCGTTAAGGGAATTTTGTAAAGACCGAAATAAATGGAAATCCAAAGGTGCAGTGTCTGGTGAATACGGCAGATCAATCAGAACTTCCCAGCCAAACTGTAACAGTTTTTGCCTCGTCATCAAAGAAACATGTGGTCTTGTATTATCCTGATGGAAGATTATGCGTTTTCTGTGGATGCTTTTCATCAAATGCTGCTTCCAGTTGGAATTAATCATTTGGTTTTACGGAAGGAGCTCATAATAGAGGACTCCCTTCCAATCCCACCATATACACAACATCACCTTCTTTGGATGAAGACCGGCCTTTGGTGTGGTTGGTGGTTGTTCATTTCACTTGCCTCACGATCTCTTCCATTCCACATTGTTGTACAGTATCCACTTTTTGTTGCCCATCACAATTTGTTTTAAAAATGGAGTGTTTTCATTATGTTTAAGTAGAGAATTTCATGCAGAAATATGGTCAAGAAGGGTTTTTTTTGCTTAACTTATGTGGAACCCAAACATCAAAGCGATGAACATAACCAAGCTGGTGCAAATGATTTTCAGTGCTTGATTTGGATATTTTGACTTTGTTGACTCTCTCCTGCGTGGTATAACGTTGATTGTTCTCAGTTGATGTCTCGATTTGATCCCTATCAACTTCATCTGGTCTACCCGACCGTGGAGCATTGTCCAGTGAGAAATCTCCAATACGAAATTTTGCAAACCACTTTTGGCACATTTGATCAGTCGCAATACTTTCTCCATACACTGCACAAGTCATTTTTTGCATTTCAGTTGCGTTTTTACCTTTCTTGAAATAATAAAGCATAATATGCCGAAAATGTTGCTTTTTTTCTTCCATCTGCAATAGTAAAATGGCTACACAAAAATTACACCAATTTTGATTTTTTTTTTAAATGCACGCTGATATGACAGCTGTCACATACAATCTAACAAAATTGTTTCAAATGAAGTTAAAGACAACTAAGCACTACCAGAGCCGTCTTATGGGAGAAAACAAACGAACGTTTTGGCTGACCCAATATTTATTACAACTGCATGTGAATCTACAATTTTCTCAAAATAAAAGGTTTTAAAAAATGTGGGACAAGCCCTTAGGATGCCCCTTCTTCCTGGAACGTTGACATTGTTAAAGGGATTTTGTAAAGGATACTCCATATTGGTTTACACAAGTGAAGTCCCATTAAGAGAACAACTGGTACAAATCCTTGGTCTGGGGGGAGTTAGGGCTAAAGTGAGTTACCAGCCCCAACTCCATTGGTAAATCTGGGGGGTGTTTGCAGTTTTCTTCCTTCTCTGTGCCCAGGGACATAAGTAAACACCTTGTCCCCTAATTATGATGGAATAGAGGTCAACCAGAAGAGATACATGCATGGCTTCAATGGAACTTCAAAACATCTCTATAAAAGTACCTCCCAGGGTAAGATAAAGGCTGCCTTCTCGGTACTGAGGGGTGAGTGACTCCATGAATCCCTGAGAGAAACTATCTGGTGACCTGAAGGCTGATGATACTGACAGGTTGGTTGGATGAGCCCAGAACTCCTAGGGACAGTGGTTTAAATGTTGAGGATGTGGAAGATGAAAGTTCTTGAGTGGGGTCTCTGGAAAGAGGACCTAAAGCTGGACTTGTAAAACTTTAGCGTGTGTATACATCACCAGTTAAAATGCACATTCTGATTCAACAGATCTCCAGTGGGGCCTAAGAGTCTGCATTTCTTTTTTAATAAATAAATAAATTGATTTATTTCTGGCTGTATTGGGTCTTCATTGCTGCGTAGAGGCTTTCTCTAGTTGTGGCGAGCGGGGTCTACTCTTCGTTGTGGTGCGCGGGCTTCTCATTGCGGTGGTTTCTCTTTGTTGTGGAGCACGGGCTCTAGGTGCATGGGCTTCAGTAGTTGTGGCACGAGGACTCAGTAGTTGTGGCTCACGGGCTCTAGAGCGCAGGCTCAGTAGTTGTGGCACACGGGCTTAGTTGCTCCACAGCATGTGGGATCTTCCCAGACTAGGGCTCGAACCTGTGTCCCCTGCATTGGCAGGTGGCTGCTTAACCACTGCGCCACCAGGGAAGTCCCTAAGAGTCTACATTTCTTAAAGCTCCCAGGTGATACCAATGTTGTTGGGCCAAACATTGAGCCATGAGCATCTAACCTAGTCACACTTTGAAGAGTAAGTCCTATCTGAAGAGAAAAATAGATGTAAAAAAGGATGGGAGGGAGAGACCTTCAAGATGGCGGAGGAGTAAGATGTGGAGATCACCTTCCTTCCCACAAATGCATCAAAAATACATCTACATGTGGAACAACTCCTACAGAACACCTACTGAACGATGGCAGAAGACCTCAGACTTCCCAAAAGGCAAGAAACTCCCCACCTACCTGGGTAGGGCAAAAGAAAAAAGAAAAAAACTCAGAGACAAAAGAATAGGGACAGGACCTGCACCTCTTGGAGGGAGCTGTGAAGGATGAAAAGTTTCCACACACTAGAAACCCCCTTCACTGGCAGAGATGGGATCTGGTTGGGGGGAAGCTTCGGAGCCACGGAGGAGAGCGCAGCAGCAAGGGTGTACAGGGCAAAGCGGAGAGAGTCTCAAACAGAAGATCAGTGCCAACCAGCACTCACCAGCCTGAGAGGCTTGTCTGCTCACCCGCCGGGGCAGGCGGGGGCTGGGAGCTGAGGTTCAGGCTTTGGAGGTCAGATCCCAGGGAGAGGACTGGGATTGGCTGCATTAGCACAGCCTGAAGGGGGCTAGTGCGCCACAGCTAGCCGGGAGAGAGTCCGGGAAAAACTCTGGATCTGCCTAAGAGGCAGGAGACTGTTGTTTCATGGGCCACGAGGAGAGGGGATTCAGAGCACCACCTAAACGAGCTCCAGAGATGGGCGCGAGTTGCAGCTATCAGTGTGGACACCAGAGATGGGCATGAAATGCTAAGGCTGCTGCTGCAGCCACCAAGAAGCCTGTGTGCAAGCACAGGTCACTATCCACACCTCCCCTCCCAGGAGCCTGTACAGCCCACCACTGCCCGGGTCCTGTGATCCAGGGACAACTTCCCCAGGAGAACACACAGCATGCCTCAGGCTGGTGCAACGTCATGCTGGCCTCTGCCACCACAGGCTCGCCCCGCATTCTGTACCCCTCCCTCCCCCCGGCCTGACTGAGCCAGAGCCCCCTACTCAGCTGCTACTTTAACCCCGTCCTGTCTGGGCAAAGAACAGATGCCTTCAGGTGACCTACATGCAGAGGCAGGGTCAAATCCAAATCTGAACCCCAGGAGCTGTGCGAACAAAGAAGTGAAAGGGAAATTTCTCCCAGCAGCCTCAGGAGCAGCAGATTGAAAATCTCCAAACTCAACTTGATGTACCGTGCACCTCTGGAATACCTGAATAGACAGTGAATCATCCCAAAATTGAGGCAGTGGACTTTGGCAGCCACTGTAGACTTGGGGTTTGCTTTCTGCGTCTTATTTGTTTCTGGTTTTATGTTTATCTTAGTTTAGTATTTAGAGTTTATTATCATTGGTAGATTTGTTTATTGATTTGGTTTCTCTCTTCTTTTTTTTATATATACATACATATATATATATATATATATATTCTGGTTTCTCTTTTTGTGAGTGTGTATGTGTATGCTTCTTTGTGTGATTTTGTCTGTATAGCTTTGCTTTTACCATTTGTCCTAGGGTTCTGCCTGTCTGGGTTTTTTTGGATACTTTTTAGCCCTTGTTATCATTGGTGGATTTTTTGGTTTCGTTGCTCTCTTCCTTCTATCTTTCTTTTTGTTTTATTACTTTTTAATTTCTTTTTATTTATAATATTTTTTATTTTAATAATTTGCTTTTCTTTCTTTCCTTCTCCTTCCTTTCTTTCTTCCTTTCTTTTTTTCTTTCTTTCTCTCTCTCTTTCTCTTTCATTCTCCCTTTTCTTCTGAGCCACGTGGCTCACAGGGTCTTGATATTCTAGACGGGTGTCAGGCCTGTGCCTCTGAGGTGGGAGAGCTGAGTTCAGGACATTGCTCCACCAGAGACCTCCCAGCTCCACATAATATTAAATGGCAAAAACTCTCCCAGAGGTCTCCATCTCAATGCTAACACCTAGTTCCACTCAACGACCAGCAAGGTACAGTGCTTGACACCCTATGCCAAACAACTAAAAAGACAAGAACACAACCCCACCCATTAGCAGAGAGGCTGCCTAAAATTATATTAAGGTCACAGACAACCCAAAACACACCACTGGATGCGGTCCTGCCCACCAGAAAGACAAGATCCAGCCTCATCCACCAGAACACAGGCACCAGTCCCCTCCACCAGGAAGCCTACACAACCCACTGAAGCAACCTTAGCCACTGGGAGCAGACACCAAAAACAACAGGAACTACGAAACTGCAGCCTGCAAAAAGGAGACCCCAAACAGAGTAAGGTAAGCAAAATGAGAAGACAGAGAAACACAGCAGATGAAGGAGCAAGGTTAAAACCAACCAGAACAAACAAATAAAGAGGAAATAGGCAGTCTACCTGAAAAAGAAATCAGAATAATGATAGTAAAGATGCTCCAAAATCTTGGAAATAGAATGGAGAAAATAGAAGAAACGTTTAACAAGGACTTAGAAGAACTAAAGACCAAACAAACAATGATAAACAACACAATAAATGAAATGAAAAATTCTCTAGAAGGAATCAATAGCAGGATAACTGAGGCAGAAAAACAGATAAGTGACCTGGAAGATAAAATAATGGAAATAACTGCCACAGATCCGAATAAAGAAAAAAGAATGAAAACAATGGAGGACAGTCTCAGAGACCTCTGGGAAAACATTAAACACACCAACATTAGAAGTATAGGGGTCCCAGAAAAAGAAAGGGACTGAGAAAATATTTGAAGACATTAGAGTTGAAAACTTCCCTAACATGGGAATGAAATAGTCAATTCCATGAAGCACAGAGAGTGCCGTACAGGATAAATTCAAGGAGAAACACTCCAAGACACATATTAATCAAACTATCAAATATTAAATACAAAGAAAAAATGTTAAAAGCAGCAAGGGAAAAAAACCAAATAACATACAAGGGAATCCCCATAAGGTTAACAGCTGATCTTTCAGCAGAAAATCTGAAAGCCAGAAGGGAGTGGCATGACATTATTTAAAGTGGTGAAAGGGAAAAACCTACAAGCAAGATTACTCTACCCAACAAGGATCTCATTCAGATTCAAAAGAGAAATTAAAACCTTCACAGACAAGCAAAAGCTAAGAGAATTCGGCACCACCAAACCAGCTTACAACAAATGTTAAAGGAACTTCTCTAGGCAGGAAACACAAGAGAAGGAAAAGACCTACAATAACAAACCCAAAACAACTAAGAAAATGGTAATAGGAACATACATATTAATAATTACCTTAAACATGAATGGATTAAATGCTCCAACCAAAAGATATAGACTGACTGAATGGATACAAAAACAAGACCTGTATATAGTATATATTCTGCCTACAAGAGACCCACTTCAGTCCTAGGGACACATACAGACTGAAAGTGAGGGGATGGAAAAAGATAATTCCATGCAAATGGGAATCAAAAGAAAGCTGGAGTAGCAATTCTCATAACAGACAATATAGACTTTAAAATAAAAACTATTATAAGAGACACAGAAAGCCACTATATAATGATGAAGGGATCAATCCAAGAAGAACATATAACAATTGTAAATATTTATACACCCAACACAGGAGCACCTCAATACATAAGGCAAATGCTAACAGCCATAAAAGGGGAAATCAACAGTAACACAATCATAGTAGGGGACTTTAACACCCCACTTTCACCAACGGATAGATCATCCAAATTGAAAATAAATAAGGGAACACAAGCTTTAAATGATACATTAAACAAGATGGACTTAACTGATATTTATAGGACATTCCATCCAAAAACAACAGAATACACTTTTTTCTCAAGTGCTCATGGAACATTCTCCAGGATAGATCATTTCTTGGGTCACAAATCAAGCCTTGGTAAAGTTAAGAAAACTGAAATCATATCAACTATCTTTTCTGACCACAACGCTATGAGACTAGATGTCAATTACAGGAAAAAAAATCTGTAATAAATACAAACACATGGAGGCTAAACAATACGCTACTAAATAACCAAGAGAACACTGAAAAAATCAAAGAGGAAATAAAAAAATACCTAGAAACAAATGGCAATGAAAACACCACAGCCCAAAACCTATGGGATGAAGCAAAAGCAGTTCTAAAAGGGAACTTTATAGCAATACAATCCTACCTCAAGAAACAAGAAAAATCTCAAATAAACAGCCTAGTCTTACACCTAAAGCAATTAAAGAAATAAGAGCAAAAAAAACAAAGTTAGCAGAAGGAAAGAAATCGTAAAGATCAGAAATAAATGAAAGAGTAATGAAGGAAACAATAGCAAAGATCAATAAAACTAAAAGATAGTTCTTTGAGAAGGTAAAGAAAATTGATAAACCATTAGCCAGACTCGTCAAGGAAAAAAGGGAGAAGACTCAAAATCAATAGAATTAGAAATGAAAAAGAGAAGTAACAACTGAAACTGCAGAAATACAAAGGATCATGAGAGATTACTACAGGCAACTATATGCCATGAAATGGACAACCTGGAAGAAATGCACAAATTCTTAAAAAAGCACAGCCTTCTGAGACTGAACCAGGAAGAAATAGGAAATATAAACAGACCAATCACAAGCACTGAAATCGAGACTGTGATTGAAAATCTTCCAACAAACAAAAGCCCAGTACCACATAGCTTCACAGGCAAATTCTATCAAACATTTACAGAAGAACTAACAGCTATCTTTCTCAAACTCTTCCAAAATAAAGCAGAAGGAGGAACACTCCCAAACTCATTCTACAATGCCACCATCACCCTGATACCAAAACCAGACAATGACGTCACAAAGAAAGAAAGGTACAGACCATGATCACCGATGAACATAGATGTAAAACTCCTCAACAAAATACTAGCAAACAGAATCCAACAGCACATTAAACGGATCATACACCATGATCAAGTGGGGTTTATCCCAGGAACGCAAAGATTCTTCAATATATGCAAATCAATCAATGTGATACACCATATTAACAAATTGAAGAGGAAAAACCATATGATCATCTCAATAGATGCAGAAAAATCTTTCAACAAAATTGCACACCCATTTATGATAAAAACTCTCCGGAAAGTAGACAAACAGGGAACTTACGTCAACATAATAAAGGCCATATACGACAAACCCACAGCCAACATTGTTCTCAATGGTGAAAACCTGAAACCATTTCCACTAAGATCAGGAACAAGACAAGTTTGCTGACTCTCACCACTATTATTCAACATAGTTTTGGAAGTTTTAGCCACAGCAATCAGGGAAGAAAAAGAAATAAAAGGAATCCAAATGGGAAAAGAAGAAGTAAAGCTGTCACTGTTTGCAGATGACATGATACTATACATAGAGAATCCTAAAGATGCTACCAGAAAACTAATAGAGCTAATCAATGAATTTGTTAAACTAGCAGGATACAAAATTAATGCACAGAAATCTCTTGTATTCCTATACACTAATGATGTAAAATCTGAAAGAGAAGTTAAGGAAACATTCCCATTTACCATTGCAACAAAAAGAATAAAATACCTAGGAATAAACCTACCTAAGGAGACAAAAGACCTGTATGCAGAAAACTATGAGACACTGATGAAAGAAATTAAAGATGATACCACCAGATGGAGAGATATACCATGTTCTTGGATTGGAAGAATCAACATTGCGAAAATGACTATATGACCCAAAGCTATCTGCAGATTCAGTGCAATCCCTATCAAACTACCAATGGCATTTTTCACAGAACTAAAACAAAACATTTCACAATTTGTATGGAAACACAAAAGACCCCGAATAGCCAAAGCAATCTTGAGAACGAAAAACGGAGCTGGAGGAATCAGGCTCCCTGACTTCAGACTATACTACAAAGCTACAGTAATCAAGACAGTACGGTACTGGCAGAAAAACAGAAATATAGATCAATGGAACAGGATAGAAAGCCCAGAGATAAACCCATGCACATATGGTCACCTTATTTTTGATAAAGGAGGCAAGAATATACAATGGAGAAAAGATAGCCTCTTCAATGAGTGGTGCTGGGAAAACTGGACAGCTACATATAAAAGAATGAAATTAGAACACTCCCTAGCACCATACACAAAAATAAACTCAAGGGGCTTCCCTGGTGGCGCAGTGGTTGGGAATCCACCTGCCGGCACGGGGGACACAGATTCAAGCCCTGGTCCAGGGGGATCCCACATGCTGTGGAGCAACTGGGCCCATGAGCCATGGCTACTGAGCCTGCACTTTAGAGCCCGTGAGCCACAACTGCTGAGCCCAAGCACATGGCTGCCTGGGGCCTGTGCTCCACAACAGGAGAGGCTGCCACGGTGAGGAGCCTGCACGCCTCAACGGGGAGCGGCCTCCACTCGCCACAGCTGGAGGGAGCCCAAGTGCAGCAGCGGAGATCCAGTGCAGCCAAAATTAAAAATAAATAAATAAAATAAAATTTATAAAAAATAAATAAACTCAAAATGGATTAAAGACCTAAATGTAAGGCCAGACACTATAAAACTCTTAGAGGAAAACATAGGCAGAACACTCTATGACATAAATCACAGCAAGATCCTTTTAGACCCACCTCCTAGAGAAATGGAAATAAAAACAATAATAAACAAATGGGACCTAATGAAACTTAATAGCTTTTGCACAGCAAAGGAAACCGTAAACAAGACCAAAAGACAACCCTCAGAATGGGAGACAATATTTGCAAGTGAACCAACTGACAAAGGATTAATCTCCAAAATTTACAAGCAGCTCATGCAGCTCAGTATCAAA